>NW_023270708.1:1113134-1360509 GCF_011800145.1 Mirounga leonina | reverse complement strand
TATCTATCTATCTATCTATCTATCTATCTATCTATCTATCTATCTATCAAATCATCTGAGACAGAAAGCGCTTCTGGAAAGTCTGGAACCCTGGGTGACTTTTCATTTTCTCAGAAAAATAAAATCTGGAAAAAGAGAAAACATATTAATACTTTGGGGATATTTTATATAGATCTGCAGGAGGTTATTAGTTTAGGAATATAAAAAATATATTACGCAAAACTGGGTTTGCTTATAATATGGTCATTTAAAAGTAGACTTAAATAATCATGATTTTATAAGTTAATTTTATTTAAAATATATTTAGCTTTGAAACTAAACTAAAAGTTTTAATATGGAATCTCTTTGTTTTTACAAGAAGCAGTTAAAAAAATGAAATGGGAAGAAATACTAAACACGCTAAATTTAAAAAGTTATGGTTTATGAATTTAGCATCCTCTATAGTATCTCGTAGGTTCAACTCATTTTCAAAGACGGACCTAATAAAAACAAAGGTGATAAGGTCTTAAAATGCACCATTCCTTTTTTGACATGGAATTTTACCTAATTAGTCTTATTATCTCTGCTTTTACTAATACCGATTTCTTCTTCTGGTGTTTCTGTTCTATCACCTATTTGAACTTCTGAAAACTCAAGTTGGCCCTTACGCAGATATGTTATTTTATATTTGTTGTATTTCTAAATATAAACGAATTTCTTTCACATGACATAAAAGATGCAGTAGATGGAGAAATACGGAGTTCTCAAGAAGCAGGAGCAAAGTAGAAGGCCAGGCAGTATGAAGTCTTTACTAGCTACATTAAAAAAAGGATACTCTTGGCAGAATTTCAAATCTTATCTTGGCTCACACATGAGAAACGGTCTTTTTAAATTATAACGTTTCAAAGGTTTGAAGTACCTTAGCTTTGGAATGAGCTCAGTCTGGCCTCTCATCTCATGTAGGAATTCCCTCCATGTGTGGTATTGTCAAGTCTTTGCTTGACTACTTTCAAGCATGTCACTTGTTCCAGAGACAGCTTGTAATGCAGGGTATGGGAACCATGAGATCAAGGGATTTGGCAGCTGTAAGGCTGTCTTACCCACATGCTTCTAAAAAAGGTCAGTAATCTATTCTTGTTGCAGCAGTATAGTCAAGGGCACTAGGGGAAATACTCTCAAAGTGGCACAGAAAACGGATGGTTTGAGAGAGAAGAGAGGCTTTTCTTCTTACACTCTGATAAAATATAAATCAGGCTCTTACTTGCAGTCATTAGTGGCTGAGGTTTATTGGAATTTGTAATTACCAGACTGAGAAAAAAAGCTATTGTTAATGTCACAGGCAAATCTCCCTTCCCAATTTTAGCTCAAGGTTAGTCATGGCTAATTTACCCAGATTTCATTTCACTGGCCATATTTGAGCTATAGACTATATTGACTTGCTTAGGGGATTAGGTCTTCTTTCTGATCCTCTAACATTATTCTCCTTTAAACTGGCACTCAAAATATCTTAATGTATTACTGACAACTTCTTAAGCCCTCTAGGGTATTCTGACCCCCCACACAAAAATTCCCTCTCATTTGGGGGAACAGGAAAGAGGACTTTTTGTTTCTTCAATCTAAAAGGATATATATTGGGGCGCCTGGGTGGCTCAGTTGTTAAGCGTCTGCCTTCGGCTCGGGTCATGATCCCAGGGTCCTGGGATCGAGCCCCGCATCGGGCTCCCTGTTTGGCGGGAAGCCTGCTTCTCCTTCTCCCTCTCCCACTCCCCCTGCTTGTTTTCCCTCTCTCGCCGTGTCTCTCTCTGTCAAATAAATCAATAAAATCTTAAAAATAAATAAATAAATAAAATAAAATAAAAGGATATATATTTTTTTCTTTTCATAAAAAACCTTTCTCTTCAATTCATATATTTGGTTTTATAACCAAATTTATCACAAGGTACTTGAAGAGCCTTCTAACTTGTTTCCTCATAACCTTTATGGTTATTTATAATATTTATCACCTTAATAATTCTTCACCTTAATCTATTCGGGGCACCTGGGTGGTTCAGTTGGTTGGGTGTCCAACTCTTGATTTCGGCTCAGGTCATGATCTCAGGGTCATGAGATCAAGCTCCGAGTCGGGCTCTGTGCTTGGAGCAGAGTTGGCTTGAAATTCTCTTTCCTCTCCGTCTGCCCCTCCCCCTGGCTCATGCATGCACGTGCTTTCTCTCTCTCTAAATAAGTAAAAGATTTTATTTATTTGTTAGAGAGAGAGAGAGAGAGAGAGAGAGAGCACAAGCAGGGAGAGCGGCAGGCAGAGGGAGAAGCAGGCTCCCTGCTGAACAAGGAGCTCAACATGGGACTCAATGCCAGGACCTTGGGATCATGACCTGAGCTGAAGGCAGACACTTAATTGACTGAGCCACCTAAATAAGTAAATAAGTAAAATCTTAAAAAAAATAATTCTTTACCTTAATCTATCACCCGAATATATTCATTACTTACCTCTTGCCATGGGAGCTGGGTACTTTTGTTAGAGGATTTAGCTTAAATTTTGATTTAATGTCAGAAACCGCCATGGGGCCAATAACTCTGTCTGGAATTCAGAAGATACAAATAGGATCAAATCACAGATTAATTCCTCTATTTTCTTTTGCAACTTTCCTAGCTCAAGACCTAGATTTTGAAGTCCAGGGCCTTGAGGAATGGTAATATGTGCAAATTCAAGTTAGAGGTATGTGCAAAGTTGGAAGGCCATGTGGAAGGATCTCTTCACTGTCCCAAGATCTCTAAGCAAAATGTCTTACCCTTGTTTCCCCCCCAATAGTGTCATTCTAATCATATATAAAAATAAGTGATACCATATGACATAGATAAAGCATCCTGGAAATATGTGCAAAAAGTTATTTAAATAACTTTAAATAAAGACAAAATTTATTTTTTAAATCAGAACATTTCATATTATAATTGACAGAGAATAAAATGTTACAGCATTTCTAAAATATTTACCTAATTGTTTATATCTTGGATACCTGCCTGGTAATAAATATTTTCTAGGATTTCCTTCTGGGAGGTCCATCCCTGCCCTGTCAGTTCTTATGAACCCACCGTATGGGAACCCAAATGTAGGAGCAGAGGTGGGATACAATGCTCTTTCACCACCCTAGACCCTCCTGAATGGACTTTTAACCACTAGAGCCTCCCTGGTCCTGCCTTTCCACTTCAGCAGTTTGGGTATCAGGGCCTACGGACCAGGAGCTGGGTTGGTAGGGCTTCCCCCTTCTATTGGTGGTTTTACCTCTCCAATTGCAATTTTCAAAGTGTAGACTGTATTAAAGAATACTGGGTTGCTGATTTAGGAATGATAGACAAAACTATGAAACCACAAGAAAGTCTTTGAATGTGTAATTACAGTTTGGTCCATTTTCCTAGGTCTTCACCTCAGAGCCTGGAAAGCCAGTTGTTTCTAAAGAACTCAATTACACGTGTTCAAAATCTGGAAACCTACCACAGAGCTGGGAACTCCGGAGAGGCTCAATAATTTAGGCACTTGAAAGGGGCTGTGAAATCATCCTCATGGCGCAAAATAATCATTACTTTAAAAAAACTACCTTCAATCTCTCATAGAGATGAGAGATTAAAAAAAAAAAAAAGGACTCAGCATAGATTCCTACAAAATCCAGATATTTGCCTACTTTTAAGCCATGCTACCTACCACTTCTGGGCTTCAATCAGATCAAGAATCCAATAAAGGGTTTGTTCCATCATACAACTGTGACCTCATTCACTTCTCAGGCTCAGGCCCAGGTGAGAATGACCTACAAGCTCCTTCCAGGTTTAGAGCAACCATGTTTTCAGTGTGGTCTGTTTAGCACCCTTGGGGATGTGTGGGTGTCAATTACAGAGTGAGAACATTTTGACACTGTGGGGATTTCAGGGAAGGGGAAGTTTTTTGTTTTTTTGGGTTTTTTTGTTTTAATTCTGTATTACTATAGTTTCATGTTAAACATTAGTCAGTTGGAAGTTGTTCAAATGAAAAATTTTACCTAAATGCCTTGATTGAATGGTGATTAAGTACCATTTCATTAATTGCTTAAGCCCAGGAAGGACAAAAGTATCCCAAACTCTCATAGGCTTGTAGACTATAGTATTATTGGAAAGAGTGATTTGAAAAGAACAATTACAAAAAGATTATGATTGTTTTAATTAGAAACCTTAATATTCAAGATCTCACATGTCTCATGGCATTATAAATCATCTAGGACAGGAGTTAGGCATGTCTTTAGTCTTCATCATGGCCAAGCACAGATACCTTTGGCACCCAATGTTTAGCTTGAGCCCCCCAAATTATTTCAGGCCTCACTTAGTAGCTGCAGTTCTAGAGGCTTTCTATTCCTGCTCTCAGAGTTTGTTTATTGTGGGCATAATTTGACATTTCCCTAGTCTTTCTGAACTTGGTACATTGCCTCCTATTCCGCTTTGGAATACAAAGGAAAAGAAAGGGATGGTTTAATTTATAAATTAATTAAACAAGTATTTAATAATAGGCCTACTATGTTAGGGCCTACCAAGATTAAAATGGGAATAATGGCAGTTCCTATTGGATGGGATTGTTGAGAAATATATTAATATTATTATTTTAATTATTATTTCAAATTGTGGTAAAAAAAGAAAATTTATGATCTTAACCATTTTAAGCATACAGTTTAGTATTTTTTTTTTAAAGATTTTATTTATTTATTTGACAGAGGGACACACAGCGAGAGAGGGAACACAAACAGGGGGAGTGGGAGAGGGAGAAGCAGGCTTCCTGCTGAGCAGGGAGCCCGATGTGGGGCTCGATCCCAGGATCCTGGGATCATGACCCAAGCCCAAGGCAGATGCTTAACGACTTAGCCACCCAGGTGCCCCGGTTTAGTATTTTTTTTAAGTATTTTTGTTTTTATTGTTATTTATTTGTCAGAGAGAGAGAGAGATCACAAGCAGGGGGAGCGGCAGGCAGAGGGAGAAGCAGGCTCCCTGCTGAGCAGGGAGACTGATGTGGGGCTGATCCTAGGACCCTGGGATCTGAGCAGAATGCAGATGCTTAACGGACTGAGCCACCCATCTAATCCAATCCATTCATTCCATAAATATCTTTTAGTGCCTATTTTGTTCTAGGCCCTGGGATACATCAGGGAATACATCTAGCCAGAAATATTGTTGATTCCATCTTCAAAATATATATGTAATCAAATTACTTTCCACCATCTCCACCTCTACCTGTTGTTCTGGTCTAACTGGTCTCCCTGCTTCTGCTCTTGCCTTATCCACTACCTGCCAATCTATCCTACACATAGAAGCCAGGATAATCCTTTCAAAACTTAAGTCAGATCATGTCATGTCTCTGTTCAAATCGTCCAGTATTTTCCTATCACTCAGGGTAAAAATCCAACCTTTATTTATTTATTTATTTTTGTGAGCAGCAAAGCAAAGTTTATCGAGTGATAGTAAAATCCAACCTTTATAATAGCCTTCAAGGCTTATATGATCTGTTCCTGGCTGCACCTGCATCACCTCCTTATTGGGACATCTTATTGTACAACCCTGGAATTGTGCATTGCATAGACTATGTGACTGAATGTGATGGTCCTGTCACCTAGTTCTATGACCTTATCTCTTCCTACATTGCCCTTGTTCACTCTGTTCTAGCCAGAATGGCCAATTAGCTTTTTCTCAAATACTGCAAGCATGCTCTTGTATAAAGGCATTTACACTTGCTCTTGCCTCAGATTATTTATGGCTCACTCCCTTACCTCTTTATCTTTTTGCTTAAGTGTCCTTTATCAGCAAGGCCTTTCTTGATTACCTTCCCTCACTTGCAGAATTCCCTACACCCCTTTTCCTTGCTTTATTTATTTATTCACTTTTTATATTTACATTTTAGGTAGTTAACACACTGTGCAATATTGGTTTCCGGAGTAGAATTCAGTGATTCATCACCTACATACAATACCCAGTGCTCCTTATAACAAGTGCCCTCCTTCATACCCATCACCCATCTAGCCCATCCCCTAACCTCTTCCCCCCGTCAACCCTCAGGTTGTTCTCTACTGTCAAGAGTCTCAGGGCGCTTGGATGGCTCAGTCTACTGACCAACACTCTCTTGGTTTCAGCTCGGGTCATGGTCTCGGGGGTGTTAAATCGAGCCCATGTCAGGGTCTGTGCTCGGCACAGAGTCTGCTTGAGATTCTTTCCCCTCCCTCTCCCATCCCCTTTGTTCCTCCCCCTGCTTGCACTCTCTCTCGAAATAAATAAATAAAATCTTAAAAAAAAAGTCTTTTATGGCTTGTTTCCCTCTCTCCTTTTTCCCCCCCTTCCCATATGTTCATCTGTTTTCTGTTTTCTTTCTTAAATTTCACATATGGGTGAAATTGTATGGTATTTGTCTTTCTCTGACTGACTTATTTCACTTAGCATAATACACTCTAGCTCCATCCACGTTGTTACAAATGGCAAGATTTCATTTTTTTGATGGCTGAGTAATATTCCATTGTATATATATACCACATCTTCTTTATCCATTCATCAGTTGATAGACATTTGGGCTCTCTCCAGAATTTGGCTATTGGAGATAATGTGCTATAAACATCGGGGTGCATGTACCCCTTCAAATCACTATGTTTGTATCCTTTGGATAAATACCTAGTAGGGCAATTGCTGGATCATAGGGTAGTTCTAATTTTAACTTTTGAGGAATCTCCATACTGTTCTCCAGAGTGGCTGCACCAGTTTGCATTCCCAGCAGCAATGCAAGAGGGTTCCCCTTTTTCCACATCCTTGCCAACACCATTCTGACAGGTGTGAGGTGGTATCTCATTGTGGTTTTGATTTGTATTTCCCTGATGATGAGTGATGTTGAGCATCTTTTCATGTGTCTGTTAGCCATCTGGATGTCTTCTTTGGAAAAGTACCTTTGCTTTATTTTAATCTCTCTAATCTCTGTCATACTATTATCTTATTCTTTTTGGTGCATATATCTCTTCACTAGAGTGTAAGTGCCATGAGGGTAAGGATTTTTGTCCTAAACATGTAGAATAAGGCTTGGCACATGGTAGACACTAACCGATTGTTTAAATGAATGCATACATGCATCCATTCATCCCTTTAGCAGATACCCTACTATCTGCTAGGAACAGACTCACCTTTAGAATCATGTCCAGTTTTCATCAACTTATGTAGTGGCACCATCCCTTTTGCTTAAAGAGAAGATTAAGAGTCAAAATTATATACATTTACGAAGTTTTGAAAAGTAGAACAGGAGCAAATTATAATTTTCTTTTATTTTTTCCTCCAGTGAGTGGGAAAATGAAGAGAAAATGTCAGTTATATGTGACATACCTCTTGTTTTTTTTTTTTTTTTTAGAGTTTTTAGTTAAATTCCAGCTAGGTAACATTCACTGTAATATTAGTTTCAGGTGTACAATATAGTGATTCAACACTTGCATACAACACTGGCGCTCATCACGACAAGTGCATTCTTTCATCCCCAGTTAGCGATATACCTCTTAATTCATGTTGCCTCTTTTGGTGCCTTAATGTGTCAAGCTCCAAAAAATTGTTTTTGATACAAAAAATAGAGTCAACATTGAAGGCAAAACTATTCACTTATCATCTTTTAGGATGAAAAGAAGTGAAGTGACTTTGAAAACTTGTTGACTGTCAACAAGGAGGACAACCTGCTATCCATTTCATTTTCATTAGTGCTTTGGTTATGAACTGTTGATGAGTTATATGCCTTTTAGTGGTACAGATATTTCTTTCTAGTGAATTCTCCTGTGAAGTGTGTACATACAATATTCATTATAATATTGACTAAAAATCTCTCCGCCTTGCCCTACTCTACCCTATGGCCAGAACAACAACAATGAAACAAGTACTTTAATAGTACTGATTCAATTCTTCCTCTCAAAATGTTGGGTAGTTTGGTTTTCTATGCACAAGGAGATTAACTCAGGAGAAAAGTGCTGGGTATAATGTTCAATTCCCTAAGTTTGGTTTAGTTTGACCAGATAAAGCCAATAATGCTATTTTGATATCAAGAAAGGTCAGTTGCAGGTTATGGAAACACGGAAAAGTTTTGGTAGTACCTTTAGGCTGTGAAGGCTCTACAGGGTAATACATCACGCAGAAGGCAGTACACATAAAGTAGGTATATTTTCCTTATGCAAAGGGAGAGATTAATACTAACATAAAACACATAATTTGTATGATTAAGAAGCACCTATCAAACACCTTTATTCCCTCCCTTGCCTCTCATTCTTCTCTTCTTCTCTATTGCTTGGTTCTTCTTCCTGCCTAGACATTAGTTTGCTAGAGGCATCCTATGCCATTCTAGGATGCTGCGTGTGGCACCACTCTGGTTGGGAATGGGACTTGGAAGATTTCTGTTTCTGACAAGAGGCAGACTTTATTTTTACACAGTAGGCTTTTTTCTAGATGTATTTAGAGTTTCTTTATAGCCCTAATAAGTATGGTTTTAGAAATTCTCATACAGAACCCTACAACCTACAACATTGCAGGCCAGAGTGGAATTTTGAATGTTTACCATCAAATGACATGAAATATTAGCAGGTCTTGAAGTTGTTCATATAAAGTGTCATTTTCATGTTATTATGCTTAGGTAACTGAAATTTACTTTTATTCCTTAGAAAAATAGAAATGGTGAAATGGGGATTGGAGAAAAAAGATAAGTATAAAAAATGCCATTGTCTAAAAAATGAGTATGTCTAGTCATCAAAAGTTGAGAGTGAAAACTTAAATCATAGGTAGGATGTGTTTGAATGTACAAAAAAAGTCAATACAGTATATAGTATTCAGAAATAAAATCTGTTCCCTTAAAACCTGTATCTATAAAGAAAACTTAGTAAGTGGACACTGAGTAGTATTTGGTGAATTTGAGGAGTAGACACTGCTGTTAGAAGTTTCTAAAATTATGAAACATACTTTTCAATGTCTACATTTTCTTTAGTGTACTGTGGACTTCACAGAATAACATATATTTTGGTGGCAGCAAGTGGAATGGGCTTATGCAGTGCAGAAAGCAAGTGGGAGAGCAGGGTAGGCATGTGAACAGTGTACATTTGACAGAGACTGGAAAGAAAAGTGGAAAAGGCAACACTACTAGGAAAACAAGTGGCAGCAGGAGTGAGAGAAAAATAATCTATTAATAGAGACAGGAAGAAGAGAAGAAAAACCTGAAAAAAGAAGAAGGACGGAAAAGTAAGCAGATGGGACTGGGAGGGCGTGCTCTCTCGGCTTTGTAGAAGGGTTTTAACCATCGATTCTGATTTGGGTGGCTCACTTACACGCCTGGGGTTTTACATAGTGTTACATAACTCTTTCTTCTGAGTGGCCCAGATTGGGAGGGTTGTTACGAGAACAACCTCGATACAGCTGCTTGGGTTAGTGAATCTTCCATTATCTGAAAGCAGGAGACTAGAACCTCTATTAGTCAATTGACAAGCATTTATTGGGCACATACTATCTACTCAAAAACAGGCTTGCTGAGAGCTGGAACTTTGCTTGTCCCTTTTTCATTGCTGAACTTTCTTTTTCACAGTGCTTGGGTACTCAATAAGTGTTTATTGATGAACACTGATCTTATACATGATCACAGAGGATTGCTTCAATATCCCTAAATTCAGCATCACGATTTTAAATGCTGGAGTTAAAAGCTACCAAGCAGACATTTTTGAAAGTTTTCTGGCACCAGTGACAGAAGCAGCAATATATGGGATAGAATGGGACCTATTCAAAGAAATCTTTTTTCTTTTGCAAATAATAAAATATAACAAGACTCATTTGGAAATGTTAAGTGTGGGTGCCCAGAATTTAAATTTATCTTCTCTTATTAAGATTCATTTTGTAGATACTTACATAAAGCACCTTAAATTATTCTTAAATTCTTTTTTTTTTTTTAAAGATTTTATTTATTTATTTGAGACAGAGAGAATGAGAGAGAGAGAGCACATGAGAGGGGGGAGGGTCAGAGGGAGGAGCAGGCTCCCTGCCAAGCAGGGAGCCCGATGCGGGACTCGATCCCGGGACTCCAGGATCATGACCTGAGCCGAAGGCAGTCGCTTAACCAACTGAGCCACCCAGGCGCCCCTTAAATTCTTTTTGAAACACAATCAGACTTTCAGAGACACATCAATTTAAAAAAAAATCATTCTTGTTGAAAAATGCTGGTGCAGAAAGCAAATCAAAATTATTGGAGAATGAAGTACAGATTAAGGTTGTGGGGGAGGGCAGGAGGGCAGAAGACAAGTTTTAACTTGCCTCTCCTGACCAGTTTCACAGCATCATTTTTTTTTAAATTTTATTTTATTATGTTATGTTAGTCACCATACATCACATCATTAGTTTTTGATGTAGTGTTCCATGATTCATTGTTTGCGTGTAACACCCAGTGCTCCATGCAGTACGTGCCCTCTTTAATACCCATCACCTGGCTAACCCATCTCCCCACCCCCCTCCCCTCTAGAACCCTCAGTTTGTTTCTCAGAGTCCACAGTCTCTCATGGTTCGTCTCCCTCTCCGATTCCCCCCCTTCATTTTTCCCTTCCTACTATCTTTTTTTTTTTTTTAACATATAATGTATTATTTGTTTTAGAGGTACAGGTCTGGGATTCATCAGTCTTACACAATTCACAGCGCTCACCATAATCACAGCATCATTTTCAAACCTCCCATTCATTCTTTTTAAGTAAGTACAGATGGTGGCATTGGGCAACTTGTTTTAGAAATAAATATGCTAAGAGGCCTGCAAACAGAAAGTACTGAGGTTATGTGTTAAATTTCACAGGCATCCAAAAAAGGAACTTTAGGTCATCAGACATACCTATCGATAGGTAAAATTTTAGTTTTAATAAGAAAATGGAAAAGTAGTTTGAAAGTGGGACTTTAAAGCTAAATGCACAAAAATTGTGTTTGTATGAGGAAAAAATTAGGGCTGAGAAAAATTATAGATTATCATTGGGTGATAGAATTAAGAATTATTAAAATTTTCCTTTTGCATTCTTTCATTTTTTGAATATAGAAATTTTCTATAATGAATATGTATTACTTTTATAACCAAGAAAACACATGTAAAAATAAACTTACAGCACCAGCTTATCCATTTTTATAAAGTGAATCATGAATTTCCACTTACCTTTAAACTTCTTTAGGCCCTCCATTATTGAATCCACTCTAACCTTCCCATTTCCTGTAAAACATTTGAATCAGACACAGAGGAAGTCACATAAAAACTCATAAAAACTGAGTAATATTCCATTGTATATATATACTATATCTTCTTTATCCATTCATCTGTCAATGGACATCTGGGCTCTTTCCATATTTTGGCTATTGTGGGCATTGCTGCTATAAACATTGGGGTGCAGGTGGTGCCCCTTTGGATCACTATGTTTGTATCCTTTGGGTAAATACCTAGTAGTGCAATTGCTGTGTTGTACAGTAGTTCTATTTTTAATTTTTTCAGGAACCTCCATACTGTTTTCCAGAGTGGCTGTACCAGCTTGCTTTCCCACCAGCAGTATAAGAGAGTTCCCTTCTCTGCATCCAACATGGATGGAACTAGATAGAGGGTATTATGCTAATCGAAATTAAGTCAGTCAAAGACAGTTATAATATGTGGAATTTAAGAAACAAGACAGAGGATCATAGGGGAAGGGAGGGAAAAAAGGAAATAAGATGAAATCAGAGAGAAAGACAAACCATAAGAGACTCTTAACTCTAGGAAACAAACTGAGGGTTGCTGGAGGGGAGGCGAGTGGGGGGGATGGGGTAACTGGGTGATGGGCATTAAGGAGGACATGTGATATAATGAGCACTGGGTGTTATATGAGCTGATGAATCACTGAACTCTCCCTCTGAAACTAGTAATATACTATATGTTAATTAATTGAATTTAAATAAAAAACTCATAAAAACTGATAAAAGTTGTGAAATTATTAAAATGCCATCGCAGGCTGGAACTTCTCCCATGAGACAGAAGAATTAGAGAAACTGGTTTGCTTGGGAATTGGATTCATTTTTCCCCTCAGGTGAGTATGATGGAAGAAAGGATAAATCTTTAGCAAGACAAATCTCTCTACTTCTTCAATACAATTCCTCTTTTCTGTGTTTCAAGATATGACACTCCAAAGGTTTTATGTGGAGAAGGGATATTACAAGAAGAACCAGGGCTCAAATCTGGCAGCATCTTTTCCAAACTCAGATGACATTAAAACAAACAAAATATATGAAGATACTATGTTGGCCAATTGCTTAGAGTTGGAATAGGTAGAGAAGGACCTGCTCTGTGTTTTCTTCCAACAAGGATTTCTTGAGAACCAACACATTTGAGGTGCTGTATTTATCACTCTTGAGATTACAGAGTATGTTTCTCTGGCTGGAATGATCTTCCCATACTTGTTCAGCTTAGGGTCTTTTTCAGAAAACCCTGGTCTTGGCTAGATGCTCCTTTAGTACCTTCTGCATATACATAGCACCTTTTTTAGGTGATGAAAATGTTCTAGAATGACTGTGGTGATAGTTGCCCATATCTGTGAGAACTAAAAACCATCCAATTATATACTTTAATGGCTAAATTGTTTGGTATGTGAGCTCTATCTCAATAAGGCTGTTAAAAATGTTGATTGAAAAAAAGAAATAGAATGAGTTTTATAGCACGATACCATTTAAGGAAATTAAATACCACATACATTGAATTTTTAAAGGGATACACACATATCTAAAATAAACATGAGGAAGGTGGATTGGAAGAGCATACATTAGATATAATAGAGAATGTACCTATGATGGGGGGAAGGAAATAGGAACAGAAGTAGGAGGTAAAGGAGAAAATAATAAAACAAAACACAAGGGGTCCTTGCATGGATCAATGATGATAGTGTGCCATAACTGAGGAGTTTGATTAGCTCAACTGTATGCATCTGGTGTTTAAGGAAAAGTCCACTCTTCCTCCACAAAAAAAGCTTAAGGTGCCGGTGGGACAAAAAGGAAGAAATATTCAGCAGGCAGCTGTAAACACAGTGGTGACAAAGAATAATCCAGAGAACAAAGGCTTTCAAACATTGTGGTCTCAGGACTTCTTTACATTCTTAACAATTTTTGAGGACCTCGAAGAGGTTTATGTGAGTTACAGCTATTATGTGGGTTTAATTACCATATTAGATATTAAAACTGAGAAATTTAAAAAATATTTTAAGATAGCAATAATAAATCCAGTACATATTAACATACTTTTTAGTGAAAAATATATATCAATTGAAAAATGAAAAAATTAAGGCATTAAAATTTAGTGGGAAAGGTAGTGTTACTGATTGAACATTTGTGTCCCCCCAGATTCATATATTAAAATTCTGTCTCCAATATGGTGGTATGAGAAGGCAGGGTTTTGGGCAGGTGATTAGGATAGGATGAGATCCTGAAGTCAGACCCTCATGAATGGGATTAGTGCCCCTACGGGTCAGGAGAGAGCCTGCAGCTTTGTGCTCTCCGCCATGTGAGGATACCATGAGAAGGTGACAATCTGTAGCCCAGAAGAGGGTTCTCACCAGAACTCAACCTTGCTGGCTCCCTGATCTCAGGATTTCTGGCCCCAGAACTGTGAGAAATAAATTTCTATTGTTTATAAGCCACACAGTGTATGGTATTCTTGTTATAGCAGCTTAAGCTAAAATAGCATTGTTTTACATTTTTGCAAATCTCTTTAATGTCTGGCTTAATAGAAGACAGCTGGGATTCTCAGTCTGTTTCTGCATTTAGTTTGCTGTGATATGTTTTCTTGGTTGGAGAAAATCTGGCCTTATAGAGTTATGTAGTCAGAAAAGAAATATTTTATTATTTTATTTATTATTATTATTTTTTTTATTTTGAGAGAGAGAGAGAGAGTGTATGAGGTGGGTGGAGGGGCAGAGGGAGAGAGAGAGAATCTCAAGCAGACTCCACACCTAGTGGATCCTGAGATCATGACCTGAAATGGCCAAAATCATGAGTCTGATGCTCAACTGACTGAGTCACCCAGTCACCCAGAAAAGAAATATTTTAATAGGTTTTTCAGATATATCATGTGTGGATATGTCATGTAGCTTATTAGAAAAGCTATTGTACACTTGTGAGTGAATGAGAATGATAAAGGTAAATACTGTCTTAGTGTTATTTTAAAAATAGTTTCAATCTCATGGACCTTCCAAAAGAGTGGGTTGCCCCTAGATGTTGATTTGAGAACTGCTACCATAGAGAGTTGATAATGAAGCAACAATCAAGGACTGATATAATCAAGGGAGGGAAGGAATTAAAACTGAGAAGACTGAGAAATAAACCCTCGTTTGTTCCCATGTTCAGAAGCTAGAATAAGTGAGGCTGGCAAAGTAAATTATTCATGATTTCAGATTCTGAGGGTTATTTCAGTAGAGTTGCAGGCTATGTGACTGGGGAAGCCAATTGTAAGGATTCAAAGAGAATGTGAAGCGAGGAAGCAGAAGTGGCTCCTATAGACAATAAAAAAGCAGACTGAGAAAGGAATGAGGGATGAATGATCATAATTATGAGGTAGAAGAACCAGCTGAAGGTTAGTTTTTAAAAGGAGTGGGGGACTATGTGCCTCTTCATAGGCAGAGTAGAGAGAAAGAGATGAAATTGAAAGTGTTGGGAAGGAATTATGGAAGAAATGATTTTTTATAAAAATATTGAATCATATATTGTACACCTGAAATATAATATAATGTTATATGTCAATTATATCTCAATTTAAAAAATAATTTTTGACAAAGTGGGAGATGATCAGGTCAAGAGCAATGGATTGGAGGTGTTGAAAGGAGACTTTTCTCCATTGGAGAGAGGAGAGGAAGAAAGTCTAGGTGAACAAGAAGAAACAGTAAACTGGAGAGAACAGAAAGTGATGTTTGCAATTAATAGGTTCAAATTTATTGCTTTAAAACTGGGATTTGAGAAACATATTGGTTCAGTGCTTTACTTCCTACTTCCAGTTAGGCTTAGCAGAGAAAACCAAGTCTGTACTCTCTGCTTCATTCTTATATTCCTCGTACCTAGTATAGTGCCTGCACATATTCAGTGATCAATAAATATTTGTTGGCTGAATAAATCAATATACAATCTTAAACATTCAAGGTCAGAGGAGCACAGCAACATCACTGAAGCACTATGGTAAGAAATGCTACTCCCCAAATGCTCCCAGATCACTTTTTAAAAAAATCAGAACCACAAAGAAAGTAGTAGAAATAAAAAAAGACTAAAGTAACTATAGAACAGAAGAGTCAGCAGATAAGTCATGTAGCCAGATTCAATAAACAATAATAAAAATCTCAACAAGCAAACAAAAGAGCAAGCATAAATGAAATAAGTTAACCCTTAATGCCCCTGCTTCCTCTTGTGTATTTCTCTCTCATTTTTATTTTTTAATTTCAATTACCCTAATATTTTTCCTTCTTATTTTTGGGCTAGAATCCTGCTCTCAGGCACAAATTAACATATTGTTTGTACTTGTGACTTAAGAAATGAAAGCAGTCATTAGGCATCTGCTTTTGGCTCAGGTCATGATCCCAGGGTCCTGGGATCAAGCCCCGCATCGGGCTCCCCGCTCCATGGGAAGCCTGCTTCTTTCTCTCCTACTCCCCCTGCTTGTGTTCCCTCTTATCACTGTGTCTCTCTGTCAAATAAATAAATAAAATCTTAAAAAAAAGAAATGAAAGGCTGGGCACAATCTTAATGTATCATTTCTTCATCTTTTAGGACCTTTATAGGCAAAGTGTGGTCCATAGACCAGTAGCACTGGCATCATGTAGAATTTTTCAGGCTCCAACCCAGACCCAAATAACAATTTCCATTTTAATAAATGCCCAGGTGATTCATATGCATGTTCAAGTCTGAGAAGCATTGTTGTAGGTGATAAAAAGACAAGGATCAGGTGCCTGGGTGGCTCAGTCAGTTAAGCGTCTGCCTTTGGCTCAGGTCATGACCCTGGAGTCCAAGATCGAGCCCTGCATTGGGCTCCCCGCTCAGTGGGGAGTCTGCTTCTCCCTCTGACCCTCCCCCCCCTCATGCTTTCTCTCTCTCAAATAAATAAATAAAATCTTAAAAAAAAAGGCAAGGATCATTTCTGAGGATCTTATATACAGGATAACAAAGACACACTTCTGGGAAGACAAGAGAATTTTTAAAAACCTCACCATTAACAGTCAAATGAGACATCAGCTCCTTCATGTCTTCTTCTGTGAGCTCGATCCCCTCATTTGCTAGAAATTTGTCTAAGTCCTGGATATCAATCACCTCTCCTTAGAAAAATTAAGAAATAAATTGTAGAAATATTATAGAACTATCTATAAAGGATGAAAAATGTTATCTGTACTTATATATATGATTGCTCACATATGCTCAGGATTCACAGGAGGGTCAGAAAACAGTCTTGTGTTGGGGTGCCTAGTGGCACAGTTGGTTAAGCATCCAACTCTTGGTTTTGCCTCAGGTCCTGATCTCAGGGTCCTGAGATAGAGCCCCGTTTCAGGCAGGCTCCGTGCTCAGTGCAGGGTCTGCACCCGGAGCCTGCTTGAGATTCTCTCTTCTCTCCCTGCCCCTCCTGCTTGAGCTCTCTCTCTCTAAAATGAATGAATAAGTCAAGCAGAGAAAGTCAATTATCATATGGTTTCACTTATTTGTGGAACATAAGGAATAGCATGGAGGACATTAGGAGAAGGAAGGGAAAAATGAAGGGGGGGAATTCGGAGGGAGAGATGAACCATGAGAGACTATGGACTCTGAGAAACAAACTGAGGGTTTTAGAGGGGAGGGGGGTGGGGGATAAGTTAGCCCAGTGATGGGTATTAAGGACGGCACGTACTGCATGGAGCACTGGGTGTTATATGAAGACAATGAATTGTGGATCACCACATCAAGAACTAATGATGTATTGTTTGGTGACTAACATAACATAATAAAATAAAATTAAAATAAATAAATAAATAAAATGAATGAATAAATTAAGAAAAGAAAAAAAGTTCTGTGTCTTTAATTCTGGTGGCTACAAAAAAGAAAGTACACCATGGGTTAGGAATTGACTGGTGACTTACTGCAAAATCCATAGCAAATCAAGCTGCATACAGGGATTTGGTTTTATTTTTACTTTTCCTCCTACTCTACTTGAAAATTCAGTGTTTTTCTATAGACCAGCTTTTAAGATTTTATTTTTACTTAAAAATATTTGCTTGGAGTTTGCTTCTCTGATCATTATGCATTCCAAGATTTTTATTCATCTCAACACAGAAGTAATTTTTTCTCATTCATCATAAAAACAATGCAACAACATTAAAGATTAATAAAGGGGAGGGGCGCCTGGGTGGCTCAGTTGGTTGGGCGACTGCCTTCGGCTCAGGTCGTGATCCTGGAGTCCCGGGATCGAGTTCCGCGTCGGGCTCCCTGCTCGGCGGGGAGTCTGCTTCTCCCTCTGACCCTCCCCCCTCTCATGCTCTCTGTCTCTCATCCTCTCTCTCTCAAATAAATAAATAAAATCTTTAAAAAAAATAAATAAAAAGATTAATAAAGGGGAAAAATATAATTCCACTATCCTACCACAAAAACCATTGGAGTTTTTCATATTCCATTTCTGGCCTTTGACAATAAGGCTATACTTTCATTGTGTGGAAATCTAATATACACACAATTCTGTATTTTGCTTTTCTGACCTAATATTACATCATTAACATATTTCCAAACTGCCACATAATCTTGACAGTTAACGTTTCAACACATGAGATCCCACCAGCCTAGCAGGCCATGGTGTATGTAGTAATTCCCATACTGTTAGATGTTAGGATGTTTCAAATTTCTCTGAAAGGCTTTAGGCAGAGATTTTTTTTCTTTTATTCAGCTTAATTATTTCCAGAGGATAAATTCCTGGGAGTAGGGTTCGTGGGGGAAAAGGAATAGTTCTTTGGCCCTTCATACCTAGTACTATGTTGAAAAACTCTTTTGGGGAAAATTTCAGAGAATGTCATGGGCATTGATATATAAACACACATTAATTATTGTTTACCCAAGTTCAGAAGCATCCATAAAACAGAACACATATGAAAGAATTTAAACACATATGAAGGGGAAATATTTTTCTCCACCAATTGCAAAATACTCAGATGTTATGTATAATATCATTTCATTATAGCTTGCGACTTACCCTTGATGCAACTGACAGTATCCATCAAATCATTCAGACCAACTGTTCTATCATCTGTAAGGCAAGGGAAATAAACTTCAGAATCAGATAAGCTGATATTACTGAGACCCTGAAACTATGAAGACCAGAAGAATTCAGCAATTTTTCCCCAAAATTTCCTTAGAATTTTACAGACTTATCCTCAGAGATAATAGTGCTATCTTAGAAATGAAGAAAGTTTTCGATCTATAATGAATCATTCTTTTTTTTTTTTTTAAAGATTTTATTTATTTATTTGACAGAGAGAGACACAGCGAGAGAGGGAACACAAGCAGGGGGAGTGGGAGAGGGAGAAGCAGGCTCCCCGCAGAGCAGGGAGCCTGATGCGGGAC
This sequence comes from Mirounga leonina, assembly GCF_011800145.1. Taxonomy (NCBI): domain Eukaryota; kingdom Metazoa; phylum Chordata; class Mammalia; order Carnivora; family Phocidae; genus Mirounga; species Mirounga leonina. The sequence continues at coordinate 1,341,942 of NW_023270708.1, read as the reverse complement.
TTGATCCCAGGACCCTGGGATCATGACCTGAGCTGAAGGCAGTCGCTTAACCAACTGAGCCACCCAGGCGCCCTATAATGAATCATTCTTGTATCTCCCTTTTTCCTTTGCTTTAGAGACCACCAGAGTAACATTAAATTAAGAAGTGATTCATTCTACAGGTAAGTATAGGGAGAGAGGACAAATGAACCTGACCCTGAGTATTTTTTTTTTACGTAGTCAGTTAATCAACAAATATTTAGGGGGTAGCTTCTATGTGCCAGGCACTTTGCTAGGCTTTGGGGATACAAAAGTAAACCAGTTTGCAGAGTTCTTGCTGTCGAGGAGTGTACATCTAGCAGAGGGAAACAGACAACATGTAAACAAAACAAAAAGGATCATTTGAGGTACTGTTAAGAAGTTATCAAAATAAAATAGGGTTATATAATAAACAGTAATGGTAGGCTGCTTTAGACAGGGAAATCAGGGAAGGCCTCTCTGAGGAGGGTCTATTTGGGTTGAGGCCTGAATGATGAGAAGAGGATGGTCATGTAAAGAACTAGGGGAGGAACATTCCAACTAGAAAAACAGTACGTGTGACAGCCTTAAGATGGGGATGAATTTGAGCTATTTACCTGGGCTGTCTAAGCTTCCTCACATAGTATCAGTTGCTGCTTTTTGTTATGATTGAGGGGCAGAGAAAAGGCTGGTGTGACACGGGCCAGATCATGAAGGGCACTGTTGGCTCCTGACGATAAAGTTGGGATTTAGGTCTGGTTGCAACAGAATGTCACTGGAGGCCATGAAGAAGGGGAGTAATTTAACCTGATTTCAGCTTTCAAAAGATCACTCTGGCTGATGTGTGCAGGATGGGGAAACCGGGGGAATGGGGACTAGATAGGACTAGACAGGAGACGGTTTCAGTGGCCAGGAAAGAGATATTGGTGTCTTAGGCTATGGCTGCAGCAGTAGAGGCAGTGATAAATAGATTTAGGACATATTATTCAGGTAGAGCCTAGACTTAAATGTGGGATATAAGGGAAAGGAGAAATCAAGGGAGAAAACTATTCATCTTCCTTCACCCCCCACCTTCTCACTCAGCAGGGTAGAAGGGATGCCATTACTGAGATGGGGAAGGCTTAAGGCTTTTTAAGGGAATTAATTACTATTCCATTAAATTTGTGATTCCTTTTGGACATCTAAGTGGAGATATCAAATAGATAGTTTGAGATACCATTCCTGACTTAGGGACATTGAGCTGGAGATATATATTTGCTTTTATCAGCTTAAAGAAGGTATCTGACCCAATGAGACTGGATGCAATCTCCTAGGAAGAAGATGTAGATAAAAAAGACAGCCAAGAGTCTAGTCCTGGACACTTCATTATTTAGAAATCTTGCAGAGGAAAAAGTCAGAAACTGAAAAGGAAACTAAGAAGCTCTCAGTGAGGAAAGAAGAAAACCTGAACAGACCTATAACCACTAAGGAAATTGAAGCAGTCATCAAAAATCTCCCAAAAACAAAAGCCCAGGGCCAGATGGCTTCCCAGGGGAATTCTACCAAACATTTAAAGAAGAATTAATACCTATTCTTCTGAAACTGTTCCAAAAAATAGAAATGGAAGGAAAACTTCCAAACTCGTTTTATGAGGCCACCATTACCTTGATCCCCAAACCTGACAAAGACCCCATCAAAAAGGAGAACTACAGACCAATATCCTTGATGAACATGGATGCAAAAATTCTCACGAAAATACTAGCCAATAGGATCCAACAATACATTAAAAGGATTATTCACGATGAGCAAGTGGGATTTATCCCTGGGCTGCAAGGTTGGTTCAACATCCACAAATCAATCAATGTGATACAATACACGAATAAAAGAAAGAACAAGAACTATATGATCCTCTCAATAGATGCAGAAAAAGCATTTGACAAAGTACAGCATCCTCTCTTGATCAAAACTCTTCAGAGTATAGGGATAGAGGGTACATACCTCAATATCATAAAGCCATCTATGAAAAACCCACAGCAAATATCCTTCTCAATGGGGAAAAACTGAGAGCTTTCCCCCTAAGGTCAGGAACATGGCAGGTATGTCCACTATCACCACTGCTATTCAACATAGTATTAGAAGTCCTAGCCACAGCAACCAGACAACAAAAAGAAATAAAAGGCATCCAAACCAGCAAAGAAGAAGTCAAACTGTCACTCTTTGCAGATGATATGATACTTAATGTGGAAAACCCAAAAGACTCCACCCCAAAACTGCTAGAACTCCTACAGGAATTCAGTAAAGTGGCAGGATATAAAATCAATGCACAGAAATCAGTGGCATTCCTATACACCAACAACAAGACAGAAGAAAGAGAAATTAAGGAGTCGATCCCATTTACAATTGCACCCAAAACCATAAGCTACGTAGGAATAAATCTAACCAAAGAGGCAAAAAATCTGTACTCAGAAAACTATAAAATACTCATGAAAGAAATTGAGGAAGACACAAAGAAATGGAAAAATGTTCCATGCTCATGGATTGGAAGAACAAATATTGTGAAGATGTAAATGCTACCTAGAGCAATCTACACATTCAATGCAATCCCCATAAAAATACCATCCACTTTTTTCAAAGAAATGGAACAAATAATCCTAAGATTTGTATGGAACCAGAAAAGACCCCGAATAGCCAGAGGAATGTTGAAAAGAAAAGCAAAGCTGGCGGCATCACAATTCCTGACTTCAAGCTCTATTACAAAGCTGTCATCATCAAGACAGTATGGTACTGGCACAAAAACAGACATATAGATCAATGGAACAGAATAGAGAGCCCAGAAATGGACCCTCAACTTTATGGTCAACTAATCTTTGACAAAGCAGGAAAGACTGTCCAATGGAAAAAAGAGTCTCTTCAACAAATGCTGTTGGGAAAATTGGACAGCCACATGCAGAAGAACGAAACTGGACCATTTCCTTACACCACACACAAAAATAGACTCCAAATGGTTGAAAGACCTCAATGTGAGACAGGAGTCCATCAAAATCCTAAAGGAGAACACAGGCAGCAACCTCTTTGACCTCAGCCGCTGCAACTTCTTCCTAGAAACATCGCCAAAGGCAAGGGAAGCAAGGGCAAAAAAGAACTATTGGGACTTCATCAAGATAAAGAGCTTTTGCACAGCAAAAGAAACAGTCCACAAAACCAAAAGACAACCGACAGAATGGGAGAAGATATTTGCAAATGACATATCAGATATAGGGCTAGTATCCAAAATCTATAAAGAACTTATCAAACTCAACACCCAAAGAACAAATCATCCAATCAAGAAATGGATAGAAGACATGAACAGACATTTTTCCAAAGAAGACATCCAAATGGCCAACAGACACATGAAAAAGTGCTCAACATCGCTTGGCATCAGGGAAATCCAAATCAAAACCTCAATGAGATACCACCTCACACCAGTCAGAATGGCTAAAAATAACAAGTCAGGAAATGACAGATGTTGGCAGGGATGCAGGGAAAGGGGAACCCTCCTACACTGTTGGTGGGAATGCAAGCTGGTGCAGCCACTCTGGAAAACAGATGGAGGTTCCTCCCAAAAGTTGAAAATAGAACTACCATACGATCCAGCAATTGCACTACTGGGTATTTACCCCAAAGAGACAAACGTAGGGATCTGAAGGGGTACGTGCACCCCAATGTTTATAGCAGCAATGTCCACAATAGCCAAATGGTGGAAAGAGCCAAGATGTCCATTGACAGATGAATGGATAAAGAAGATGTGGTGTACCTCTGAAACAAATAATACATTATATGTTTAAAAAAAAAAGAAGATAGCAGGAGGGGAAGAATGAAGGGGGGGAAATCGGAGGGGGAGTCGAACCATGAGAGACTATGGACTCTGAAATACAAACTGAGGGTTCTAGAGAGGAGGGGGGTGGGGGGATGTGTTAGCCTGGTGATGGGTATTGGGGAGGGCACGTTCTGCATGGAGCACTGGGTGTTGTGCGCAAGCAATGGATCATGGAGCACTGCATCAAAAACTAATGATGTGATGTGTGGTGATTAACATAACATAAAAAAAAAAGAGTGAATGGGAGTGAAGAAGTAGAGACAAAAAGTAACCACAAGTTTAGGGTTTTTTTTCTGACGTATACTTGACACACAATGTTACATTAGTTTCAGGTGTACAACATAGTGATTTGACAAGTTTATAATTATGCTGTGTTCACCACAAGTGTGGCTAAGTAATGACAATGTTTTGAGAGGTTCTGCTGGGAAGAGGGACTAAGAGGTGGAGTGGTAGCAGCAGGGGATGAGGGGAAGACGAATGCATTATCTGCAAGTCAGTGGCATCTCTAGAGAGATACAGTAGAGAGGGAGAAAGTGATGGCACAGGAGAGAAAGGCGGGAAACTGCAGGAGTTCAGTCTTTGAGAAAGCAGGTGGAGGGGCGCCTGGGTGGCTCAGTTGTTAAGCGTCTGCCTTCGGCTCAGGTCACGATCCTGGGGTCCTGGGATCGAGCCCCGTGTCGGGCTCCCTGCTTGGCGGGGAGCCTGCTTCTCCCTCTGCCACTCCCCCTGCTTGTGTTCCCTCTCTCGCTGTGTCTATCTCTTCAAATAAATAAAATCTTTAAAAAAAAAAAAAAAGAGAAAGCAGGTGGGAAAGAGATCCAGGGCACAAGTGGAAGGGCCAGCCCACCATGGGAGCTGAGATTGCCGTGTGGCTGGTGAGGAGCTAGAGCTGGAATTCTGCACTCTGTTCTGCTACAGCATCTGCTCAGTAGCACCAATTCATCCCATTCAGTTGCTGAATGGAAGAATGTCAGAGCAATGTGGACAGTGTTCATTCACACACATTTTTTCTTAAGTGAAAGAATTAGAATTAAGAATGTCAGAAGGAAAAGAAAAATTCTGAGTTGGCTATGGCAGGGGCCTTTTCAGTTCTATTTTAATACAATTTTTAAAAATAAGTGCCTGTAATATAGGAAGGGGACCCAGGCTCACTGGCTCAGGGTTCTACTTCCATCTACATTATTTCAGAGCTGCAAGCTAGCTTTTCGACTCTTTCCTTGTGGGTGTGTGTGTATCTTTTTTTAATAGTCTCCAGCTACTCTGAGCTATCTACCTGGGCTGTCTAAGCTTCCTCACATGGTATCAATTGCTGTTTTTGTTAGTGTTCTGGTTACAAAGTGGTATACATTTTGAATGGGCTTCTCCAATTTTCCCCATAAGCTCACTTTAGTGGGCAATTTTAATTTTACAGAAAGGGAGGGTTTTCAGGCATTCTTACATTGTGCTATGGCAGAGATGTTTGCATAGTAAATAAACTGGAAGGATAAAGGTCAGAGAGTGGGTAGATGAAATAGAGATTTTGGGGGTGATGAAGTATTAAGTGAGGACAAGGTCTAGGTCCTCAATATCAGGCGTTAATTAGGATTTAATCAGGATTTCTTAACCTGTGGTCTATGGACCCTCTAATGATAGAATTCAGGGAATCCTTGAGTTTGAATGGGGAAAAAATATAGTTGACCCTTGAATGACATGGGTTTGAACTATAGGGGGCCACTTTTACATGGACTTTTTTGATAAATACAGTACAGTTCTGTAAATATATTTTTTCTTCCTTATGATTTTCTTTTTTTTTTTTTTAAAGATTTTATTTATTTATTTGACAGAGAGAGACAAAGCAAGAGAGGGAACACAAGCAGGGGGAGTGGGAGAGGGAGAAACAGGCTTCCCATGGAGCAGGGAGCCCGATGAGGGGCTTGATCCCAGGACCCCAGGATCATGACCTGAGCCGAAGGCAGACGCTTAATGACAGCCACCCAGGCGCCCCTCTTCCTTATGATTTTCTTAATAACATCTTATTTTCTCTAGCTTACTTTATTGTAAGAATATAGTAGCGTTCCATGATTCATGGTTTTCGTATAACAGCCAGTGGTCCATGCAATATGTGCCCTCCTTAATACCCGTCACTGGGCTAACCCAACCCCCCCAAAACCCTCAGTTTGTTTCTCGGAGTCTATAGTCTCTCATGGTTCGTCTCCCCCTTGTACTGTATGGTGACTAACATAACATAATAAAATTAAATTAAATTAAAAAAAAGAATATAGTATATAATACATATAACATATATGTGTTGATTGACTTATGCTACTGTTAAGGCATTCAGTCAACAGTAGGCTATTAGTAATTAAGTTTTTGGGGAGTCAAAAGTTATATGCAGGGTGCCTGGGTGGCTCAGTTGGTCAAACATCTGCCTTCACCTCAGGTCATGGTCCCAGGGTCCTGGGATTGAGCCCCACATCGGGCTCCCTGTTCAGCAGGGAGTCTGCTTCTCCCTCTTCCCCTCCCCCCTGCTCGTGATCTCTCTCTCTCAAATAAATAAATAAAATCTTAAAAAAAATAATTACATGCAGATTTCCAACTGCACAGTGGGCTGGTGCCCCTAACTCCCACATTGTCCAAGGGGCAACTGTATATCTTTATTTTCACTAACAACTAACTTAAATTTAGCATTTTCTTCAATTATTATTAGTGTAGTAGTAGCAAAACCTATGACTTTGTTAGTAATACAAATCACTGACACTTTCATATTATATGGTAGTTGTTGCGAATGTGTTGAAAAGTTGTTTAGGCTCATCACTACTTTAAAATTCTAATAATTATTAGATCTACTACTAGAACTTGTTAAATGTGTTAAGTGTTAATAATTGATATCTTTAATGTTTTGATACATTCTATTTTAATATAATTAATTCCTTTGTAATCTTACGTATTTTGTTTTATGCATTTAAAAATATTATACTCAGAAGTGATCCATTCATCATACCGTCAAAGGGGTCTATTGCACAGTAAAGTCAAAAGCCCTAATCTATATGGAAGATATTGAAGTTGCCAAGAATAAGAACAGCAGTATTGGAGGAGGCAGCCAGTGAGCCCAGTGATTTCTTGTAAAATGCTCTAGTTGCATCTTACCTATTTATTTATATAAAGGTCATAATTAGTAAACAAATATTTATTCTATTAGGACTTATATTTTTATAACTGCCAAAACTAATTTATAGGTCACAGAATTTCCGTTTCTTCTTCCTTTTGTTCTTCTTCAACATCTTCTCCATCTTCTCCATCATCTTCACCACTACCACCATCATCATGACAAACATTTACTGAGTATTCTAGACACTGCCTTAAGTACTTAACATGTATTATCTATATTGATTTCAGAGCAAGAAGTGACCATAGAGAATCATTTAGTTCAGCTTCCCATTTAACATACGAAGACACTAACTAACATTTGGTAGGGTTAAATTATTTGCCAGCAATTTAGTGGCAGAACAAAGACAAGGCCTCAGTACAAAGAAATGCTAATACAATAGATGAGGCATGTAGCCTGGATTCACCAGGGAAAAGGGAATTTTTTTCCCCCATTGATAATGCCAAATGACTTTTCCAAGAAGATATATAGCAGTGGTAACTCTCACCTGAAATATGTCAGGGAGTCCCTTTCCTCATACCCTCACCAGAAGTAGACGTTATCAGTCTTGCTAATTTTTCCTGTCCAATGAGTGAAAATAATACTGTATATTTTGTTTTATTTATATTTTCATGATTATTGATGAGGTTAGACATCTTTTCACATGTTACTGGGCATTTACGTTCCTCTTTCATGAATTATCTATTTGTATATTTGCCTATTTTTCTACTCTCAGTATGTTTTTTTTTTTATCAATGTGTGAAGGCTTTTTCTACTTTGGGGTACTAGCTCTTTGCCTTACAACCATTTTCTCCTAATTCATCATTTGATTTCTGACTTTGTTAATTTTTCTCTTAAATGTTCCCTTATGAACAAGTTCCTTTATACATGAGGTAAAAAAAATGTCACTTTTCTTTCAGCGACTTATATGTGTGGCATTCCCAGGCATGGCTGAGTTTTGCAAGTAGTATCCCTAACAGATATTTTAAAAAGCATTTTTGGAGATAGTATTTCCTAATAAGTCAGGATTAAGTTTTTCTATTTATATTTACTTCATTAAATACTACAAAGGCAGGCTACTTTCAGCAGTCCTGATAGAAGTGTTCACTATTTCTTTGAAGAGCAAAATGATGCCCGTAACACTCACCATCAGTTGACAGTTGGGCCATTAGTTCCTCAAGTTCCTCATCCTTGAGTTTAATCCCCATGTTTTCCATTACAGATTTCACTTTTCTGAGTTTGACCCTTGGTCCTTAGGAAAGAAGGTCATGGAATAAGAACATGAATATTGGTGCTTAAGGGTGAAAAATGCTAATCATGGTCATGCATCATAAATCCCAACTAGAGGGTAAACCACAAGGGCACAAAGAAACTATTAATATATTTATCTCCCAAATTTAGATATGTTTGTTGAAAGTAGGAAAAAATTGAGAAAGATAACCATTGAGAAAAAGGTAAACAGTAAACAGTATTTACCTTTATGGGGAGGTATGAGATTAGTGGAAGGTAGGGGGACTCTCACTTTTAAAAAAATTGAGATATAATTGACATATAAATATCATGTCAGTTTTATATGTACAACATAATGATTTAGTATTTGTATATATTATAATGTGATCACCACAATAATTCTTGTTAACATCCATCACCACACAAAGTTACAAGTTTTTTCTTCTTGTGGTGAGAACTTTTAAAATCTACTCTCTTATACTTTCAAATATACAACACGGTATCATTAACCATAGTCACCATGCTTTACATTAGATCCCCATGACTTGACTTACACTTCTTTTATCAGTTTTCCAAGTGGTAGAATTGGATAGTTTTCTTATAGTAGTTGCTGTTTTAAAAATATTTTTCCAATTAAAAATAAAAAATATAATTGTTTACAACAGAATTAGTATAAGGAGTAGAGATAGGATATTTTCCTTAATACCCATCCAGGGCACTTTACTTCAGTTTTTTTTTTTTAAGATTTTATTTATTTATTTGACAGAGAAAGAGAAAAGAAGAAGAGAGAGCACAAGCAAGGGGAGCTGCAGGCAGAGGGAGAGGGAGAACAGGCTCCCCGCAGAGCAGGGAGCCTGATGCGGGGCTTGAACCCAGGACCCTGGGATCATGACCTGAGCTGAAGGCAAACGCTCAACCAGTTGAGCCACCCAGACACCCTTCAGTTTTCCATGAGAGGTGAACAGGGAGAATTGGCACATCTACCTGTGGTTGAAACAACAACCAGTCTGTACAGTTCTGGGTGTTTACTAGAAAACAGTGTTAGAACTTCTTACAGTAAGAGGATACTTTCCTTATATGCCAAAATGTCAACATACCCAAAGAAAAATGGTAAGTTGAGTCCATAACAATGGATCAAAAAATTGGCAAGAAGCAGGGGCACCTGGGTGGCTCAGTTGGTTAAGCATCTGACTCTTGATTTCGGCTCAGGTCATGATCTCCAAATCGTGAGATCGATCCCTGTATCGGGCTCTGTGCTCAGCAGAGTCGGCTTGAGATTCTCTTTCCCTCTCCCTCTGCCCCTCCTCCCACTCACGCAGACACACATGCTCGCTTTCTAAATAAATAAAATCTTAAAAAAAAAAATTGGCAAGAAGCAAAGTTGGAACATTTCAAAGCAAACGGTAAACATGAGGATTTTATTTTTATTTGCTCTTTCACTGTGTTTCTCACTCACCACTGAGGGCCTTCACACCTTTTAGCAATCTATTTTTATATACTTTTCCATCAGCTGTAAGACAAGCACAATTAAGAATAGAGGTTAATGAAGGAAAGATTAACAAAGACAGCACAAAGACAATACAACATCCATAATTTCAGGGGGAAAAAAACCCTTCAGATTTGTTTAGGATTTTATTTTATTTTACTCTCAAGTAAGAATGAAACCAAAGATAAAGAAAGCTTTCACTGATATAAACCTACCTATTATTGAATTAAAAATTCTTTATCTCCCTATTTCTCCCCTTTTCCTTCCTACTCTTACTCTCCTGGTTTTTCTTTTTCCCTTGGTCATGACTTAGGTGAGGTGATGCTCCAGGGCGACAGGATGGATAATTTAGCCTTGATGATGGGGACCAGTGAAAGATGTTGCCAATTTTCAATATTAAAATGTAAGTGATAAGAACAGAATTTCTTCTTTTGTGAAACTGTGCTTTCTAAATGGGTTTTACTGGACATACACATATATAATTTCAGCAGTTTTCACACACAAGCCCATAAATCCGGGTTTCAAAGATGTGCTAAATACTCACCATGAATGGGTAGAGTTTTTAGCAGCTGCTGCTCCTCCTCATCAGTGAGTACTAGCCCCATTTTCCTCATCACATTGCTCAGATTATTGACATTAACTTTCTCTCCTTTGGAAAGATGGAAATTGTTAACATATAAGAATTTTAGAAATGGATGAAGGATTTCAAATGGTGAAAAAGATAACCTAAGTGGAATTAGAAGTGCAAATTGACAATGAAACTTGTTAACCTATATAGATTCTGAGTACATGTGGGTGTATAGATCATGTCAGAAATAGAATTTATACTTTTAATTCAAGCAAAAGAAAAGCATATATAATCCCGGATATAAGTCAAATACCAATATATTTCCTGAATTATGGGGTCTTTTGACACAATGACCATATTTCCTGGCTGTCCTACAAAAGCTTCACCTTGAGATTGAATAGAGTTCACCTATAGTTTGGTTGTTTAAACAGTGGTGAAGTAGAAAACATTATTGGCCCAAACTCCACATAATATAGGTCTATACAGGAAAAATACCAAATTAAACAGTAAGATTATAAAACAAACATTTAACCATTAAATGTGTAGGGGTAAAACTTAGCATGTCAGTAATAGCCTGAAGAGAAAACTACTATTTAACAACATCTTTTTTTTTTCTATAAAGCATTAAGGTCTCAGTTAATAATGAATTCCGTGTTTACCACAACTTCTTACCTGTAAAAGCTTTTGCGTCATCCATCACCACATTCAAATCAACCATTTTATTCTCTGTAAGAGAAGACAATTCAGGCACAGAGATCAAATCTTAGACTTAGAAAAATGATGTGAAAAATTTAAGTTGTAATACAAAGGGTTGCAATTCAGCAGCGACAGGTAGGGGCAGCAGACGTGTGCGGGCCACAGTGGCCTGCCTGCCTTAGCCACACCTGCCTACTTCCTATTAGTTTAGAATAGATACCCCGAATTAGGGAAGAAGGACAATTTTGGTTTGGCATGTGCAGGCTGTGTGGAAAGATGTGCTGTCTGGCTGTCTTACAAGTTGTTTTTCATCAAGTTTTTTTTTTTTTTTTTAGATTTTATTTATTTATTTGAGAAACAGAGAGTGAGAGAGAGCATGAGCAGGGGAGAGGCAGAGGGAGAAGCAGACCTACCCCCTGAGCAGGGAGCCTGAAGCGGGGTTCCAACCCAGGACCTCAAAATCATGACCTGAGCAGACGCTTAACCGACTGAGCCACCCAGGCACCCCTTGCATGAAGTTTTTAATGGGAAGCCACTGGCTCTGCATTTGAATCTATGAACCCTCTAATTCAGGAACTTTTAGCCTGGGGCTCACCCCTTAGCAAATCCTTTCTAATGAATTCTACTATCTTTGCCTCTGTGACATTTTTATCCAGCTAAATTGGTCTTATTCAGTCATTAATGAAACTTTATCTTATTAAAAAAAAAGTGTACAAGGAAGGGATGGAAGGAGGATATATGAAAGAAATATGGCAAAATGGTAACATTTATTGATTCTAGCCAGTGGATACACAAGTGTTTGTTACAGTGTTTGTTTTCTGTTTTGATAGATGTTTGAAATATTTCATAAGTTTTTCAAAGATATTAAAAAATAGCTTTACTTTCAGAAGCCCTCAGATAGAAAATCTAAGATTTGCCCTGAGGTGCAGTGGTATCTGAAATACTTACCGTCAATGGGCAGGTGGTTCAGTAAGTCCTGAAAGTCCTCTTTCTCAAGCTGAATCCCCATGTTCTTTGCAAGGGTGTTCAGGTTCTTGACACTGACTTTTTTCCCTTAGGAAAGAAGAGGATGTAAATAATTCAAGTAAGTCCAGGGAGTAGAAGATGCTAGCCTTGAGTACGCATCCACCGTAAGTGCGGTGAAACACTGGCCATTTAAATGAACCCGGATAGTCAGTGTTGGAGTTGAGAGGAGAAAATTCTCCCTCAACATTGTGCTATAACTTTTAACTGAACTAATCATGGATGAAAAAGAAGAATTAGATAAGTCTGATGAATTGATGAAGATAACCAACGTAAATGAAATCAAAATCTCAAACTTGCTGCATATTACTAAGAATAACTTCCTCAAATGTAGTTATCCTGAAAGAAGGGTGGTGGGTTATGAAGCATAAGTTCAGTGTCACTGTACTAGTAGAATAATGGCATGGCGGGGCGCCTGGGTGGCTCAGTTGTTAAGCGTCTGCCTTCAGCTCAGGTCATGATCCCAGGGTCCTGGGATCGAGTCCCGCATCGGGCTCCCTGCTCCTTGGGAGGCTGCTTCTCCCTCTGCCTCTCTCTCTCTCTCTCTGTCTCTCATGAATAAATAAAGAAAAAATCTTTAAAAAAAAAAAAGAAAATGCATTTAAATAAAATTTGACTTAACCAAGTCTTACATTTGAAAATATGTTTCTTCTACTGTGATGCAGAAGGTAGGATGACCAGTTATGGTAAATAGAATTAAGGCCATATACATTTCTATTCTAGAAGATCTATTTGGTACTCAGAATAGAATCTTCTAAAAATTATTAGTCTCACGTTAAAGTGGGACATTATTCTCTTTTGTTAGCTTTTTTTTACCAATCAATTCTTTAGCTTCTAATAATGTGCCACATAATGTGCCAGGTACCCACCAAGATGTGTAAGTCATGGGCCCTGCCTTCCAGGAACATCTCACAGATGGTGGAAGACATGCAAATAATACACAGATGTGTACAAAAAATAATAGCACGGTGAATGCTGCTGCACAGATGTGAGCAGTGCACACTGAGGGTGGAACACAGGAGTCTAGGGCGCCTGGGTGGCTCAGTTGGTTAAGCGTCTGCCTTCGGCTCAGGTCATGATCCCAGGGTCCTGGGATCGAGCCCCGCGTCAGGCTCCCTGCTCGGCAGGAAACCTGCTTCTCCCTCTCCCACTCCCCCTGCTTGTGTTCCTGCTCTCGCTCTCTCTCTCTCTGTCAAATAAATAAATAAAATCTTTAAAAAAAAAAAAAGAATAATGGCATGGCATGATTCTAATCAGAAATCTAAAAAAGCAAGTGCAAAGCATAATAAATTTTAGTTGCTGTTCTCATGATTCTTACCTTTGAGAGGCTTCACACTATTCAGTAATCTCTTCTTATATACCTTTCCATCTCCTGTGAGATAGGGTAAAATTCAAGTCAAAAGAAAAAGGATAAGGAACTCTATAATTTTATAAGGCATTTTATATAATTCCTCTGGAAATGTATTTGGCCGCACCCTCAAATAATAATAAAAGGAATGCCCACAACGTGGTCCATCTGTTTCCTAGTTGGAACACATGGCAGTAGCTGATGCAGGCTACAAATACACCCACATATGTGCTTCTTTCTTCTTAGCTTTCCCTTCTTTAACTGCATTTCATCCCCTCTGTCTTTCTCTTTTTCTTGCCTATGCTCTAGGCCCATAAAAGTATTCCTATAGGCTCAGCCTGAACGTAGTCTGTAAAGGGATTTTATTAAAAATAGTTATCAACCCAAACAGTCGTATAAAACAGTATTTAAATAAATTTTGTTCTCTAAACAAACTGTTTTCATAAATGGAGGGGAAATTCAACAGGGGCAGAGAACAAGGGACATCGACCAGCCCAATCCATCGCCACAGGAGCTGTCTGTCCCAGAGAGCCCCTTCCCATGGAAGGAGTGAGTGTCTGCAGTGTTGACAGAACCCTCAGTGCCTGGCATGTGGATGTGGCTGTCTCCATTGTAGTCCATCTGCTTCTTTGCGTATCTCTACCCTGTTCCCTCAGAGCCAATATCCTAAGCATGCTGCAGTTCTCATAACTGGCCCCTTGAGAGCAATCTGGGGGAATGCTAGACATAGTGAGTGGCCACAGCCTTAGGTATATGTGAGGGGAATTTGGATGGGTATTGAGCATTTGCTCCCTGGGCTGCTGCTTCTGCCATCTGGGGTACAAGCACCCACCATGATGTGTGGGCTTGCTCTTGTTCGGGGGACAAGTGGGGATAGGTTCTATAGGGTGCGGGGAAGGATGTCTCCATGGAGGTCCCTGAGACTGGGCAGGAGGCACAGGTGAAGCCTAGGCTGACCTCTAGGTTCTCTGGGGGCGAGCATATGCAGGTGCCTAGGAGGTGGAATTTTTGAGGGACGGACTGGTTGGATCACTGACCAATCAGAATCAAATACTGACAGTTTAAGCACATGGTCCTGGTGGTCCCCTGCTCTCAGGTGTTTATCTTTTAGTTGCTGGATTATGGGGAGATGGGAGGGCTATCAGGGCTAGCACTGAGGATGTGGGGCACATTCAGGGGGCTACAGAAGAATTTAGCTGTGTAGCGTTTGAAATATTTAGCAAGGGGCCCATTGACTGAATGGAAAAGAGAGGAATTTCTCACTTACAAGTTTCTCACTTCCAAACTAAAACACAAGTGACAAGAATGGGGTTTCTTACGTCTGGACTGCATTTTCCTTAGGGGGTTTCTTAGGGCATTAGACAATTCTCACCCAGAAGCCCACAGTACCACATTTCCCTGAGCACCATGATGGCATGTTAAACACTCACTAGAGATTGGCAGAGTTTTCAACAGCATCAACTGTTCTTTTTCAGTGGTCTCAATTCCCATATTTCTCAGCACATTTTTTAAGTCATTGGCTTCAACCTTTTCTCCTTTGAATAGATGGGAATTATTTCAGGTGACAATATTAAAAAATATAATTATTCTAAACTATGAAAAACATAATCCCACACAGCATTATTTCTAACTGCAGGATGAAGCTGAAATACATGAGCTGACTTCACTTACACAGAGTTATTGTAAAATTCAATACCTGAAAAGTTTCTTTAATCAAAATAAGAAGCTACTACTCCTATTCTGTATATGGGTCGATATAGCATGGAGTTAACTGCCCAATGACTTATGTTGGTATATAGAATATACATAGTTGTACTGCTAAGTAATATCTCTGTTACTGCTTCATGACCTGAATTATGGGACTGACCGTTCATAGTGACCATATTTCCTGATGCAAAAACTTCACATTGAAATCCACTGTGTTCACCTATATTTTGATTCTTTGAACACTAGAGAAATGAACACATTACTGGCCAAAATATTTGAGAGTGCCCACACTTCTAAATCTCTAATGATCTAAATTATTGTCAATAAGACAAAATCATCAATAAATAGGTAAAAGAGCAAAGCAAACTTATTAATGATGGCTGGAGGGGGTAAACGACTGCTTTAAAAAGGTATTTCTCTATAAGGCATCAAAATCTCAATTTTATGGGGCACCTGGGTGGCTCAGTCATTAAGCATCTGCCTTCAGCTCAGGTCATGGTCCCAGGGTCCTGGGATCGAGTCCCACATCAGGCTCCCTGCTCAGCAGGAAGCCTGCTTCTCCCTCTCCCACTCCCTCTACTTGTGTTCCCTCTCTCACTGTGTCTCTTTCAGTCAAATAAATAAAATCTTAAAAAAAAATCTCAATTTTATGATGTCTTATACAAGTTCTCACTCACCTGTAAAAGCACTAGCTGCTTCCATCAACGTATCCAAATCAATCTTTTCATCTTCTGTAGGAAAATTCAGAATTTAGATTCAGATGAAGATAATGAGACTTGAAAAGTTAAATAAAATTCTATTTTTTTGAAGATTTAAAAAAAATTTTTAAGTAATCTCTACAACCAATGTGGGGTTTGAACTCATAACCCTGAGATCAAGAGTTGCATGCTCTACTGACTGAGCCAGCCAGGGGTCCCTGTATAAAATTCCTAAATAAAGATTTGGTGTATGGAATCCCAATAATTTTTCATGTTTTATTCTAAAATTTTTATCTACAGGAACCTATAACAAAAATTTCCGAGCTTTAAGTATATATCCATTCAATTAATATAACTTCTTTTTTATTTCATAAGCTATTAAAAACATATTTTTTTAAGATTTTATTTATTTATTTTGAGGAGAGAGAGGGAGAGAGTGAGCATGAACGGGGGGAGGGGCAAATGGAGAGGGAGAAGCAGACTCCCCACGGAGTGGGGAACCCGATATGGGGCTCGATCCCAGGACCCTGAGATCATGACCTGAGCTGAAGGCAGATGCTTAACCGACTGAGCCACCCAGGTGCCCTGAGCTATTAAAAATCTTTAGAGTGTTATGGTGAATGGAATGTTTTGTTTGTTTGAAGTCAGCTCCATCCTAGAGGTCAGGTTTCCTTCTTTCAGACCTAGTTCTCTTGCACTGAGTAGAAGGTTGAGATGGGTTAGAGCCACAGTTCTCAGAGTGTGGTCCAGGGACCACTGGAGTCACCCAATACCCTTTGCCTTTTACACTTTTGATGTCTGCACTGGTGGTTCAAAAGCAGGGGTGGGTGAAACTGCAGGCATCTTCGCATGAATCAAGGCCATGGCAACAAATGTACTAGCAGTCACTGTGTTCTTCATTGTACATACTTGTAGTAAAAGAATGTCAGTTTCATTTAAGAATGTTCTTGATAGGGGTACCCTGGGTGGCTCAGTCGTTAAGCGTCTGACTTCGGCTCAGGTCATGATCCCAGGGTCCTGGGATCGAGCCCCGCATCGGGCTCCCTGCTCCACGGGAAGCCTGCTTCTCCCTCTACCACTCCCCCTGCTTGTGTTCCCTCTCTTGCTGTCAAATAAATTAAATCTTTAAAAAAAAAAAAGAGTGTTCTGCTAAAAAAAAGCAGCAAAAGGTATTGATTTTATTAAATCTTAACCCTTGAGAACACACCTTTTTAATATTCTGTATAATGAATTGAGAAGTTTGTATAAAGCATGTCAGTTGCATATGAAAATACAATGGTTTCTTGAGGAAAAGAACTTGTATGATTGAGTTAAGCAAACTAGCTGCTTTTTCATGAATACCATTTTCACTTGCAAAAATGGACAAAATCTAGTTATTCAGAGTTTGGTATTTGGGAAGCATCTTCTTGAAAATGAACAAAGTGAGACTATTATCTTTTTTTTTTTTTTTTTAAAGATTTTGTTTATTTATTTGACAGAGAGACACAGCAAGAGAGGGAACACAAGCAGTGGGAGTGGGAGAGGGAGAAGGAGGCTTCCCGTGGAGCAGGGAGCCTGATGCGGGGCTCAATCCCAGGACTCTGGGATCATGACCCAAGCCAAAGGCAGACGCTTAATGACTGAGCCACTCAGGCGCCACTGTGAGACTGTTATCTTAAGAAAACAATTGACAATAGATGTTTTAATGGTAGAGTTCAAGTTTTCAAACAAAAATTTAAATTTAGAAAAACTTATATCCACATCATGACTTGATAGGTTCTCAATACTTAAACATTTTTAAAATAAGATTGGTGGTGATATTAACAAATGTGATTTTTAAAAATTTATTTATTTGAGAAAGAAAGTCCAAGATGGCAGAGGATTAGGAGACCTTAGTTTCATCTGGTCCCAGGAATTCAGCTAGATAGCTATCAAATCATTCTGAACACCTGCGAACTCAAATGGAGATCTAAGAAAAGAACAGCTGCAACTCCACAAATAGAAAAGCGACCACTTTCTGTGAGGTAGGAGGTCCAGAGAAGTGAATACAAGGCAATATATGGGAAGATAAACCGCGGGGGGAGAAAGCCTCTGAAAGCTAGCTACAGGAAAGTGATATAGCAGCCAAGTACAAAATTGGAACTTTTAGAAGTCTGCTCCAATGAGGGACTTCCTGGCCTGAAAAGTCTGCAGGTGGCTAAGCAGGGAGAGTGTGGTCTCAGGATCCCTGGGGTCACAGAAACACCAGGGCTGCCTGAGTGCGGCAGAGTTCTCAGGCATCGGAGTGGGGAAGCTGGCTGAAATCAACAAGCCCAGGAGTGGGCTCTCAGCTCCGGGTTGCCATA
Source organism: Mirounga leonina (assembly GCF_011800145.1). Taxonomy (NCBI): domain Eukaryota; kingdom Metazoa; phylum Chordata; class Mammalia; order Carnivora; family Phocidae; genus Mirounga; species Mirounga leonina. The sequence continues at coordinate 1,323,906 of NW_023270708.1, read as the reverse complement.
AACTTCAAACTGCAGCACAGTTGGGTGACTGCTCTCTGAGCAGGGGCCCAACAAGCAGCAGAACCAGTGAGACCCCCCCTTCCTCCCCAGGGAGGAGCAGTGTGGGAGCAAGATGCAGGAGTCTGCAGGGCTTGTAGACTCCAAACGGGGTCATGTGCCTGAGATAAAATGCTTGGTCACAGGCTGGGTGAGCATGGAGTGTGGCTGGAGACCAGGGAGACAGGAGTGATTGACTGCTTTTCTCTGAGGGCTCACTGAGGAGTGGGGCCCCAAGCTTTCAGCTCTGGGCCAGGCTGGAGATTGGGGGGCCACCATTTTCATTCTCATCCTCTAAAGCTGCGTGGAAAACCTTCAGGGAACAAAAGCCACAGAGAACAAACCCGAGCAGATTACTTAGCCTGGCCCCTGGCAAGGGCAGTACAATTCTGCCTGGGGCAAAGACACTTGAGAATCGAGGCAACCAGCCCCTCCTCCAGAAGATCAGCAAAAACATCCAGCCAAGACCAAGTTTACTAATCAATGAGAACTGCAAAACTAAAGCGCTAGGGGAATACAGCACATAGAATCCATGGCTTTTCCCCCATGATTGTTTAGTCTTTCAATTTAAATTAAAAAAAAATTTTTCCCCCTTTCTTTTTCAACCAATTTCTTATTTTAGCAATTCTTTTTTTAAATCTTTTTAAATTTTCATTTTTAGAGTTACATTCTATCCCTTCATTGTATTTAATTTTATTTTTCTATATATATAAGTTTTTCTTTCTTGACAATTTTGGGATGCAGTTTCTTCTAACAGACCAAAGTACACCCAAACTCTAGTGTATGGCTTTGTCCTATTCACCTATCTGATCATATTCTCTCTCTTTTTTCCTTCTTCCTTTTTTTTTTTTTTTTGGTTAAAGTCTTTTTATATTTTCATCTTTACAGTTACATTCTATCTTTTCAATATATTTAATTTTATTTTTGTATATATGTAAGTTTTTCTTTTTTTTTTTTTTTAAAGATTTTATTTATTTATTTTGACAGAGAGAGACTCAGTGAGAGAGGGAACACAAGCAGGGGGAGTGGGAGAGGGAGAAGCAGGCTTCCCACCAAGCAGGGAGCCCGATGCGGGGCTTGATCCCAGGACCCTGGGATCATGACCTGAGCCAAAGGCAGATGCTTAACTGACTGAGCCACCCAGACACCCCCAGATTAATGATTATAAAGATACTAGCTGGACTTGAAAAAAGTATAGAAGACACTAGAGAATCCCTTTCTGGAAAAATAAAAGAACTAAAATCTAACCAAGTCAAAATCAAAAAGGCTACTAATGAGATGCAATAAAAAATGGAGGCTCTAACTGCTAGGATAAATGAGGCAGAAGAGAAAATTAGCGATATAGAAGACCAAATGATGGAAAATAGAAGCTGAGAAAAAGAGAGATAACTACTGGATCATGAGGGGAAAATTTGAGAGATAAGTGATATCATAAAGTGAAACAATGTTAGAATAATTGGGATCCCAGAAGAAGAGGAAAAAGAGAGAGGGGCAGAAGGTATATTGGAGCAAATTATAACAGAGAACTTCCCTAATCTGGGGAAGGAAAGAGGCATCAAAATCCAGGAGGCACAGAGAACCCCCCTCAAAATCAATAAAAATAGGTCAACACCTTGACATATAATAGTGAAAGTTACAAATCTCAGAGACAAAGAGAAAATTGTGAAAGTAGTTCAGGACAAGAGGTACATAACCTACAAGGCTAGAAACATTAGACTGGCAGAAGACCTATCAAAAGAGACCTGGCAGGCCAGAAAGGACTGGCATGATACATTCAGGGTGCTAAATGAGAAAAATATGCAGCCAAGAATACTTTATCCAGCTAGGATGTCATTCAAAATGGAAGGAGTGAATCCTGGAAGAATTCTTCCAGGACAAATGGAAACTAAAAGAATTTGTGACCAACAAACCAGTCCTACAAGAAATATTAAAAGGGATCCTTTAAGCAAAGAGAGAGCCCAAAAGTAGCATAGACCAGAAAGGAACAGAGACAGTATACAGAAACAGTGACTTTACATGTAATATAATGGCCCTAAATTCATATCTTTCAATAGTTACTTTGAATGTAAATGGGCTAAATGCCCCAATCAAAAGACACAGGGTATCAGATTGGATAAAAAAGCAAGACCCATCCATATGCTGCCTGTAAGAGACTCATTTTAGATCCAAAGATACCTCCAGATTGAAAGTGAGGGGGTGGAAAACCATTTATCATGCTAGAGGACATCAAAAGAAAGCTGGGGTAGCAAACCTTATATCAGACAAATTAGATTTTATTTTTTATTTTTTTTTTTTAAAGATTTTGTTTGTTTATTTGAGAGAGAATGAGAGAGAGAGCACATGAGAGGGGGGAGGGTCAGAGGAAGAAGCAGACTCCCTGCCGAGCAGGGAGCCTGATGCGGGACTTGATCCAGGGATACCAGGATCATGACCTGAGCTGAAGGCAGTTGCTTAACCAACTGAGCCACCCAGGTGCCCAGAGACAAATTAGATTTTAAACCAAAGACTATAGTAAGAGATGAGGAAGGACACTATATCATAATTAAAGGGTTTGTCCAACAAGATCTAACAATTGTAAATATTTATGCCCCTAACATGGAAGCAGCCAAATATATAAGCCAGTTAATAACAAAATCAAAGAAACACATTGATGATAATACAATAATAGTAGGGTACTTTAACATCCCCCTCACTGCAATGGACAGATCACCTAAGCAGAATATCAACAAGGAAATAAGGGTTTTGAATGACACACTGGACCAGATGGACTTCACAGATATATTCAGAACATTCCATCCCAAAGCAACAGAACACATGTTCTTCTCTAGTGCACATGGAACATTCTCCAGAATAGATCACATATGGGGCCACATATCATGTCTCAATGGGTACTAAAAGAGTAGGATAATTCCTTGCATATTTTTGGACCACAATGCTTTGAAACTGGAACTCAATCACAAGAGGAAAATTGGAAAGAACTCAAATACATGGAGGCTAAAGAGCATCCTACTAAAGAATGAATGGGTCAACCAGGAAATTAAAGAAGAATTTAAAAAAATTCATGGAAACAAATGAAAATTGAAAACAAAAGTGTTCAAAACCTTTGGGATGCAACAAAGGCAGTCCTAAGAGGAAAGTATACAGCAATACAAGCCTTTCTCAAGAAACAAGAAAGGTCTCAAATACACAACCTAACCTTACACCTAAAGGAGCTGGAGGAAGAACAGCAAATAAAGCCTAAACCCAGCAGGAGAAGAGGAATAATAAAGATCAGAGCAGAAATCAGTGAAATAGAAACCAAAAGAACAGTAGAACTTATCAACAAAACTAGGAGCTGGTTCTTTGAAAGAATTAATAAGATTGATAAACCCCTGGCCAGACTTATTAAAAAGAAAAGAGAAAGGACCTAAATAAAATCATGAATGAAAGAGGAGAGATCACAACCAACACCAAAGAAATACAATTATAAGAACATATTATGAGCAACTAAATGCCAGCAAATTAGGCAATCTGGAAGAAATGGATGCATTCCTAGAGATGTATAAACTACCAAAACCGAACCAGGAAGAAATAGAAAACCTGAACAGACCCATAACCAGCAAGGAAATTGAAGCAGTAATCAAAAATCTCCTAACAAACAAGAGTCCAGGACTGGATGGTTTCCCAGGGGAATTCTACAAAACATTTAAAGAAGAAATAATTCCTATTCTTCTGAAGCAGTTTCAAAAAATAGAAATGGAAGGAAAACTTCCCAACTCTTTCTATGAGGCCAGCATTACCTTGATTCCAGATCCAAAGACCCCATCAAAAAGGAGAATTACAGACCAATATCCTTGATGAACATGGATGCAAAAATTCTCACCAAAATACTAGTCAATAGGATCCAACAGTACATTAAAAGGATTATTCACCATGACCAAATGGGATTTATTCCTGAGCTGCAAGATTGGCTCAACACCCACAAATCAATGTGATATACTACATAAATAAAAGAAGGGACAAGAACCATATGATTGATCTTCTCCGTAGATGCAGAAAAAGCATTTGAGAAAGTAAAGCATCTTTTCTTGATTAAAACTTTTCACAGTGTAGGGATAGAGGGAACATACCTCAAAATATCATAAAAGCATATATGATAAGCCCATAGCAAATATCATTCTCAATGGGGAAAAACTGAGAGCTTTTCCCCGAAGGTCAGGAATGCAGCAGGGATTTCCACTATCCCCACTGCTGTTCAACATAGTACTAGATGCCCTAGCCTCAGCAATCAGACAACAAAAAGAAATAAAAGGCATCCGAATCAGCAAAGAAGTCAAACTCTCACTCTTTGCAGATAACATGATACTCTATGTGGAAAACTCAAAAGACTCCACCCCAAAATTGCTAGAACTCTTACAGGAATTCAGCAAAGTGGCAGGATATAAAATCAATGCACAGAAATCAGTGGCATTCCTATACACTAACAAGGAGACAGAAGAAAGAGAAATAGAGTCAATCCCATTTACAATTGCACCCAAAACCATAAGATACCCAGGAATAAATTTAACCAAAGAGGCAAACGATCCATAGTCAGAAAACTATGGAACACTCATGAAAGAAATTGAGGAAGGCACAAAGAAATGGAAAAATGTTCCATGCTCATGGATCGGAGGAACAAATATTGTTAAAATGTCTATGCTACCTCGAGCAATCTACACATTCAATGCAATCCCTATCAAAATACCATCTACTTTTTTCAAAGAAATGGAACAAATAATCCTAAAATTTGTATGAAACCATAAAAGACCCTGAATGGCCAAAGGAATGTTTAAAAAGAAAACCAGAACTGGTGACGTCACAATTCCAGACTTTAAGTTCTATTACAAAGGTGTAATCATCAAGACAATAGGTACTGGCACAAAAACAGACACATAGAACAATGGACTAGAATAGAGAACCCAGAAATGGACCCTCAACTCTATGGTCAACTAATCTTTGACAAAGCAGTAAAGAGTATCCAATGGAAAGAAGACAGTCTCTTTAACAAATGCTGTTGGGAAAATTGGACAGCCACATGCAGAAGAATGAAACTGGACCATTTCCTTACACCATACACAAAAATAGACTCAAAATGGATGAAAGACCTAGATGCGAGACAAGAATCCATCAAAGTTCTAGGGGAGAAAACAGGCAGCAACCTCTTCGACCTCAGCCACAGCAACTTCTTGCTAGACATGTCTGCAAAGGCAAGGGAAACAAAAGCAAAAATGAACTATTGGGAGTTCATCAAGTTCTTTTGCACAGTAAAGGAAACAGTCCACAAAACCAAAAGACAACCGACAGAATGGGAGAGATATTTGCAAGTGACACATCAGATAAATGGCTAGTATCCAAAATCTATAAAGAACTTATCAAACTCAACACCCAAAGAACAAAGAATCCAATCAAGAAATGGGCAGAAGACATGAACAGACATTTTTCCAAAGAAGACATCCAGATGGTCAACATACACATGAAAAAGTGCTCAACATCACTCAGCATTTGGAAATCCAAATCAAAACCTCAATGAGATATCACCTCACACCAGTCAGAATGGCTAAAATTAACAAGTCAGGAAACTACAGATGTTGGCGGGATGCAGAGAAAGGGGAACCCTCCTACACTGTTGGTGGGAATGCTTGCTGGTGCAGCCACTCTCACTCTGGAAAACAGTATGGAGGTTCCTCAAAAGGTTGAAAATAGAGCTGCCCTACAACCCAGCAATTGCACTACTATTTACCCCAAAGATACAAATGTTGTGATCCAAAGGGGCACGTGCACCCCAATGTTTATAGCAGCAATATCCACAATACCCAAACTAAGGAAAGAGCCCAGATGTCCTTTGACAGATGAATGGATAAAGGGGATCTGGTGTATACATACACAATGGAATATTACGCAGCCATCAAAAGAATGAAATCTTACCATTTGTAATGAGATGGATGAACTAGAGGGTATTATGCTAAGAGAAATCAGATAAAGACAATTATCATATGATCTCACTGATATGTGGAATTTAAGAAACAAAACAGAGGATCATAGGGAAAGAGGAGAAAAAATAAAAGATGAAACCAGAGAGGGAGACAAACCATAAGAGAATCTTTTTTTCCCTCTATATTTTAATTTTATTTTATTAATATCTTTTTATTATTATGTTATGTTAATCACCATACATTACATCATTAGTTTTTGATGTAGTGTTCCATGATTCATTATTAGCGTATAACACCCAGTGCTCCATGCAGAATGTGCCCTCCTTAATACCCATCACCAGGCCAACCCATCCTCCCACCCCTCAGTTTGTTTTTCAGAGTCCATTGTCTTTCATGGTTCATCTCCCCCTCTGATTTCCTCCCCTTCATTCTTCCCCTCCTGCTATCTTCTTCTTTTTTTTTTAAACATATAATGTATTATTTGTTTCGGAGGTACAGATCTGTGATTCAACAGTCTTGCACAATTCACAGCACTCAACATAGCACATACCCTCCCCAATGTCTATCACCCAGCTGCCCCATTCCTCCCACCCCCCACCACTCCAGCAACCCTCAGTTTGTTTCCTGAGATTAAGACTTCCTCATATCAGTGAGGTATTATGATACATGTCTTTCTCTGATTGACTTATTTCGCTCAGCATAACACCCTCCAGTTCCATCCACATCGTTGCAAATGGCAAGATCTCATTCCTTTTGATGGCTGCATAATATTCCATTCTATATATATGCCACATCTTCTTTATCCATTCATCTGTTGATGGACATCTTGGCTCTTTCCACAGTTTGGCTATTGTGGACATTGCTGCTATAAACATCGGGGTGCACGTACCCCTTGGGATCCCTACATTTGTCTCTTTGGGGTAAATACCCAGTAGTGCAGTTGCTGGATTGTATGGTAGCTCTATTTTCAACTTTTTTTTTTTTTTTAAAGATTTTATTTATTTATTTGAGACAGAGAGAATGAGAGAGAGCACATGAGAGGGGGGAGGGTCAGAGGGAGGAGCAGACTCCCTGCAGAGCAGGGAGCCCGATGCGGGACTCGATCCCGGGACTCCAGGATCATGACCTGAGCCGAAGGCAGTCGCTTAACCAACTGAGCCACCCAGGCGCCCCTCTATTTTCAACTTTTTGAAGAACCTCCATACTGGGCTCAGTATACCATCCACTTTTTTCAAAGAAATGGAACAAATAATCCTAAGGTTTGTATGGAACCAGAAAAGACCCCGAATAGCCAGAGGAATGTTGAAAAAGAAAAGCAAAGCTGGCGGTATCACAATTCCTGACTTCAAGCTCTATTACAAAGCTGTCATCATCAAGACAGTAGGTACTGGCACAAAAACAGACACATAGATCAATGGAACAGAATAGAGAGCCCAGAAATGCCATTTGCAAATATCTTTTCCCTTTTATTTGAGACCTTTCTTGTTTTTTGAGAAAGGCTTGTATTGCTATATACTTTCCTCTTAGGACTGCCTTTGCTGCATCCCAAAGATTCTGAACAGTTGTGTTTTCATTTTCATTGGTTTCCATGAATTTTTTTAATTCTTCTTTAATTACCTGGTTGACCCATTCATTCTTTAGTAGGATGCTTTTTAGCCTCCATGTATTTGAGTTCTTTCTGACTTTCCTCTTGTGATGGAGTTCTAGTTTCAAAGCATTATAGTCTGAAAAAACGCAGGGAATGATCCCAATCTTTTGGTACCGGTTGAGACCTGATTTGTGACCTAGGATGTGATCTATTCTGGAGAATGTTCCATGGGCATTCTAGAGAAGAATGTGTATTCTGTTGCTTTGGGATGGGATGTTCTGAATATATCTGTGAAGTCCATTTGGTTCAGTGTGTCATTTAAAGTCTTTATTTCCTTGTTGATCTTTTGCTTAGATGATCTGTCCATTTCAGTGAGGGGGGTGTTAAAATCCTCCACTATTATTGTATTGTTGTCAATGTGTTTCTTTGCTTTTGTTATTAATTGTCTTATATAATTGGCTGCTCCCATGTTAGGGGCATAGATATTTACAATTGTTAGATCTTCTTGTTGGATAGACCCTTTAAGTAGGATATAGTGTCCTTCCTCATTTCTTATTACAGTCTTTGGTTTAAAATCTAATTTGTCTGATATAAGGATTGCCACCCCAGCTTTCTTTTGGTGTCCATTAGCATGGTAAATGGTTTTCCACCCCTTCACTTTCAATCTGGAGGTGTCTTTGGGTCTAAAATGAGTCTCTTGCAGACAGCATATTGATGGGTCTTGTTTTTTAATCCAATCTGATAGCCTGTGTCTTTTGATTGGGGCATTTAGCCCATTTACATTCAGGGTAACTATTGAAAGAGATGAATTTAGTGCCATTGTATTTCCTGTAAGGTGACTGTTACTGTATATTGTCTGTGTTCCTTTCTGGTCTATATTGCTTTTAGGCTCTCTCTTTGCTTAGAGGACCCCTTTCAATATTTCCTGTAGGGCTGGTTTCGTGCTTGCAAATTCCTTTAGTTTTTGTTTGTCCTGGAAGCTTTTTATCTCTCCTTCTATTTTCAATTACAGGCTAGCTGGATATAGTATTCTTGGCTGCATATTGTCTCATTTAGTGCTCTGAATATATCATGCCAGTCCTTTCTGGCCTGCTGGTCTCTGTGGATAGGTCTGTACCAATCTAATGTTTCTACCATTGTAGGTTACAGATCTCTTTTCTCAAGCTGCTTTCAGGATTTTCTCTTTGTCTCTGAGACTTTTAAGTTTTACTATTAGATGTCGGGGTGTTGACCTATTTTTATTGATTTTGAGAGGGGTTCTCTGTGCCTCCTGGATTTTGATGCCTGTTTCCTTCCCCAAATTAGGGAAGTTCTCTGCTATAATGTGCTCCAATATACCTTCTGCCCCTCTCTCTCTTTCTTCTTCTTCTGAGATCCCAATTATTCTAATGTTGTTTCGTCTTATGGTATCGCTTATCTCTCGAATTCTGCCCTTGTGATCCAGTAGTTGTTTATCTTTTTCTCAGCTTCTTTATTTTCCATCATTTGGTCTTCTATATCACTAATTCTCTCTTCTGCCTCATTTATCCTAGTAGTTAGAGCCTCCATTTTTGATTGCACCTCATTAATAGCCTTTTTGATTTCGACTTGGTTAGATTTTAGTTCTTTTATTTCTCCAGAAAGGGTTTCTCTAATAAATTCCATGCTTTTTTCAAGTCCAGCTAGTATCTTTAAAATCATCATTCTGAATTCTAGTTCCAACATCGTACTAATGTCTGTATTGATTAGGTCCCTGGCAGTTGGTACTGCCTCTTGTTCTTTTTGTTGAGTTGATTTTTTCTGTCTTGTCATTTTGTTCAGAGGAGAATAGATGAATGAGAGAACAAAATACTAACAGGGTAACAACGTCCCCAGAAAATATACACTAAACAAACCAGAAAAGACTTGAAACCAGGGGAAAAGAAAGGGAAAGAAAGAAAGTGCCTCCCTAAATTTTAAAGAAAGAAAAACTTATATATGTACAAAAATAAGGGTTAATACGATGAATGGATGGAATATGACTGTAAAGATGAAAATTATGAAAGATTATTTTTATTCTTATGTTAATCCCCATACATTACATCATTAGTTTTAGATGTAGTGTTCCATGATTCATTGATTGTGCCTAACACCCAGTGCTCCATGCAGAATGTGCCCTCCTCAATACCCATCACCAGGCTAACCCATCCTCCCACCCCCCTCCCCTCTAGAACCCTCAGTTTGTTTTTCAGAGTCCATTGTCTCTCATGGTTTGTCTACCTCTCCGATTTCCCCCCCTTCATTCTTCCCCTCCTGCTACCTTCTTCTTCTTCTTCTTTTTTTTTTCTCAACCTATATTGCATTATTTGTTTCAGAGCTACAGATATGAGATTTGAGATGAAAATTATAAAAGATTTTATAAAAGGGAATTGATAAGATAAGAAGGTGGTTGAAAAAAGAAAGAAGAGGATTAAAAAAAAAGGGGGGAGAGAAGGTAATCAGGCAGGAGACTAGAACAAAGCCATACACTGGAGATTTAGGGTATATTTTGATGTTAGAAGAAACTATCTCAAAATTTTAAAGTGAGAACAATTTATATATATATATACCAAAAATAAGGGTAACTACTATGAAGGGACAGAATATGACACTAAAAATAAAAATAAAAAATATTTTTTAAAAAAGGGACTGATAAGATGTTGGTTGAAAAATGGAAAAAGAAAAATTCAAAAAAAAAAAAAAAGGAAAAGACATTTAAAAAAAAATTAACTTTGAAAGACTAAAGAATCATGGTTAAAAGGCATGAATTCTATGTGCAGTATTCCCCTAGTGCTGGAGTTCTGCCGTTCTCATTGATCGGTAAACTTTGTCTTGGCTAGCGGTTCTTGCTGATATTCTGAGGGAGGGGCCTGTTGCCATGGTTCCCAAATGTCTTTGCCAGAGGCAGAATTGCCCCACCCTTGCCAGTCAGGGCTAAGTAATCTACTCGGGTTTGCTCTCTGTAGCCCTTGTTCCCTGCAAGCTTTCCATACAGCTTTGGAGGACGAGAGTGAAAATGGCGGCCTCCCAATCTCCGCCCCGGAGGAGCTGTGAACTCGGGGCCCTGTTCCTCAGTGTGCCCCCAGAGAAAAGCAGTCAGTCACTCCCATCTCCCCGGTGTCCGGCCACACTCCGTGCTCACCCAGCCTGTGACTGAGCGTTTCTATCTCTGGCACCTGACCCCGTGTGGAGTCTCCAAACCCAGCAGATCCCTGTGGTGTGCTCCCGTGCCGCTCCTCCCAGGGGGAGGAAGGTGAGTCTCCCCGGATCTGCCACTTGTTGGGTCCCTGCTGGAGGAGCAGTGGCCTGACTGTGCCGCGGATCATGGTTTATGGCAACCCCAAGCTGAGAGCCCGCGCCTTGGCTCCGTCTCTGCAGCCAGCTTCCCTGCTCTGATACCTGGGAGCTCTGCCACACTCAGGCACCCCCGGTCTTTCTGTGACCCCGAGGGCCCTGAGACCACACTGTGCCAGTGAGGGTTCCAACCCCGCTTAGCCACTGGAGCAATGTCCCTCAGCTAGCAGACTTGTAAAAGTTCCAATTTTGTGCTCTGCTGCTCTATCACTTGCCAGAAGCAGCGGATGGAGGCCCCCTCCCCCGCCATCTGTCCTCCTGAATATCACCTCGGATTCACTTCTCTGCATGTCCTACCTTCTAGAAAGTGGTCACTTTTCTGTTCAGAGAGTTGTTGCTATTCTTTTCTTCCATCTCCTGTTGAGTTTGTAGGTGTTCAGAATGGTTTGATCCCTATCCAGCTGAATTCCTGGGACAAGACGAAATCCAGGTCTCCTATTCCTTCGCCATCTTGCTCTGCCCCCCCATAAGAGACTCTTAATCACAGAAAACATACTGAGGTTTGCTGGAGTGCAGGGATATGGGGGGATAGGGTAATTAGGTGATAGACATTAAGGCGAGCACATGATATAATGAGCGTTGGGTATTATATAAGACTGATGAATCACTGACCTCTACCTCTGAAACCAATAATATATTATATGTTAATTATTTGAGTTTAAATAAAAAATATTAAAAAAAGTAAGTTAAAAAAAGGAAAAAAATTGGGGCGCCTGGGTGGCTCAGTCATTAAGCGTCTGCCTTTGGCTCAGGTCATGATCCCGGGGTCCTGGGATCGAGCCCTGCATCGGGCTCCCTGCTTGGCAGGAAGCCTGCTTCTCCCTCTCCCACTCCCCCTGCTTGTGTTCCCTCTCTCGCTTTGTCTCTCTCTGTCAAATAAATAAATAAAATCTTTAAAAAAAAAAAAAAGGAAAAAATTAAAAAATAAAAGTTATTCATTTGAGAGAGAGGGAGAGAGAGAGCAAGAGGTGGGAGGGTCAGAGGGAGAGGGAGAAGCAGACTTCCTGCCGAGCAGGGAGCCTGCTGTGGGGCTTGATCCCAGGACCCTGAGATCATGACCTGAGCTGAAACCAAGAATCAGACGCTTAACTGACTGAGCCACCCAGCCGCCCCTGTTCTAAACATTTTTGTTTTCATTCTGCTCCTTTTTGTTTCTCCCCCACCCTCACCTGTGTGTGTGTGTGTCAATCATACAAACTATGAACCTCTGCTTCATACTTCTAGCATCTCTCTCCCTTTCACCAACCACATCCCATCAGCCCTCCCCCTTTATCACCAGTGCAGTTCCTTAATAAAGACCCTTATCATCTGGACCTTAGCAGCAGCCTCTAAATTGTATCTCTGCCCCCTGGTTTTTCTCTCCCCAGCATGTGTTTCCTCAGTGCTTTCAGAGCAGACTAGTCATTGTCTATAGGATAAAGGTACCTATCCCTATCTATCTATCTATCTATCATCTATCTATCTATCTATCTATCTATCTCTATTAGGCTCCACACCCAACATGGGGCTTGAACTCGTGACCCTGAGATCAAGAGTTGCATGTTCTATTGACTAAGGCACCCAGGTGTCCCAGGATAAAGGAATCTCAAAATGCTCACCAATAACTGGTAGGTGGCTCTGCAGGTCCTGGATTTCCTTTTCTTCAAGTCTGAACCCAGTATTCCGTAGAACATTTTTTAGGTCCCTGACACTAACCCTTCCTCCTTAATAAAAACAAGAAAAAGTAAATAAGGATGTCACAGATGAAAAATGCAAGCCATCAACCCTACCTAGAAATGAAAGTACAAAGAAGTTCTTTACAGCAAGTTGTATGGGAATGGGGAGTGATGGCTAATGGGTACAGTATCTTTTTGGGGTGATGAAAATGTTCTAAATTGATTGTGATGATGGTTATGCAACTCTGTTAATATACTAAAACCAGTACACTTTAAATGGGTCAATTGCATGGTATGTAAATTACATTTCAATAAACTATTGTAAAAAATACAACATAATAAAGTAAAAATGCAAATAACCAACTGGGAAAATATTTTCTGTAGCTATGACAATTGTGTTAATATCTTTAATTTATAAAGAGGTCATTCAGATTAATAGGAAAAAGCTTGGATTCCGATAGGATAATAGGCAAAAGGCAGGAACAAATAATTAAAAGACTGAAAGACAATGATATAAAAATAGTTTTAACTTCATTGATAACAAAAAGTTCAACATTAATTAGATTCCATTTTTCATTTATCAAATTGGCAAGGATCAAAAAATCTGAAAATAATTTATTGTGGCCAGGGCATAATGGGAACCAGTACTTTTATCCACTTATATACATATATCACAGCCTTAAACATGTTAAGATTTACTGGATTTACCAGAAGAATCTATCCAAAGAAAATGGCTTAAAGTCGGACAAAGATCACAGATACACAAGAGCAAAACATTGGAGACTAGCTAAGTGTTCAATAAGAAAGGAATGACTAAATAAACTATAAATACAACCTGATAAGTCATTAAAAATGGTGTTTACAAAGAATGACATGGTGGAATTCTTACACTAAAATTTTAGGATTAAGTATAGGATACATAAAATATACAGTAAGAGTTTATCTATATACACATATACACAGAAAAAAAGAACACAGAGAACTGTAATAAAAAAAGGTAATATTACTGGGATTATGGGTAATTGCATTTTTTTCTATATGCTACTTTATATATTCCAGATTTTTCTCAAATACCCGACACACAGTAGAGACTTGGATATTTGTTGAATAAATGCATACGTAATTTCCTGATTATATAATCAGAAAAAAGTTACAGCAATCTCAGATTTTATTGTCCTTATTCTTTTTCTCACTCACCTTTGAAAGATTTCACACCCTCCAGTAATGCTTTCTCAAACACCTTTTTATCAGCTGTAAGATAAAACATTATTGAGTTTTTGACAATTCATAGAAATTAAAGTGTTTACTTTCAGAAAGGGGAAATTTAGAAATTTATCACAATTCATTCTCAATGAAATGCGAAGTATTTAGAAAACTCAGTGTAGTGACTATCCCTGGACAGAATAAAAGGCTATTGTTAGTGGCTGGTTTGCTGAAATACACACAGCTTTTTCTTTTTCTTTTTTTTTATTATTATGTTATGTTAATCACCATACATCACATCATTAGTTTTTGATGCAGTGTTCCATGATTCATTGTTTGCATATAACACCCAGTGCTCCATGCAGAACGTGCCCTCTTTAATACCCATTACCAAGCTAACCCATCCTCCCATCCCCCTCCCCTCTAGAACCCTCAGTTTGTTTTTCAGAGTCCATCGTCTCTCATGTTTCGTCTCCCCCTCCGATTCCCCCCCTTCATTCTTCCCCTCCTGCTATCTTCTTTTTTTTTTTCTCATTTTCTCCTTCCCAGTTTTACTTCATCTTTTCTTTGTTCAGCTTTCCTGCCCTTCTGCCCTTTCATCTTCTTCTAGCTTAGACCTTAGATTTCCCTGAAAGGGACAAAAGACATTGTCCTATGATGTGACCTCTGACTGAAGAGGTCCCAGCTCCCTAGACCAAAATTTAAACGATAAGAACAGGATTTTTTTAAATGCTAGGATTGGGGGCGCCTGGGTGGCTCAGATGGTTAAGCGTCTGCCTTCAGCTCAGGTCATGATCCCAGGGTTCTGGGATCGAGTCCCGCATCGGGCTCCCTGCTAGGTGGGGAGCCTGCTTCTCCCTCTGCCTCTGCCTCTCTCTCTCTCTCTCTGACTCTCATGAATAAATAAATAAAACATTTAAAAAAATGCTAGGATTGAGTCTTTTAAAAAAATATTTTAAATTGACATAAAATGTTTCAAACAGTAGAATTTCTTTTTTTTTTAAAGTAAGATTTATTTATTTTAGAGAGAGAGCGCACATGAGTAGGGGGAGGGGCAGAGGGAGAGGGAGAGGGAGAAAGAGAATCCTCAAGCAGATTCCCCTCTGAGTGTGGAGCCTGACTTGGGGCTTGATTGCAGGACCCCAAGATCATGACCTGGGCTGAAGCCAAGAGTCGGCTGCTTAACTGACTGAGCCACTCAGATGCCCTAAACAGTAGAATTTCTTTTTTTTTTTCTTTCTTTTTTTAAATAAAGATTTTATTTATTTATTTGACAGAGAGAGACACGGCGAGAGAGGGAACACAAGCAGGGGGAGTGGGAGAGGGAGAAGCAGGCTTCCCACAGAGCAGGGAGCCCGATGTGGGGCTCGATCCCAGGACCCTGGGATCATGACCTGAGCTGAAGGCAGACGCTTAACGACTGAGCCACACAGGGACCCCTAGAATTTCTAATACAAAACCTGAAAACAAACCTTCTGTGTAGTTTTGAGGACTTGAGGAGACATGGTCACTGCAGACAATGGTCCCTGTTCTCCCAGAGTTTAGGATAGTGCCACGCACACAACAGATCTTTAATAAATGTCAAATGAGTAAGCTTTTAGATATCGGTGAAGTAGAACTTCAATGCTTACCAGAAACTGGCAAAGTTTTCAGAAGCTTTTTATGTTCCTTGTCTGTGATCTTTATTCCCATGTCTTTCAGAACATTTTTCAGGTCCTCAGTAGGAATCTTCTCTCCTTTAGAAAGAAATACATATACATAAGGAAACATCCTTCCCAGGTAGGGTTGTGAGGATGAACTAGGCATAATGAAGCCTTGTTTAGCTATTCAGAGTCAAGGTGGGGGGGGAGTCAGAAATTCTTCTTTTAACCTAAGAAGATATCTTTAATGATAAGATGATACCATATATAATAAGTAAAGCAGGGATTATATAATTTCTTAGTAGTTTAGCTGTGTTTGATGGATAACAATTCAACCACAAATATAACATCTGTATTCTTTTCTTTCTTTTTTTCCTCTTCTTCTTCTTCCCTCTTCTCATTCCCTTCCTCTGGGCCTCCCTGCCCCCTTCCCCTTCCTTTTCTTCTTTTACCTGAATTATGGGACTAGTTTTAAAAATGATAATAAAAGCTGGCTCTCTGTAAAAATTTTCACCTTGAGTAAATTAGTATTTACATGATTTACACTGTAAGCTGGGCATATCAGATAGGGGATAGATTTGAAATCACATTTTTAAAAATCTGCTGAAAAGAAAGCATAGAAACCATAAGAACAAGAAATCAGGGAAAAGAATGGGCTAATCTAGAAAAGAATTAAAAACAATATCTAGAAATAAAAATATAGTTATTGAAATTAAAATCCCAATGGACAAATATACAAGATACAGTTGTAGAGACAGTGAACTGGAAGAGAGGTTTAAGAAAAGACAAAAACATAAAAATAGGGAAAATATGAAAAGAAAGATATGAAGAGCAGAATGAGAAGGTGCAACATACATGAACTAGGAGTCTCCAAAAGTGAGAAAAGAGAAAAAAAGAGAAAAGGCAATAGTTGAAACATGAGGTCTGAGAGTTTCCAAAACTTGGTGAGAGGCATAAATGTTTAGTTTCAGGAATCACAAGTTCCAAGCAGGAAAAATGGAAACAATCTACACTTTGCCACATGAGAATGAGAATTTCAAAGATAGAGATAATCTTAAGAGTAACAAGAGAGGGGCGCCTGGGTGGCTCAGTTGGTTAAGCGACTGCCTTCGGCTCAGGTCATGATCCTGGAGTCCCGGGATCGAGTCCCGCATCGGGCTCCCTGCTCGGCGGGGAGCCTGCTTCTCCCTCTGACCCTCCTCCCTCTCATGCTCTCTCTCATTCTGTCTCAAATAAATAAATAAAATCTTAAAAAAAAAAAAAAAAAAAAAAAAAAAAAAAAAAAAAAAAAAAAAAAAGAGTAACAAGAGAAAAAGAGAGTAACTCTAAATAAACAATGAAGACTTACAGCTGACTTTTAACAGCAAAAAGAGAGGCCAGAAAACAGTGCGTATATGAATCTATCATCTTTGTCTATCTATATTCGTGTGTATTTTCTTCTTTCTCCTTTTTGCCCCTTTTAAATTTAATTACAAGTTTATTATAGGTTAACCTTACAAGTTGGTCTTCAGGTTACAGAATATCCAGATGGGACTGTAACTAAATTTGAGAACTAACATAGCCCAGAGATAGTATGACTGTCTCCCCCAGATAGACTGTTGGAACTTTGCTTCTCCTCATTCTGGGGAGAGAAAGAGGACATCTTCATTTGTATGAAGGGAACATGGAGTTGTTTTGTTGTTATATGGAAGTTAAGTTCAAATATGTGCAGAAGGGTCCACAGCGGAGTAGCCAAGAAGGTAAACTATTTCAGTGATTTAATGATTTCCTCTCAGCTCCAATTCCACCATTGTAAACTCTGCTTTGTGATGCTGAGGCCAGGACTCTAGACCACATTTCTCTTTGGATAGCTGGTTCCATATTAAACTCTGCCAGTGGGTGGGTAGTGGGAGGGGGGAGAGAGAGAGACTAAAATGTTGTCAGATGAAGTTCCTTCCCATAGCAATAAATGAATCCAGTTTCAGTTTTTCAACCTTGTGGAACCAGTGTCATTACACTCTTCAGAGATAGCAGCACCCTTCAGAGTTCTAAGGTAGAATGATGATCTACAAGTGCAGACATAGTCAAAGAATGACTCAAGGCTGAGTGTAAAATAAAGATATTTTCAAAGACTAACCCTTGTTGAAATGACCAAGAAGGATGTACTTCAAGAAGAATGAAACTGAACCCCAAAAAGAGTAAAAGTAAAAAGCAATGGTGAACAAAGAGAGTGGTAAGTGTATTTAAGTTTTGCGAAAGATTGGATTGAAATTGCTCTGCCCTTGCTTTCAATATACTCACTTGGCAAAACTCATTCCTGTTTAAATACAAGTTCGTGCTTACTCTGTGCCTGCAGCCAGGCAGCTGAACTAGAGCTGAAGTGTTTTGTGCTGACTGTTCTCATTTTAAATGGATGATCGTGAACCTCAGGTGAGTCCTTGATTCTGCTGGGCAACCACACTACATTTTGCTGATGTATTAACTTTCCTGCTCTTCTTGCTGACTACTTTACTTCTTCTTTTTTTTTTTTCAAACCACCACTTCCTCCTCTTCCATTTGATCAAAAATTCCTTTATCTCTTTAATTAAAAAAAAAACAAAGCCTTCTCTTGACAACTTTCACCAGTTTACTTGCCTCTTTGTTCCACTTCTTTGATCCCCTTTGCAGCAAAATTTCTCAGATATTCACTGTTTCTAAATCCTGTCTTCCCATTTTCTCTTTTTTTAAAAAAAATTTCATTTAAATTCCATTTAGTTAACATATACTGTATTATTAGTTTTAGGGGTAGAATTTAGTGATTCATCAGTTGCATGTAACACCCAGTGCTCATTACACCAAGTTCCCTCCCAATGCCCATCAACCAGTTACCCCATCCCCCACCTCCCCTCCAGCAACCCTGTTTGTTCCCTAGAGTTAAAAGTCTTTTATGGTTTGCCTCCCTCTCTGTTTTTATCCTATTTGATTTTTCCTTTCTTTCCCCTATGTTCATCTGTTTTGTTTCTTAAATTCCACATATGAGTGAAATAATATGGTATTTATCTTTCTCTGACTGACTTATTTCGCTTAGCATAATACCCTCTGGTTCCATCCACATTGTTGCAAATGGCAAGATTTCATTCTTTTTGATGGCTGAGTAATATTCCATTGTGTGTGTGTGTGTGTGTGTGTGTACACATCAGATCTTCTTTATCCATACAATGGACATCTGGGCTCTTTTCATATTTTCCATATTTTGGCTATTGTGGACATTGCTGCTATAAACATTGGAGTGCAGGTGCCCCTCTGAATCACTGTTTGTATCCTTTGGATAAATACCTAGTAATGCAGTTGCTGGGTTGTAGGGTAGCTCTATTTTTAACTTTTTGAGGAACCTGAATACTGTTTTCCAGGGTGGCTGCACCAGTTTACATTCCCACCAAGAGTATAAGAGGATTCCCCTTCCTCCACATCCTTGCCAACATCTGTTGTTTCCTTAGTTGTTCAGTTTAGCCATTCTGACTGGTGTGAGGTGGTATCTCATTGTGGTTTTGGTTTGTATTTCTCTTCCCATTTTCTCTTAAACTCACTACAGTCAGGCTTCTTTCTACCTTCATCACCTGAAACTTCTCTTTTTGATATCACTAATGGTATTTTGTGATTTGAGATCACTAATGTGTCTATATGCAATGGTCACTTCTCAGGTCTTATCTTAGTTGACCTATTGATCTGTTTGACTGTTGATTTGCCCTCCTGGCTGATACTTGTAGCAGATACTATAGATGCCCTGATCATATCTCTTCAACCCTTACCAGTTCAATGCATGCTAGCCCAAGTTTTAATTGCTGGCATCTCTTTGTCTGAGGGATTTCTTTGGTTGCCAGAGTTCACTCTGCTAATGCTCAATGGCTGGAAATGCCAGTGGAGTAATATTGCCTCCCTCCCCTTGAGCACTTCTCAACCAATGACTGATAGGGGTTGGTGTAAAAATAACCTAGCTCTCCCACTCCCCTGAGGTTGTGTTCTCTATCATTTCCCAGATATTCTCCAATGGGATTAAGTTTCAGTTACCTTCTTTGTAACTTGCCTGATAAACACATACTTTATTTGCTGCCTTCATTCATGTCTCACTTCTCTACTCCCCTATCTGTGTTTCCTGGGCTCACCTCCCATGTATACATGCTCCTTGTCTCAGGGTTTGTGTCTGGGGGAAACCAACCTAATATACTTATTTGGCTTTCAGGACACCATATTCTCTTGGTTTTCTACCTACTTTACTGGTCACTTCTTCTTGGTCTCTTTTGCTTTAACATTTAATGTTGAAGTCCTCCAGTATTACTTCTTAGTTCTCTTTCCTTCTCCATATATATTCACCCCTTGGGTGAATTCATTCAATCTCACGGCTTTAAATACCATCTATATACCTATGGGTTTCAATTTTATATTTTTAGCTAAGATATCTTTCTTGAAGTTGTGACTATCTGGTAACTTTTTAGCTGATATCTCTATTTCTATTGATATCTTAAAATATCTCAAACTGAACTCCCAATTTTCTTCCATCTAAACTTGTATTTCTAGCAACTTTCTCCAGACTCCAATGGCAAGTCCATCCTTTCAGTTGTTCAAGACAAAAATCTCAAGGGTCATTCCTGACTTCTCCCTTTATCTAGTTTCCATGAGGAAACCCTGTTGACTCTTTTTATTATTTTTTTAAATTGAGATATAATTGACATGTAACATTATTTTAGTTTCAGGTGTACAACATAATGGTTTGATATTGGTTTAAATTATGAAATGATCACCACAATAAGTCTAGTGAAATCCATCACCACAATAACTCTTTTAAAAATATACCCAGAGTCCAGCTACTTTTTATCATCTTCACTGCTTTGCCCTGGTATGAATCATCATCATTTCTCACATGGATTACTTTAAAAACCCATTTAGGGCTCTACTCCCTACTCCTCCCCCTCCCTGAGTCTGTTCTCCACACAGAATCCAAGAAAATCTAATGAAAACAGGTCAGATCATATCATGCCTCTGGTCTAAAACCTGCAATGGCTTTCCATTTCTGTCAGAAAAAAGCCCAAGTCCTGGCAGAGCTTTCACAGTCCTGACTAATCTTACATCCATCACTTCTCTCTCCTGATCTCCTGTTACGTTTTTCCTTCCTTATTCAACCTCAGCTACATTAGCCTTCTTGCTGTTCCTTGAGTAGTCCAGACATGCTCCTGCCTTTGGGTCTTAGTCCGTGTCCCCTCTGCCTACAACTCTTTTTCTAGAAGTCTCCATATGGACAAAACCCTCACCTCCTTCAAGTATTTGCTCATGTGTCACCTTCTCAAGGAGGCCTGATTATCTGTTTAAAGCCTCAAGTGCCTCTTTCCCCTCCCAATCTCCTTTAGTCTACTTTTCATTGTTTTCTATAGCATCTATCACTTTCTAACATACTTTAAATTGACTTATTTATTATGTTTATTGCTTATTTCCCTTGCTAGCATATAAGCTCCAGGGGAGCAATGATCTTTACTCTGTTTGCTGATGTATCCTGTCTAGAACAATGCCTGGCATGTAGTAAGTGCTGAGGAAACAGTTGTTAAATGAATAAAGGAGGGAGTAAACACTATTTGTTAAAAATATAGTTCCATATAAAACTTTAAGACCACATAATATAATACTCATTTCAACATCTTACTCACCTGTGATATTTTTAACTTCATCCACCAACACATTTAAGTCAATCTTCCCATTGGCTTTAAGATAAAAAAGCGCCAAAAAGGTTTTTAGAAAAATTGTGAAATAGCAACCCAAAATTCAACCATTTAAAAACATTTTTCTTGAAGTTTAAGTTAATATAGCTCCTGCATTTTATGCTATCAAAATCCATACAGCATAATACATGAATAAGGTTTAAAACATTCTCCTTTCCTTCAAGACAATCTACTATTTATTAGGCTACTCTTTTCAGGCATGGGTCTGAAATGTTTTGAGAGTTTAAAAATTTTGTTTAAAAATGATGTTTCCATTTTGCCAGTGCTGACTTTACCTTTGGGCTTATGATCACCTTAGCATCAAGTGATTCTTTTAAAGGACAGAGTGCTGGTATGCATGCCTGGCTGCTCTTAGGTTGCCAACATGATAATCATCATGTTGATATATTCAGTTAAATTCCCAGGTATTATGACAAAACTTTTGTTTTGCAGTACCTATTCTCAATTGAGAGACTTTTTTCATAGATGAGGCACTTAATTTCTTTAGTCTATTTCTCAAAGTCTGAAGTTATTAGAAGTCAATGGATACATTTTTAGTAGTTTGTAAAATTGCAAGTTTGAGAAACACTGGATTGCAATGTTAAGATAGTAGTTAAAAGATGCTATTGCTCTAATAGGCAAGATTCTGTTTGGAACCTTAAGCTGCCTACGGACATACTCATTCTCCACTTATAACTTGGTCAAGGGTGCCAGTCCATCACTACTCAAATATGTTCACACTCTTATTTTATGTGTAATAATAATCCTAAGATTATAAATTCCCCCAAAGGGTGAGAAATCAAGAATCACTTTGTACTCCTGCTATTACCTCAGCATTGGTTTAAGGGTCTGCACAAAATTGATGATCCATAAATGTTTACTTAATAATTAAGTTCCAGTAAAATGCAAATATATTATAAAGAATGAATTGGCTTTAAAACCAGTACACATATTCCAGGTTCCCAGATATGGAATTTTTCCTTGCTTGTTCTTTTTTATGTCTTTTCAATTATGATAATCTTTTATTGGTATCCTATTATAATTTTATAGCATTTATTATTATTATTGTTATTAATATGAATACCATTATATTATGAATTTTAAACAGGGTAAGGAAGAACCATTGGTGGAGAATATTCTGTGCCTGTAAAGGACAAATCCCCTCATGTCATTTACTTTGTATGTCTCTAATCAGCTCCACTGAGGCCCACTGGGCCCCTGAAACAGTTTTGCATTCTATCTCAAATGATTCCACACATATACAAGGCAGTCCACAAGAATTATATTAGAATTAGTCTCACACTTTAAATCATTGTGCTGGTATCTTTTCTCATGTTTCAGAATACTTAGAAAAACAAGGCAATAACAAATATCTGCATTTATTGAACTGGCTGGTAGATTAAAAGAGCTATGAAAGGGATTAAAAAAAAACAAAGAAAAAGTCATTTCTGGAAAATCCATTTACTTCTTTTTAATGCAAAGGATCCGAGGGTCTAGAACAGTGCCTGACACATCATAAGCATTCAGTTAAAGTTTATGGTATAAAAGAATGGAAGGTACTATTGATTTAGAAAAGCCCATATTCATTGACTTGGATCAATCTTGTATCTTTACTACTTCCTCAAGGGGACAGGTGTCTCTTAAAATTTCCTCATGAATTTTCCTCAGTTCTACTAGCATGAGTCTAATATATGCCAAGTTTAATTAATTACATTAAGTACCGCTATTTATCTTCTTAAATTTATTAGTTCTGGTAGTTGATGGCAGTATAGCAGAGTGGCTAAGAGTTTCTGGAGCCTGATTGCCTGCCCACCACTTACTAGCTCTCTGACTAGGCACACTACTTGACTTCTCTGTGCCTTAGTTTCCTTATATGTAAAATGGGAGTAAAAATAGAACCTGCCTTGTAGAGTTGTTTGCAAGATTAAATAAGACAATATATGTAAAGTGCTTAAAACAGCGCCTTGCACGTGTCAGGACCATGTAGTGCTGGTCATTGCTATTTAATGCTGGGTTAGCAGTAGGCACTCAAAGATTAAAATCTGAATATTCTCTGTTAGACCCTGGCATTTCCTGTGAAGAGGGACTCTTGCCATCTCTATGGGGCAGCATACTTGGTGATCCTTCCCCAGTGATAGCCACTGGGCCCAGTTTGATAGCTATGCTAAAGGCCTCACTCTTTCTTTTTCTTTTTTTCATATACATCCTATCTTCAGTCATTCTAGGTCTGAGACTAGCCTCAAGTCCAAAGTTTGGCTAAAGGATCTATTGACACTCAAAACTCTCACCATCAACTGGTAGGCAGTCCTTCAGTTCCTGGATTTCTTTCTCCTTGAGATCAATTCCCATGTTTTTCAAGAAAGTGTCCACCTTATTTGGAGACACCTTCACCCCTTAGGAAAGAAAGGGATAGGATATGAAAAATATTTGTAAGAGTGGGTCATTATAGATCATGCCTAGGCATCAGTACTACATAGACAATGAAGAGCAAAGAACAATTAAACCATTCAAGCAAATGTGGTTTTGGTATCTAAGTCAGGAATTCCCAAACCCTGATTTGTGGGATTCTGTTAGGACTTTTAGGAAAACATTTAAGAGAAGAAAGTGAGTAGTTAAGGGTATTAAGTCATGGCAAAGAGTAAAATCAGCCTTTATACATGTGTTTGCACAGAAGAATTCAAAACTTGCTAATTAATGGAGAATTATAAATCCATCCATCCATCCAACCAACCACCAATCCATTCAGCCAGCCATCCGTTGAGCCAGACAGACAACCAATCCATGGAATTTACTTTATCATAATCCTCTGGGAAACATTTAAGAACATATGTTTCTAGATACTATCTCTGGAAATTCAAGATCGATATGACTGGGAAGGGGCCTAGTGATTTGAATGCTTTATTTTTCCCCCTTGTGATTCTGGTGTACAGCTTTATTTGGGAACCACTGCTTTTGGGTTACTGTATTTAAACCATTTTAGTGACTGCAGTATGCCTATCTATAGAATATCTATAGATATAAAGAATATATAAGAATACATATATAACATATAAAGAATAAACACTGACTTAACAGATAGTTGGGACAGTTGGATTAATAACCTGAAAATTGTAAAATAGGATGAGTTTTTTAAAATAAAAGCAAAGCTTGATGACCTGTTTTACCTGCCTTTTCATCATGCTTCTTACTCACCTTCAAGAGACCTTAACTCTTTCATCAGTCTGTTCACATACATCCTTCCTTTGTCTGTAAGAAAGGGAAAAATGCAAGTTTCAGGCAGTAGTATTGATATTTAAATGAAACATGCATAAGTTCAGAAACATAGACTTTTAAATGTTTTATTCTAAAAATGTATATTATTTCACTTCAAAGAATAAAACTTAAGAGTGGAAACAACTCTCAATTTGGTGAAATCATTTTGGTGATGGGGGCCAGGGTGGGGGGGATGAAACAGTCCTTAAATAGGGAGTATTAGTTACAAAAGTCCACATACTTAACTTTCCTTAAAGGCCACTGTGATTTTTTCCCCCCACTGTGATATTTTTAATGCTTACCATCGACTGGAAGCCTGTTTTGTAGTTCCATGCCTTTATCTTCTGTGAGCGTCATCCCCATATTTCCCAGAAAAGTTTCCATGTTACTCATATCAATCTTCTCACCTTTAAAAAGCAAAAGATGGTAATGGTTGAAAATCTGAAGAATGATGATCCTATATTATAAAAAATGCCCATATGGCATTTGTTGATTAAATAATGAAGTAAACCTGACAAGAATGCCAGCTAAGACATAACCTTAGAGCTTTTTGGCTAAAACAGTGATGATCAAATTTAAGCTGGGAGTCAGTAGATGCAAACATTCACCAGTATATAGGTAGAGTGAGAGAACAATCTATAAGGAAAATAATGCTGTTGAAATATAATTTTGTGCAAACACTAAAATCTTGGTTTTGCAGAGTCTTCTTAATTATATATCATGGAACCATACAGGGCTTTTCTCCAGGGGCTTCTTTCTTAACCCAGACTGGCTCTCTGTCCTGCCTCAGGGATTTGGTGGGCTTAGTTTCTTCTCTTCTTGGCAGCAACTACCATCCAGTATACTTTTTGGGCTTCCCTAAGGGTGGCTATGAAATTAGATGCAGTCTTCCAAGCTCACTTCTTTCCAGTGTCCCAGGAAAACTAGCACACAGATATTTTTATTCTTAGGGCTATAATATAAAGTGCTACAGTGAGACAGACAAGGGAACACCAGACTATCCCCAAAATGGGTAAGACACAAAGCTAACAAGTTTTGTTTGGTAATGGACTTGGTTTTAGTTCCTGGTTAGAAGGGTGGAAATCACCACTTATCCTTGCCCCCTGTAGCCATTTCCCAATCTGCTTGCGGGATGGCTGTGTGAAACTTTCCTTCACGATGCCTCTTCCCTCTAGCTTAAAGATGCGGTTTAGCAACAAAAACAACAAAATGGTAATTATGTGAGGTGAAGAATGTATTAACTAACCATATTATGGTAAACATTCTGAAATACATATGTATATCAAACCATCATGTTGTATACCTTAAACTTACACAATGTTATATATCAATTATATCTCAATAAAGCTGGGGTGTGGGGGGGAAGATGCTATTTAGGTAGGCAGTTTGGACCTCCTAATCATTTCCAATTCCAGAAAAAAGAGAACTCTTGCTTTTAGTCCTCTGGAACCATACTGCAGTGCTTCCATTGGGAGGATAATATCTGGGGAATTAGCCAGTCTTCTGCACAAGTGCCTGGGAGGAAACCTGCACAACGGTTGTTCTCCCCCAACTGCTTCAGACTTCTTCTGTGATGCCTTGGACTAGTGGAGCTTCTGATATCCCGTCTCCCCCTGCCCACCCCTGGTAACCAGCCAAGGGAATGACTTTTCAGACGCAACAGAGCAATTTCCTAGTCTGCTACCTTGATCACGTTTTGACAGACATGAGCCTTCTGCCTCAAGATTATCAGTCTAACCACACCTTCTATCTGTATCATTCCCAATCTTCAAACTGTAAGCCCACAAAATTTTATATCCTCTCTAATGTATTCTGTGTTCTACCGCTCTGATTTTTCTTTCCATTGTTAGCTTTGTTTTCACCTTCCCATAGTGCCCTCTCAGACTCATATTTTATTAAATATGAATTTCTCTATATCTTCAGTCTCTTTACAGACTCTTACCTTCTTTCCTAACTGAACTTTGCCTGTTCCTGATATTTCCCTTTTCTATTTTTTCCCTTTGAGAGAAAACTGCTCTTTTTTCTATATCCCATTTGCCTTAGGGCGTGCAATCTCCTAGATCCTGATTGCTGTTTTTTTGGCCATACTCAAACCTCTCCTCTTGTGAGAATTATGATATTTGGATTTCTTTTTATTGTCACTGATTTTTTTGGTCACTTAAGGAGCTTGTCCCATTAACTCACAGTCTTCCTCTGCACCCAAATTCCTGGCATCATTATAGGGAATACCAGTCTTTATATGGATAGTTCATTCCACAACCTGGCCTCCAAATTTCTTGAGCTCATTATCCTCAATGACTGTCTCCTAAATTCTATACTAGTTAACCATCATGGATATCCTGAACTTTGTCATCACCTGGAAATGCTTTGCCTCTAAAATCTTAAATTCTAACAAAACTATTTTTGGCCAGAACCTCATATTCTTCCACTTCTTTTACTTCCTTATTCCTACCACACCCATTATCATTTCTACAGAGACTTTCATTCCCTCCTCTCTCACTTTTCTCCAAGTTCATAATTTCCATCATAACTTCACTTTTCTTATCCACTCTAGACCACTTGACCACTCTCTTGACTACATCTTTCTATGTCTTTATGCTTTCATTCTTTTGGCACATCAGACTTAAGGATCTTTGATTTTGGTGCAACTGAAGAATATCACAATCATGTGAAAATTGCCATTACTTATTTTTTTATTTTTTATTTTTTAAATTAAATTAAATTAAAATCAGTTAATTAACATATAGTGTATTATTGGTTTCAGAGGTAGAGTTCAGTGATTCATCAGTTGTTTAAACACCCAGTGCTCATTATATCATGTCCCCTTCTCAGTGCCCATCACCCAGTTACCCCATCCCCTTGAGAGGATGCGGAGAAAGGGGAACCCTCTTACACTGCTGGTGGGAATGCAAGCTGGTACAGCCACTCTGGAAAACAGTATGGAGATTCCTCAAAAAGTTAAAAATAGAACTACCCTACGACCCAGGTATTGCCATTATTTATTTATGACATCTGACTGTGGTTAGACTCTTGGCACTTCTCAGCAAGGCTTTCGTATATTCCTCATCAACTCTAGTTCCTATTCTCTATCAGAGTTATCCCAAATTATAAACACTTTCTTTAAAGTCCTCTACCCCACCACTGGGCCCTTTCTTTTCATAGATGATTCTGTTTCCTACTATACAGAGAAAATTGAAGCTTTTAGGTAAAATCCTCTTAATTTTACTCCCACATGTATATAGATTCTCGATATCTGTATCCTTCCTGGCTTGAAGTCTGCTTGTCTCAGAAAGAGAGGTGGTCTCAGATTCTTACCTATTTAACTGCTTAGGGTTCAGTCTCCCTTAGATGCCTTATAGGAAGCTCAAACCCAATATGACCAAAATGGAAACTATATCTTTACTTCTAAATTTATTTTACTGAATTTCCTTACTTTGGTCAATGTCACTGTTACCCACCCAACTACCCAGCTCAGAAACTGAGGTGTCATCCTCCATTCCATCCTTTCACTCTGTCTCTATACCTGATCAGTAACCAAATTCTACAGATTCTACATCCGTAACATCTCTTCTATATGTCCCTTCCTCTCAAGTCTGACAGAGAATGATTTACTTCTGCCCTTTATTGTCTTTTGCCTGGACAATTACAATATGCTCTCTAACTAGTTTCCTTGACTCTATCTTGTACATATACCTCCATCCATCCTTTATACTTCTGCTAGAGCAAGGTTTCTAATTTGCAAAGCTAATCACACAGACTCCTGCTTAAAATCCTGGAATGACTCCCCATTCTCTGCAGGATGAAATTCATACTACTTTACTAGGTGTTCAGGGCTCTCTGTGATTTGTCCCTTATATTAGTTTCCTATTGCTGTAACAAATTACCAAAAACATGGTGGTGTAAAACAATACAGATTTTTTTCTCTTATAGTTCTGGAGGTCAGAAGCCCCAAATTAGTTTCACTGAGCTAAAGTCAAGATGTTAGCTGGGCTGGTTCCTTTAGGAGACTCTCAGGAGGAATCTGTTCCCTTGCCTATTTTATTTCTAGAGGCTACTTACACTCCTTAACTTACTCCCCTTCTTCTGTCTTCAAAGCCAGCAGTGTAGCATCTTGCTTCTGTTGTCACATTGCCCTCTACTCTTTCTGTCATCAACTATCACCTTGCTTCCCTCTTCAGGGGACACTAGTGATTATATTTAGTGCTCAACTGGATAATCAAGGAGAACCTCCCCATCTCAGGATCCGTAATCACATCTCCATGATCCCTTTGGCTATATCAGGTAACATTCACAAGTTCTGGGGATTAGGACCTGGATATCTTTGGGAGCCATTACTCGGCCTACCACATCCCACTTCTTACTCTCTAAGTTTATTCCTAGCCAAACTCCTGACAGCATTTATGCTTTAGCTACCCCAGATTTTTTCTAGTTCCATAAAGCATCATACAGTTTCTCATTTTGGTGCCTTTTATTATTTTTTCTCTATCAGGAATGCCCATCCTACTCTTTCTGGCAAAACTGACTTATAGTTTAAGGATCAGCTCATGTGTTGCCCATTCTATTAAAGCATTTCCCAATTTCTCTTCCTCAGGTGCAAGTGACCATTCTGCCCCTTCTTTACTTTGTACAGGTTTTTGACATAGCACTGATAACATTTTATTGCTTTTATTTATATGTATTTATATGTTTTTTCTTGCCCCAGCTAAATAAGCTCCTGGAAGGTTGGTTTTTGTTGATTCACACTTGGTATTTATAGATGTTGAATAATGAGGTAATAAAGATCTAACCCACCTGTAAAAAGATTTCCTTCATCCATTACCACATTCACTTCAATCTTCCCCTCATCTGTAAGAGAAGACAGAATTTTATGCATAAAAAATAATAGAAATAGAAGACATAAAAGTCATACCCTGAAGTACAACACAAAATTCAGCAAATTTTAATGATTTGCTCTAGAATTTTATCCTATTTTCTTATCAAATGGAAAATGTGGAAAGACAAAGCTCTGATTATAAAAAAAGATACTTAATTTCACACTTCTAACCTCAGTTTTTATTCTATTAAGATAAACTCCACATAGTAGAGTGCTGGGCTGATATTTAAAAAGTAGCCCTCTCTGTTTTCAGATAAGGAAGAACTCCATTTTATTTATTATGAGGCTGACGAGCATCTTAAAAAAGGCAAATGCTCCAACAGGAAAATCTGACTTAGAGCATTAATAATGCCTATTCCTATAGTGGAATGACAGGTGACACTTAGCTGTGTTCTTCTACTACCCACACTCATTATATATTTAAAAAGCTTTGATCAATTTAATTGAACTTTAATAATTTTTTTTAAATTCTGTATTTTTTAGATCTTTATTTTGTATTTTCCTCTTAAATGGGGGAATTTCATAGGAACAACCTGATAGATTGTTAGTGCCTCACAGGAAAATGTCTCATCCATTCTCATGTATTTCAATTGGTCCCATAGAAGACTTATGATAGTCTGAAACAGGTCTCTAATGCTATTTCCAATTGGCTCATTGACCTGGAAAGTAGTACTTAGGGAGATGGCTGATACTTCCACAACCAAAATCACTGTTGTGGCATTCCAGTAAACTTTCAAGATACCTGGGAAATGTGATAACAAAAAATATATACATCCTGGGGTGTCTGGGTGTAAGTAAGCACTTGCAAGAATAGGCTCCATGTGCACTGTATATGTAGCCTGCTGGAGTTTCTGGGGGTTGTCCCAGCTTTTTTTTTTTATTTTAATTCCAGTATAGTTAACATACAGTGTTATATTAGTTTCAGGTGTACAATATAGTGATTCAACAATTCTATATATTAGCCAGTGCTCATCACAACAAGTGCACTCCCTAATCCCCATGGAATGCCTTTTTTTTTTTTTTTTCCTGGAGAATTTCTTTGTATCTTCTGACAAGTTTTTCTCCAATTCTCTACTTGGCCAACTTAGCTTTTCCCTCCTTTAGGATCTTACTAAGTGCATTTTTAGTATTATAGCATAACCACAAAATTTTATGATGACCTGTCAGCATATAAGCCTCCTTACCAGACTGTGAACTCCTAGAGGACAGAGAACCTGTCATCCTCATTTTTATATTTCTAATAGCTATGTATATTAGGCACTCAATAAAGTCCACTGCAAGTATTGATGAGTTCTTGAGAACTGGGCTGTTATCTTTCTGTTTTTTAATGTTTCTGCACACTCTAAATATATGTACATATGTATATATGTACAGAAATTCTCATATACGAAGGCAAAGTTTCACTGTAGGAGCAGCTTACCATCAGCAGGCAGGTTGCTAAGCAGGTCAAGGTATTCTTCTTTTTCCAGGTTAAAGCCCATATTTTTCATGAAAGGTCCTAACTTATTAACATTAAGCTCCACTCCTTAGGGAAAAAAAGGAAGGGAGTGAGAAAAGCAAACGATAATGATAAAGTAAAAAATGCTAGGCACGTCTGTGCATTAATTAGAGGGAGTACAATCAAAGAAACAATAAATTTTTGTAAATGAAAAGAGTTATCATGGGAATGAAGAACAGAACCTGCTCCTCATTTTTGTTGAGAGGATTTGACTATAGCTCTCATGAGACATTTATAAGAAGAAAATGAAAGGATTAAGCAAGTCTGCTGAATTCTGGTAAGACACTGCCTTTATAATTCTACTCCAAAAATAGAACTTGAAATGAAATGATAGACAAAAATAATTCCTTTGAAGGTAGTTATGTTAAAAGTATTACATGATGAGACAAGAATACTTGATAAATAAACAGGTTAGGTTGACAAATTTGTCATCACCAAAAATAAATGTGTCTTTTAAAATGTAAATGCAAATCATAAGGAGTCTCAGTTTTACCTGATTGCTCACTTACCTTTGAGAGACCTTATGCCATCCAGCAGTCTATGCTTATACAATTTTCCAGCAGCTGTAGGATAGGGCACAATACAGTAATTGGTTAGGGGACCTGTTGTAATAATTCAAAACCTACAATTTCAGAAAGGACGATTCTTAAAATTTTACTCATTTTTTTTTCTGTTTATATCCCAACTTAAGAGTTAAACCAATGGCAGAAAGCCCTCCAGATAGTAAATCTACTCACTTTTTTATTTGACAATTGAAACAATTATTGATGGTGTCTTGCCATACTTTTTTCCTATCTCTCTTTTCATCTAACTCTCATTTTCTACTCTTTTGCATAAGATCATACATATTAATGCTCCCAAGGATAACTGTAGATATAGTGGGACTCATGAGTGAAGAGATAGATGATTTTTGAGCTAAACAGCCTGACAACCATAATAGGACATCTTTGAATATTAGTACTGAACATTTCTACATGTTTTTCACATGATATCAAATGGATATTGTTTTAGATATTTTCATTGACAAGCCCGTGAAAATAAATTCCACAAGGTAATCCCTTAGTGGATCTCATCTGTTGCCATCACAGGCTTCATATTTTACAAAAATTCAAATATAGATTTCTATTCCTATGTAGATGATGCACTAGCATGAATTCCTGGCTCCTTCCCCAGAAATCAACCCTGAAGAAACTGAAGTCTGAGTAGAAACCTGGGTTCCAGGAATGAAGTGAAAAGCCACAGCGACACCAGTGGGTGATGGAAAGCTGTCCCAGTGTGAGTGTATGTCCTGACAGCCTAGAGTGGAGGGCTTATTAGCAGTGCGGTGAAAGGACCAATTGGGGAAATATATATATATATATATATATATATATATATATTTTAAAGATTTATTCATTTGAGACACAGAGATACAGAGAGAGAGAGAGCCTGAGCGGGGGGGGGGGGGAGACAGAGGGAGAGGGAGAAGGAGGCTCTCTGCTGAGCCAGGAGCCCGACGTGGGGCTCGATCCCAGGACCCTGGGATCATGACCTGAGCCAAAGGCTGATGCTTAACCAACTGAGCCACCCAGGCGCCCCTGCCTCAGGTATTTTATCCTCCATCTCTCAATCTTTAGAGCTGTTGGATTACAATCTATATTATAGGTTGCCTTCTTCCAACCCTACTTCTCTCTGAGTTTAAAGGTGAAACTCTGACCAGAGGTGGTGCGTGAAACAGTTTCAAATCAGGAAAATGATCAACAGTATTTGGGTCTCTCTGCCCTGGGGCTCATCCCCTCCCTTCTTCTTAAGCCCAACAGGCTGGTGTGGAGTGGAGCCGGACTTTACACCTTTACCTAAAGCACATTTCCAAACACAGTAATGATGCTGCAAGAGAACAAAGGCTCATAGGACTAAAGTAACTAGTCACCTGAGGAATACAACTACTTCAAATACAAATAATAAACAAATAAACTGAATAACGTATGCTTTTTGAATAAGAATTATTGGAATAAAAGGGCCAGAAATTTAAAATAAGCATGATACAGGGGCACCTGGGTAGCTCAGTTGGTTAAGCCTCTGACTCTTGATGTCCGCTTAGTTTATGATCTCAGGGTTGTGGAATCAAATCCTGTGTTGGGCTCCCCACTGAGTGGGGAGTCTGCTTGAGATTCTCTCCCTCTCCATCTGTCCCTCCCCTTGCTCCCACTCTCTCTCTCAAATAATGTTCCCTAGCCACTGGACCTAGTGTCATTTTGCTAATGAGTTTGTGGCTATTCTGTAGTTCTTTCGTCCCTTTTTTCCTCTCTTGCTGGCTTCCTTTGTGAACTGATGATTTTCTGTTAGTGATATAGTTTGACTCCCTTCTTTTTAAGTCTATTTTAAGCAGCTAACAGCTTAACTTCAATTGCATACAAAAATTCTACCTGTTTAATCCCTCCTCACATTTTATGTTTTTGATGGCACAATTTGCATTTTTTATATTGTGTATCCATTAACGAAGTATTGTAGCTATAGCTATTTTAAATACTTTTGTCCTTTAACCTTTATACTAGAGTTAAGTGGTTAACACACGACAATGTTACACATTAGAGGATTCTATTCTATGTACTTACTTTTACCAGTGTGCTGTATACTTTCGTATGTTTTCATGTTACTCATTAGGACTCCTTGAGGCATTTCTTGTAAGGCATGCCAAGTGATAATAAACTTCCTCAGCTCTTGTCTGGAAATATCTCTTCTTCATTGCTGACGGACAATTTTGCTGGACTTTAATGTATTTTTGGTTGACAGGTTTTTCTTTTAGCACTTTAAATATATTATCTCACTCTCTCCTGGCCTGCAAGGTCTCTGTTCAGAAATTTGCTGATATCCTAATGGAGGTTCCTTGGTAAGTGACAAGCTTCTTTTCCTATTGCTTTCAAGATTCTCTCTCCATCTTTGATTTTTGATAGCTTTATTATATTATGTCTTAGCAAAGGTCTCTCTGGGTTGAATTTTTATTGAAAACTATGAGCTTCATGAACTTGGGTGTTCAAATCTCTCCCCAGATTTGGGGAGTTATTAGCCAGTTAAAAAGATAAGCTTTCTGTTCCTTTCTGCCTCTTTTCTCCTTCTGGTACTCTAATTACATGTAAATTATTTCTCTTAATGGTGTCCTATAAGTCCCATAGGCTTTCTTTATTCCTTTTCATTCTCCATCCTTTTTGCTCCTCTAATTGGATAATTTCAAATGATCTTTCTTCAGGTTCACTGATTCTTTCTTCTGCTTGGTTCAGCTGGGTTTTTAAACTCTTTATTGAATTCTTCAGGTCAGTAATTGTATTTTTTAGCTCCAAAGTTTCTGTTTAATTCATTTTTACATTTTCCATCTCTTTGTCGAACTTCTCATTTTGTTCTTGTATTGTTTTCATTATTTAAATTGTTTTTCTGAGTTCTCTTGTATCTGAGAACCTTTAGAACAATTATTTTGAATTCTTTGTTAGGCAATTTGTGTATCTCCATTTCTTTGGGGTCAGTTACTGGAAGTTTACTGTGTTCCTTTTGTGGTGTCGTGTTTCCCTAATTCTTCATGATCCCTGCAGGTTTGTGTGTGTGTCTGTGCATGTAAAGAAGCAGTCTCCTCTTCCAGGCTTTATGGACTATTTTTGGTAAGAAAAGACCTTCACTTGTCTATAAGGATGCACTGGAGTTGTGACTCTGGGTCTAGTGGTGGGTGGTGTCAAGAGTGGGGATGTGTGGTGGCTCCAGGTCTGGGGTATGTGGTGTCTTGTCGGCTCATGTTTCTGGGGTCCACGACATCAAAAACTGCACGTTCCTTGGTGAGAGCTGTGAGAGATCCACAGTGGCTTCAAGGGCTTCTGGGGTCCTTGGCAGCACCCAAAGGTCCAGTGGTTAGGAAACAGGCAAGGTGGTAGTGGTGGCTGGAGCCAGTGGTTTGCACATGCTCAGCTGTGGGGGCTGGCAGCAAGTGCATCTATAACAGCAGGGGCTGGCTACAGAGACACTCCTAGTGACCAGGGTGGCTGGCTTCTGTGAACACAAAAACCTGTGGAGTGAAAACTTCAGTGGCAAAATCTGTAGGACGTCTGCAGCGGCTGTTTTGACAGTTGGTTTCTTCAGCAGTAAAAGCTGTTGGGATCCTCTGTGGAGCAGTCTGTTGGGGTCTGTAATGAGGTCCTCAGTGATGAAAACTGGGGGGTATTTTTATTTTTTTTTATTTTTTTATTTTTATTTTTATTTTTTTTTAAAGATTTTATTTATTTATTTGAGAGAGAGAATGAGAGACAGCACGAGAGGGAAGCGGGTCAGAGGGAGAAGCAGACCCCCCACCGAGCAGGGAGCCCGATGCGGGACTCGATCCTGGGACTCCAGGATCATGACCTGAGCCGAAGGCAGTCGCTTAACCGACTGAGCCACCCAGGCGCCCGAAAACTGGGGGGTATTTTTAGTGTTTGCAAGGGCTGTTGAGGTTCTCAGCAGCAAAAACTGTGGACGTCATTTGCAGATGGGGTCATTTGCAGATGAGGCCACTGGGAACTATGGTTGCTCTCACTATGTGGCTGATACTGGTATCCCCTTCCCTTTTTCCTTGTTCTTAGTCATCTCTAGATGTCTCACTTTTGTTGGTCACTGGGTGAAGTGAAATCTAAGCAGGTCCTTTGTGTAGGGCTCCAAAAGGTTGGGGAAGCTGGTCATGCAGCTCACTCTCCTTTTCTTGTGAGGGGAACTTTTTTGGGCTGGGGAGTTCCCTCTTGGCAGTGAGAAGGGCTGGTGTAAGGGTATGGGATGATGTAGGTAAAACA
Organism: Mirounga leonina; assembly: GCF_011800145.1. Lineage (NCBI taxonomy): Eukaryota > Metazoa > Chordata > Mammalia > Carnivora > Phocidae > Mirounga > Mirounga leonina. The sequence goes on along the minus strand of NW_023270708.1, from coordinate 1,288,370 downwards.
AAACTGTTCTTTTTACCCTTTTTTTGTGGTTATTCTCAGGGTGTTTTTGTTTGTTTGTTTTTTTGCTCCACTGTGTTGCTTAAGGTTTTTTTTTTTTTTTAATTAGCACATAGTGTTTTAATCACCTCTCTCCCCTACATTTATTTTTTTATTTTTTTACTTAAGGTTTTTAATTAAAAGTGGATTCCTGAGCTCTCCCAGAGCTATTTTCATTTTTTAAAAAATATTTTATTTATTCATGTGAGAGAGAGAGCAGAGCAGAGACAGGGGCAGAGGGAGAGGAAGCAGACTTTCCGATGAGTGGGGAGACCGATGTGGGGCTCGATCCCAGGACTCTGGGATCATGACCTGAGCTGAAGGTAGACGCTTAATGGACTGAGCCACCCAGGCTCCCCTGTGGATAACTGTCTAATTGTTGATCTTTGTTGGGGGAAGGAGGCTAGGGTCTCCTACTCTGCCATCTTGGTGACATCTCTCCCCCCAGAGTAGTTTCTTAAGAAATGATATTTACATATAAAATTTTTTTCTGAACCTTTTCTCATAAAATGTCTTATTTTGAAATATGAATTTTATTCTCACACTTGATTGATGTATTAGTGGGATATAGAATTCCAGGTTGGAAAAATTTTCTAATAATTTTGAAGGTATTATACAATTGTCTTTCATCTTCAGGAGTTGTGAAGTCTAGTACCATTCACATACCCCAAACTTTATATGTAACCTGCTTCTTTCTCTTTGGAAACTTTTATAATCCCTTTATTTCTGGTGTTCTGATATTTCACAACATACTCTGGTGTGAGTCTTTTTCTACTCCTTGTGGTAAGTACTTGGTGAGCCCTTTCAATCTGGAGTCACATTCTTTCAGATTTGGAGACTTCTTAAAATATGATTTATTTTACAATTTCTTCCTCTATTTTCTTTGTTTTCTCTTTTTGGGAATTTTTCTATTATCAGTTGTTGGATTTCTAGGATTGATTTTATCATCTTTTTTCTCCTATTTTCCATCTCTTTTGTCTTTTTGTTCCAATATTCAAATTCATCTTCTAGCCCTTCCACCCAATGAATTTCTAAATTTCTACTGCTTTTTTCCCAAAGAGCTTTAAAAAAAATTTTTTTAAGTTCTCCTTTTCCACAATGCCTCTTATCTTGTTGCATAGCCCCCTTTTCTTGTTTCATAACTAGGGATTTTCTCATCTTTCTGAAGATATTAGTTAAAATTGTTTTGAATTATTTTTCTGCTTTTTCCTTTGACTACAGTATCCCCTGCTTATCTGCAGTTTTACTTTCCCTGGTTTCAGTTACCTGTGTCAACTGCGTTCTGGAAGCTGATGACCTTCCTTTTGATGTATCATCAGAAGGTCAATAGTAGCCTAACGCTACATCACAATGCCTACATAATTCATCTCACTTCATCTCATCATGTAGGCATTTTATCATCTCACATCATCACAAGAAGGGTGAGTAAAGTACAATAAGATACTGAGAGAGACAGAGAAAGAGGTCACTTGCATGTAACTTTTATTATAGTATATTATTATAATTGTTTTATTTTATTATTAGTTATTATTGTTAATCTCTTACTGTGCCTAATTTATACATTAAACTTTATCATAGGTATGTATGTATAAGGAAAAACATATAGAGTTTGGTATTATCCATGGTTTCAGGCATCCATTGGGGGTTTTGGAACATTTCCCCCAAGCATAAAGGGGGATTACTGTATTTCCTCCAAGTTCCTTCTTTGCTGTCTTTTCTGTCTTTCATGTAACAGACTTTTATTATACGTCATATGATTCTTGATTATTTATGTTTAAGGGCAAGGTGTTTTTGTTTTAGTAGCACAAATGTCTTTTCATTGCAGGCTGGAGATGTCAGTATCTGAATAAAGGATATTGGAATTCACTGCCAGCATCTAGAGAGGCCAGTGGAAGAAGATGACTTGGAGGATTTCACCATGCATTATGTTGACTTTCACTTAATCTCCCTGTTTCAGTAGAAAATTCACTCCCAACCTTGGCTGTGTCTGATGTCCCAGAATCTTTCTAGTTTAACCTCTCCAGAGAGTAAATCTCTATATGGCATTGATAAGAAATACTTGCTTAGCTGTGGAGTGAGGAAGGGGTTCCGTAGATCACATTGCTCTTTTTAAAGACTTTCTACTTACTCAGCCATCAGAAAGGATGAATACCCAACTTTTACATCAACATGGATGGGACTGGAGGAGATTATGCTAAGTGAAATAAGTCAAGCAGAGAAAGTCAATTATCATATGGTTTCACTTATTGGTGGAACATAAGGAATAGCATGGAGGACATTAGGAGAAGGAAGGGAAAAATGAAGGGGGGGAAATTGGAGGGAGAGATGAACCATGAGAGGTTATGGACTCTGAGAAACAAACTGAGGGTTTTAGAGGGAGGGGGTGGGGGGATGGGTTAGCCCGGTGATGGGTATTAAGGAGGGCATGTACTGCATGGAGCACTGGGTGTTATACGAAAACAATGAATCATGGATCACTACGTCAAAAACTAATGATGTATTATATGGTGACTGACATAACATAATAAAATAAAATTAAAAAAAAATAAAGACTTTCTACCAATTCTTCTACTTTCAACTGTACTCACATTCCTGACTTTGGAGGTAACTGGTGCCTCCATTTCCTGAGCCTTTTATAGTTTTGTGACACAAAGTGGCTGCCTTCTTCTTCTTCTTCTTTTTTTTTAAAGATTTTATTTTTAAGTAATCTCTACACCCAACATGGGGTTCAAACTCACAACCCGAGATCAAAAGTCAAATGCTCTACTGACTCAGCCACCGAGTGCCCTTGAAGTGGCCTTCTTGTTTGCTTCCCCTTTCAGGCTCAGTTTTCACCATTTATGTTCTTTCATCCACTTTCTGGTTTTTGAAATTTAACTGACACCTCTTATCTGCTATAATGTTCTCTACTCTTCTCTTAGTCTTTGTAGATTATGGCTTTTTAATTTCTTTTACATCTTTTTAGTATTTTAGGAAGTGGTAAAGATAAATGCAAATATTAAAAAAGTACAGTGTTTATCCAGAAACTCAAAATATGTATCTCTGTCTTATCTACTCAACTAGATTATGAACTTTTTAAGTGCAAAGACTGTTTTATTTTGAGCAGTAAGATTCTGGCATATATCTTCATAGTTCCTGAAGCTAGAAAAATGACTTAAATATAGAAATTATTTAATAAACATTACTGGATTTTTGAAATAGAAAATCTAATAACTAATATCTTTATTTTATATTTTAAATATTTAAAAAATTTCTCATATTTCCATAGCCTTCATTTTGTTTATCCTCATCATCATCATAGATAGGCATTGTTATTATCCTATTTCACAGACAGATTATATCTGAATTATTGATCAGATTGAGTCAAGTTAATAAAGTATTTCTCCACATAATGTAAATGTGTAATCTGTATTAGATCAACATGAAATTATACATGGTTCCCCAAACTTGCCATGATCAGGTATGTCTCTTTGCCTTTTTCAGTGCTTTTATTTTTAGTTCTTCGCACCTCCTACCATCAAACTTTCCAGGCCTGTTTGAAGTAATAACAACTCTGTGAAGCCTTAGAGAATCCAGGTATAGTTGGTCAATATCTCCTTTGTACTTTCATAGCAGTATAGATATTCATTAATATTACAGCACATACATAGTGCATAGCATTTGTTTTTGTTTTGTATGTGCTGTCCATCTCTACACTGAGTGCTTTTAGGACCTGGACTTCGTCTCATTCATCTTTGTAACTCAGAGCCTAGTATTATGTCTAGTATGATGGCAACCAATTAACTTTTACTGGGTGGATGAATACCTCACTGGCAAATTAAACACTCACCATCAAGTGGCAAACTTTTCATCAACACAGTGTTCTCCTTCAGTTTGAGTCTTAACCCTATGTTTTTCAGAGTATTTTCCAGGTCTTCAGAGGTAACTTCTTCCCCTTAAAAAAGAAAATAATGGTAAAAGGTCAGATTTCAAACTTTAAATCATCATCATCATCATCGTATCAACTATTTTTGTGTAGCATCATTCTCAAATATAGGATAAAAAGCAATGGAAACATTAAGTATTGTCTAATTATAGAAAATTAGAAAGGAGATTCAGAAATAGAACTTCTTTTTGGTAAAAGGGGGTTCATCAATGTTGGGAAGAAGGTACAGGATGCAGTAAGTTCGGTTTTTTAACAGCCCACTAAATTAACTGGTGTAAATAATTCTGCCAGCCTGTAATATTTGCTCTATTGTTTTATTTTTGCCTAAATTATGAGTTTGTTCACATGGTCATATTACCTGTATGTGTAATTTGCCTTAGCATTTTGCTATTTGAACAGTAGAAAATAAAATTATATTACTGAAAAACTCCAAAGAACATAGGCGTTGTTATTTATGCATTACACTGTGGCCTTTTGAATAAGACGTAGGTAACAACTGAATAGAATATTGACTAACACTTAATTTATAAGGTTGTTTCTTTAGTTATATATACATTACCAGTTAAAAGAGATATAATGACAGAATTAATATATCATGAATAGATAACAGAAAATACTTTAAAAATAACTTCTTTTGTTAAATATTAAGAGATTATTTTTATTATGCCTTATCATAATTTCTTCTCACTCACCTAGAAGTTCATGCACTTCATCCAGAAGTTTATCCAGTTTAACTCTTCTCTCCTCTACAAGGCAAGACAAAATTTAGATATAGTCCTGCTAGGGACTGAATTGTGTCCCCTCAAATTCATATTTTGAAGCCCTAACCTCTTTTTTTTTTTTTTTAAGATTTTATTTATTCATTTGAGAGAGAGACAGAAAGAGCACACAAGGAGGGGGAGAGGCAGAGGGAGAAGCAGGAGCCAGCCAGGAGCCTGATGTGGGGCTCGATCCCAGGACCTGGAGATCATGACCTGAGCTGACGGCAGAAGCCCAACCATCTGAGCCACCCAGGTGCCCCAGCCCTAACCTCTGATATGACTATTTGGGGATAAGGTCTTTAGGAGGTAATTAAGGTTGTGAGGTCATAAGGGTGAAACCCTAATCTGATAGGACTGTGAGCTTAAAAGAAAAGGAAGATAGCCTTTCTCTCTCTGTCTCTCTGTATCTCCCCCTGTGTCTCTCCCTGTCTCTCTCCATCTTTTCTATTCCCTGCTGTGTGAAGACACAGTGAGAAGACAGGCTCTGCAAGCATGGAAGAGAATCCCCATCAGAAACTGAATCAGCTGGTACCTTGATCTTGGATTTCCCTGTATCCAGAACTGTGAGAAAATAAATTTCTGTTGTGTAAGTCACAGACTACAGTATTTTGTTATGGTAGCCTGAATGGACTAATACAGGTCCCCATTACATAAAATTCTTAAACTGTGGAGTAAAGTATAAGAATTTACCAGTTGCCCAAAGTTCCCCCCCCCAATTAGATATTTTATTTTCACACTATATAAGCACAAGGTTGAAAAAAAATCTAAGTATGGTAGATACACCTACTCTATTCATTCAACTTTTTCTTTTTGTGTTCCTCATTCATCAGAATGGAAGAAGATAATTTATTTTCTTTTTTTTTGTTTTTTAAATATCAGCTTTATTATCTTCTTCTTCTTTTTTTTTAACAGATAATGTATTATTTGTTCCAGAGGTACAGGTCTGTGATTCAACAGTCTTACACAATTCACAGCTCTCACCATAGCACATACCCTCCCCAATGTCTATCACCCAGCTACCCCATCCCTCCCACCCCCCACCACTCCAGCAACCCTCAGTTTGTTTCCTGAGATTAAGAATTCCTCATACCAGTGAGGTCATATGATACATGTCTTTCTCTGATTGACTTATTTTGCTCAGCATAATACCCTCCAGTTCCATCCACATTGTTGCAAATGGCAAGAAGGGGAAGGATGGGGGAGGGGAAGGATGAAGGGGGGAAAGATGGGAAGGGGGAAGGGGAGGAAGGATGAAGGGGGGTAAATCGGAGGGGGAGACGAACCATGAGAGACTATGGACTCTGAGAAACAAACTGAGGGTTCTAGAGGGGACGGCGGTGGGGGGATGGGTTAGCCTGGTGATGGGTATGAAAGAGGGCACATTCTGCATGGAGCACTGGGTGTTATACGCAAACAATGAATCATGGAACACTACATAAAAAACTAATGATGTGATGTATGGTGGTTACCATAATAACAAAAAATAAAAATAAAAATAAATAAAAATAAAATGAAAAAAATACCAGCTTTATTGAGGTATAATTAGCCAATAAAATTGTAATATAGTTAAAGTGTACATCATGATGATTTGATATACGTATACCTGAAAGGAATCCCCCCACTTAGTTAACTAACACATCTATCATCTCACATATTTATCTTTTTGTGTGTGTGAGAACATTTAAATTTTCTACTCTCTTAGCAAATTTCAATTATATAATATAGTGTTATCAACCGTGCTTTGCATTAGGTCCTCTGACCTTACTTATCTTATAGCTGAGAGTTTGTGTCCTACTGCCATTTTGTTCATAATCGTTTTCTGGCTGTTTCATAATTTCTTTGATTCTTTCTTCTCTTGGTCTCTTCCTTTGTAATTTGATTATTTTCTTAGTGGTATGCTTAGATTCCATTCTCTTTATATTTTTTGTATCCACTATAGGTTTTTGCTTTGTGGTCACTATGAGGTTTATGTAAAACATATTTATAACAGCCTACTTTAAGCTTATAAGAACTTAATGCATACCAAAGGTATACATTTTTACTCTCTCCCCATTTTATAAGGTTTTTGTTCTCACAACTTAACATCTTTTACCTGTGTATCCACTAACAAATTAATGTAGTTATAGTTATTTTTAATATCTTTGTCTTTTAATATTCATACTAGATTAGTGATTTATCCCCTACTATTACATTAGAATATTCTGAAATTAACTGTATATTTACCTTTAGTAGTGGAATTTATATTTTCATATGTTTTCCTGTTACTAATTAGCATCCTTTTGTTCAAATTTGAAGAAGTTCAACACTTCTTTTTTTTTTTTTTAAGATTTTATTTATTTATTTGACAGAGATATAGTGAGAGAGGGAACACAAGCGGGGGACTGGTAGAGGGAGAAGCAGGCTTCCCGTGGAGCAGGGAGCCTGATTTGGGGCTCAATCCCAGGACCTTGGGATCATGACCTGAGCCGAAGGCAGACGCTTAACTGTCCACTGCCTGTATTTGAGTTTGCTAATTCTTTCTTCCACTGATCTAGTCTGCTGTTGAACCCCTCTACTGAATTTTTTAGTTCAGTTATTTTATTCTTCAGCTCTGGGATTTCTGTTTGGTACTTTCTTATGTTTTCTATCTGTTGAAATTCTCACTTTGTTCATGCATTGTTCTCTTGACCTCAGTGAACATCATTTTTATGATCATTATTTTGAACTCTTTATCAGGTAAATCACTTATCTCCACTTCATTAAGGTCTGTTTCTGGAATTTATTCTTGTCCTTTTGTTTTGAACATATTCCTTTGCTTCTTCATTTTCCTTGACTCTCTTTACTGGTTTCTGTATCTTACACGAAAGAGCTACCTCTTTTATTCTTAAAAAAGCTTTTTTATTTTAAGTTTTTATTTGAATTCCAAATAGTTAACATACAGTGTTATATTAGTTTCAGATGTACAATATAGTGATTCAATACTTCCATACATCACCCTGTGCTCATCACAAGTGCCCTCCTTCATCCCCATCACCTATTTGACCCGTCCCCTCACTCCCCTCTCCTCTGGTGACCATCAGTTTGTTCTCTATAATAAGAGTCTGTTTCTTAATTTTTTTCTCTCTCTCTCCCTTATTTTTTTCCCTTTACTGTTTGTTATGTTTCTTAAATTCCATATATGAGTGAAATCATGTGCTATTTGTTTTCTCTGAATTATTTCACTTAGCATAATACTCTCTAGCTCCATATATATTATATATATATGTGTGTGTGTGTGTGTGTGTATATACATATGTGTATGTGTGTGTGTGTGTGTGTGTATATATATATATATATATATATATCTTCTTTATCCATTCATCAATCAATGTCTCGCTAGACTGGTCTCATGTAGGAGATAAACCTTACTGTTCAGCTTAGCCTGAGCTCCTGGTTGTCTTAAACCTTTTTGATTAGCTAAGCTGCCTTCTTTGTTTTCAGTGGCTCCCAGTAGTTGAGGGTGTGCCAAGACTTGTCAGTATTCCAAAATGGAGGAGCTCAGTCAACACCTAGATGTAGGCTGATTTTTTCATTTTTTAACTTGTCACATATTTGCTGGATGCCTACATATATGCCAGGCCCTATTTTCAGTGCTGGCAATACAAAGCAAACAACATGAAGTCTCTGCTTCTGTGGCAGCAATTACTAATGTCAAAGCAACCACTGGGTTATGAATAATTTCAGGCCAAACAATAGAGCATTGCATTAAAACAAAAATTTATTTAAAGTGCTTTTACTATCTCTCTCTGTTCCTTGGATCTCTTTGGTTTCTTTGGTTATATTTTTAAAACTCAGTTCTTGGTACCTTTACTGAGCAGAGGCAATAATATTTATTTTGAGACATTCAGCTAGATTGCCCTCTAGATAATTTAGGGTGGGGCCATATTCTAATTCCAACAGGAGTTTTATATAGTCTTGCTTGACTCATGTGTTACAGACAGAGTTATGAAAAAAGGGTTAGAATTTGAAAATAAATAGGAGACCACTTTTTTGACAAGCAGAAAGTCTTGATTTCAAGCATCATCAGATCATATTAGATAAGCTTAGGTAAACCAATACTTTTAGGATGCTTATCAAACTATTAATCAGTCTATAGAATCATTTCAAGATGCTAAAGATGTTAAGATGCTTAAGATACTAAGAGTTATATAGAGTGCTCTGATCAGATGCTGTTGCTAAAAATCATGCCAAAAAGTACTAATCCCATGGGGTGCCTGGGTGGCTCCATCAGTTAAGTGTCTGCCTTCAGCTCAGGTCATGATCTCAGGGTCCTGGGATCGAGTCCCACATCAGGTTTCCTGCTCAGCGGGGAGTCTGCTTCTCCATCTCTGTCTACCCTTCTCCCCTGCTCTCATGCTCTCTCTCTCTCTCTTGCTCATCTGCTCTCTCTCAAATAAATAAAATCTTTGAGTATTTAAAGGAAAAATAGTTACCTTATGATTCAAGTCTATGGGGCACCTGGCTGGTTCAGTCGGAAGAGCATGTGATTCTTGACCTCGGGGTTGTGAGTTTGAGCCCCCATGTTGGGTGTAGAGATTACTTAAATAAATAAAACTTAAAAAAAGATTCAGGGGCGCCTGGTTAGCTCAGTTGGTTGAATGTCTGCCTTCAGCTCAGGTCATGATCTCAGGGTCCTGGGACTGAACCCCTTGTGGGGCTCCCTGATCAGTAGGGAGTCTGCCTCTCCCTCTCCCTTTGCCCCTCCCCCCGATCGTGCATACTCTCTCTCTCTCTCTCTCTCTCTCTCAAATAAATATATCAATCTTAAAAAAAAATCTTAAAAAAGTACTAATCCACATAAATTTACTAATATATATTTTTCTTTGTATGATAAAGGTTAGCTATTTTTTTAAAGATTTTATTTATTTGACAGAGAGAGAAAGAGAGCACACAAGCGGGTTGGGGTGGGCAGAGGGAGAGGGAGAAGCGGGCTCTCCCATGAGTAGGGAGCCCAGTGCAGGGCTCAATCCCAGGACCCTGGGATCATGACCTGAGCCTGAGGCAGACACTTAACTGACTGAGCCACCCAGGCACCCCACGGTTAGCTATTTCAACAAATTAACTGTAGTGGGGGTTGCTTATTTAAAATTAAGATTCAGGGGCTCTGCCTAAGACCTATTTGATCATAGTCTTGAAGGGGTGGGTAATTTCTGTGTAATTTAAAGCTTGATACCTATGAATTTATTTAGTGTAATTATTAGATATGTATTATATTAATTTTGCAAAAGTACAAATGACATTTAACAGTTTCCTGCATCCTTCCCCCATTTCTTTTTGTTGCCCTCTGAAATCCTTTATGGTTTTCTCTCTTACTCTTCAAAAAATATAATTTTTTCTCCCACCACTCAAATGTAATTTTTTGTTTTGTTTTATTTTTTAATGTTTACTTGATCCCAACACTGACTGTCATTTCATTTTGGTATTCTCTGGCATAGGAAGTCTGCAAGCAGCAATATGAGCAATTACTGATATTTTTTCTAAGATTAATATTGAGACAATATATCTCCATTCTTTAGGATTGGATCTCTATAAACTTCTGGTTTTTCCATGAAATTAATAGGTATGTTTGAGAGGTTTCCACAGGAAAACAAAAATTTCCTTACAGGGCACTGTGTACTTGAAATGCTCACCATCAACTGGCAAGTGAGTATACAGTTCCTCAATTTCTTCCTCCTCAAGTGAGAATCCCATGTTTTCAAGAGCATCATCTAGTCTACTGACATTAACTTTTCCTCCTTAAGAAAGAAAGAGATAAGAATAAAATAAATTTGTATTTGTGCCAGAGAGGGAAAAAATGTTTGGTCATATAAACTGACCAACACAAACAGGAAGTAAGAAGCAATGTCACCATATAGGTCTTGGAATGATCAAAAGAATTAGTTAAGGATTAGAAGTAGAAAAATTCTCCCTGTCAGTTTTCCAGAAAATACTACTACAGCAATTTCTAGGGTGAGTTTACCCAGAAGAAAGAGAAGAGCAGGCAAGACAGGTGAGTTATAGGAAAGAGACAACCAATACATAAATTTCTTACTATTAAGTAAGACTTCAAATTTGCAACAATGACAAAACAGCATATAGGCAATTTTCCCAAATGTGATTGTATACAATTAAGTATGTCAGCTCATTAAAAAAAAGAGTAACATAATTAGCAATCTAATCACTGAGAAATAAGAGAGATTTTAGAAAAGTAAATGCAAAAGCTTGAAGATGTTTTCTCTTCCCCAGCATGCTGCTCACTCACCTCTGTATGTCTTCACTCCATCCATCAATCTATTCTTATACACCTTTCTATTATCTGTAACGTAAGGGTCAATTTAGTTTACCAAGAAGTGGAAATTGAGAGAGTAATACTTATTTTTAGATTTTATAACTTATTATTAGTTATAATCCAAAGGAAGCAAAGAAATGACTAAGATTCTCAAGGTAACTATTCATTCTCTGGCATCTGATGTACTATTGGTGGAACTCCAACACACTGAAACAGATTTTTTTCTTTTCTTCTTTTCTAAAATATCCCTTCTACAACTGTTTTATCACCTTTTTCCTATCTTTGGCTTTAGACTGATTATAGATGCTGGTTCCAACATTTAAAAATGTTTATAACAGCAATACCCCAAAGAGAACACTATTCTCAAATTAAGATTTAAATGGTAAGGACAGAATATTTTATGTCAGAAGTGGCTCTTTCTACATTTATTTTTCTCTTAATTTTTAAACATTGAGTTATGATTGACACAAAGATTGTGAAGTTTAAGGTATATTGATTTGATACATTTATATTGTCATATGATTGCCATTGTATCATTAGCTAATACTTCTATCATGTCAAATAATTATTATTTATTTTTGTGTTGGGAACAATTAAGATCTGGCTACTTAGCAAATTTAATGTTTACAATACGGTTTTGTTGTCTGTAATCACCATACTGTGTATCACATCTCCAGGACTCATTTATCTACTAGTAAGTATGTATCCATAAGCAACATCTCTCCATTCTTCTATTACTGCCCTTCCCCCTTCTGGCAACCATCAGTTAGTTCTCTGTATTTATAGGTCTGATTCTGTTTTTTGTTTAATCTTTTTTTTTTTTAGATTCACATATGAGTGAAATCAAGTGGTATTTGTCTTTCTCTGCCTGACTTATTTCACTTAGCATAATACCATCTAAGTCCATCCATGTTGTTGCAAATGGAAAGACCTCATTTTTTTTTAATGGCTGAGTAATAATCCATTGTGTATATATACCACATCTTCTTTATCCATCTTGGGCTATTTCCATATCTTGACTATTGTAAATAATGCTGCAGTAAACATAAGGGTGCACATATCTTTTTAAATTCATGTTTTTGTTTCTTTGGGTAAATACCCAGTGGTGGAATTATTGGATCATATGGTATTTCTACCTTTAATTTTTTGAGAAACCTCCATACTGTTTTCCACCATGGCTGCACCAATTTACATTCCCAATAGCGCACAAGGGTTCTTTTTTCTCCACATCCTTGTCAATCAACACTTGTTATTTCTTGTCTTTTTGAGTCTAGCCACTGTGACAGGTGTAAGGTGATATCTCAGGGAAATGCAAATCAGAACCACAAGGAGATGTTACCTTACACTTGTCACAATGCCTTTGTGGCAAAATTTCAAGCTTTTATATTTTTTTCTGGTTCTTAGAATTCACCAGGTTGGCTACTGAAAACTTTTGTTTTCCACTAGGTGGCGCTATAGCTTAAGTTTATGGTTTTCCCCCTCCAGACTCTGGGTAGCTTGTTTTGTAAGCATGCTAACTGTAGCTCGCTCTAGAGGATGCACTTGTGACCCTTGCACAAGGAGCTAGCAGCAGAGTAGGGGGAGGTGTGGGTTTAGCATCTGAACGTTGGGGATGCCTGACAAGTACAGGGAGATCCCAAGGTATGGTACTCCCAGAGGCTCATGGGTTGGCTTCCTGCTGAGCGCAATCTCTTTAATGCCAATTGAAATTCATCTCTGCCTCTTTCCCTGTCAGAGAGCTCCCACCTTAGTGCTCTGGGTGCTGGTGGAGAGAAATGGGTTTTTCCAGCTGGTCCTGCTCTGCTGGGGTAGGCCAAGCACCTACTCACTGCTTTCCTTTCCCCTGTGGGAGAGGTCACTGTGGTCTATGCATCCCTCCCTTGGGGAAGAGTGGTGCCGGGAAAGTTTCTTACTGCCTCCACTGTGGCCAAACTCCTATTTTTCTTTCTTTCTTTTTTCTCTGATGGTGGGCTGGAGTCTCCCTCCAGGAAGGCTGGACTTCTGCAAATTCTCATGCCTGGGTCAGCACTCACCCGATCTTTTCCTGACAGCAGCGAGAGAGGTGTAGGCGATTTTGCTGACTGTATTGGTTCTGCAGCCCTGTATGGAGGTTGCCTGTCTTTTACCAGTGGCACTTGTGAGCGAGGCTCCTCCCGGGTCCCTTGGAGTAAGGTGCTAGTTCCCAAAACACTCATACAGGCACTCCTGTTTGTGTGTGGGTGTCCAATTCATTGATTAAAAAAGGAACAACTTACATGCCATGTTGCTGATGTCATTCCCTTTAAAATTTTTGACAGCACTTTAAAGAGTTATACTTCTAGAATTTTATACAATAACTCAATATTCTCTGAAATCCACTGCAATGCCTGAAATGCTTACCATCCAATGGCAATATGTTCAGCAGATCCAGGCTTTCTTTCCTTGTTAATTCAATTCCTACATTTTCCAGATAAAGTTGTGTGTCACTGGCATTAATTTTACCACCTTTAGAAAGATGGGAAATATGATATGTGAATTTTCATATATAACAATCCTATTTTAAGATAATTGTAATAAAACAGCAGTATCCAACTTGCTAGAGATGTAACTGCAGAAGACCAAGGACACAATGAGGCCTATCTAACTGCATCACAAGAGGAGGTTAAAAGATAACATGTTTCCCTTAAGCCTTGTCAAAAGAATGCTTTTTTTAATGCTCTAAAAAATATAGAGACAAGCCAACCAGCCTATAATAAAATACACTTCTTAAAAAAATGATACTTCTAAAACCACAGGTAATAAAAAGTCCATCTATATTCTTAAAAACAAATATGTCATCAGCATATTGGTAAAACAAGGCTTGTGTACAATTTTAGAATACTGGGATATATAATTAAAATATGGTATGTACATACAACAAAGGATCTTGATTTTATATCTTTTCATCATTACTTCTCACTCACCAGAAAATAAATTTGCTGTACCCATAAAGGAGCTCAGCGAAATCTTTCCATTATCTGAAATACAAGCCATAAATCATATGTAAACAAAATATGTATTGCTATTGGGAATAGGATCTCTTTTTTTCCATGAGATTTTCTAAGTTGTCATTCCTTACATAGAGGAAATTTGTTGATTTAAACATTTTCTTTTATATCCAACCACATTATAGAATTCTAAAGAGGGTGTTTTAACAAACACTAAATTAGATCTTTAATTTTTTAATTCTTTTCCATTTGATCCTTTTCACTTAACAGATATCTCTTTGGTGCCATATTATTGGTCTGAAGTGAGATATCGGTGAGCCTCTATTTCAACCCAACATGACATTCATATTTGTTAAATGAGAATATGATCGCTTCTAGTTATACATTACATACCAAACAATTCTAAACTTTTGCTACCCCCTCATTTGGTTTTGTCCATTTCTGACCTTTTCTGATATCTATTTCAATAAATCCTGTTGTTTTCCTCTGAAGTGCTATTTTGTTTTTCCTAGCTAAATTTAAATCTACCAGTGCCCTATTGGTCCTCTGACAATATTGGGAATGATAACCAGAAGTCATATTTCTCATCCTCGAGGATTAAAACTCTGTAAGTACTTCTAACTTTCTAAGTGAAACTGAATAAGAGTACTCAGATTTCATGAGAAGATTTCAAAGATTTTTCTGACAGGAAGTGTAAGTGGTAAATGAAACACTCACTGTCACTTTTCAGATGATTGCGTAGATCTTGGATTTCTTTCTTTTCTAGGTCATAGTTCAAGTTTTCCAGAATGGTTTCTATTTTATTCTCTAAAATTTTCCCACCTTAAGAAAGAAAGAGGAAATAAAAATGTGGAATTATGCCTAAAATTAAAAGAATTCTAGTTAAGTCTGTGCACCAAACCCTAATGGGAGGGAGAAAAGCAAAGTTGCAATGCAAATGTTCAAGGAAAACACAAAACTAAGGTGGCAGGGGGCAGGGCTGGGGAACGTGAAGAAAAGAACATGTCCCTTACATATGTTATAAGACACTCCGTTAAAATTTGTTATAGACATCTAAAGCAAAGAAAATAAGTGAGGCCAATTACTCGTTCTTCACTTATTATTCATAATGGAGGAATATGTCAGAAATAACAGCCATAATTCTGGCTTCTGAGTTTGAAATCTGCCATTATAACTGTAAATTACTTCTACAAATTTACTGGTTATTGAACTTGAGTTGTAAGTCATAAAGGGGGATGAAAAAGGTTAATAACCTAACTGTTAAATATAACAGAGTGGTTAGGAATACGGGTTCAGGGCGCCTGGGTGGCTCAGTTGGTTAAGCGACTGCCTTCGGCTCAGGTCATGATCCTGGAGTCCCTGGATCGAGTCCCGCATCGGGCTCCCTGCTCGGCGGGGAGTCTGCTTCTCCCTCTCCCACTCCCCCTACTTGTGTTCCCTCTCTCGCTGTGTCTTTCTCTGTCAAATAAATAAATAAAATCTTAAAAAAAAAAAAAAAAGGAATACAGGTTCAAATCCTCTTCCAGTGTTCAAACTGTGTGACCTTATTAGGCAAGTGGGTCAGTATCTCCCATCTGTAAAGTAGTGCTAATGTAAGTAGGTACCCCTTAGGACTTTTGTGATAATTAAAATGGGTTGCTAGATGTATTGAGAACAGTGCCTGGCATTATAATCAAGAGAAATTAGCTACTGTTATCATTAAGCAATTAAAGGGATTTCCTACATCAAAAACTGAAGATGTATTGTATGGTGACTAACATCACATAATAAAATTAAATTAAATTAAAAAAATAAATGTAAAAAAAAAAGGGATTTCCCTAAAGGAAACACAAAACTTAAAGATCTCATTTTTACTTGGCTTCTTACTATGCTTATCACTCACCTTGGAAAGTCTTTAAACCATCTAGCAACCGACTGCAATACACCTTTCCATCAGCTATAAGAGAAGTCATAATTGATGTCATGGGGAAAGCGACACAGAAATTCATAACAAGAGTACAGACTATTTCTTTTTTTTTTTTTTTAAGATTTATTTATTTATTTTAGAAAGAGAGAGAGTGCATGAGTGGGGGTAGGGGCAGAGGGGGGAGGAAGCGGACTCCCCTCTGAGCACGGAGTCCCACACTGGGCTCTATGCCAGGACCCCAAGATCATGACCCTGGCTGAAACCAAGTCAGACACTTAACCAACTGAACCACCCAGATGCTCCCAGACTATTTCATAAAGAAAATAATGTCACATGATTGGTCTTACAAATTTCTCTAATTTCTTATCTACACATCCTTCTCTTCCTTGGTTTTAAGAATAAAGGGAAGGAAGAGAGTAAGGTTTTATATTTATCTATTTTACTGTTCTGAAACATCTTTTTGATTTGACACTTTTTACATGACTTCCTCTTTCTCCCCTACTTCTTTCTCTCTATGCGTTAGGACTGTCAGACATTTCAAAGTCAATATCTTAAACTAAAATTGATCAATTTAAAAATCTTAATTTCTTTATGAAGTTCTCAAGCTAAATCCTAATAGAGTTAGCTCCATCCCCTATAATAGCCTCCATGAGGGCAAGAATTTTTGCCTTTAATCTCATAACCTAAGAAGAGCTCAATAAATATATTGACTATAAATATATACTTAATGTTAAATGTTTCCCCACCTGCCCCAACAATATATTACACTCAAACTACATTCTCCTAAAGGCCACAGCAGTATCAGAAATGCTCACAAGTAATTGGCAGAGTTTTTAGCAGCTTCCAGAGTTCCTTAGGTGTGAGTTCTATCCCTATGTTTTTCAAAACATCACCTACTTCATCAAAATGAATCTTGATTCCTTTGAAAAGATAGAAATTATGACTGATGAAAAACTTAAGAGTTATGAATGATTCTAAATTATGAATTTCATCTAGTTTTAATTGCAGAATTGAGACCAGGGTTGATAAAAGTGCTGAGATTCTAGAGAGGAAAAAAATACTTTTTGAATGCTCTAATAAAAGTGGGATAAATCAACACTCTGAAATGGGAGCTGTATAAGAGACCAGAACCACTTATATAAATGACTATATAAATAATTCTAAAAGATGGCATCTATATTACTTTTTGCCTATGTGATGAGTTATTCAGAAAAAAGATTTATACCAATGTTTTATCATGCCAATTATTGTGGTAACATAGATATTTTGGCTGTTCAAACAATGGAAAGTGATATGCATTACTGAAAAAAATTCCAGAGAATACAGGATATTTTACTAAGACATAAAAATTCAGTAGTTTTGCTCAAAAAGCATACAGCCCAAAACCAATCTGGATCATTGTATAAAAGACACCATTAATATACCAAGAATAATAATAATGTAAGTATTATAGGAATAAAGTGTTTAAAAGTATAACAAAAAAGCATCAGAATATTGCTATTTATAATGACTTTTTCCTATAAGCTTTCACTCACCTCTGAATGGCTCTACATTTTTCATTAGCGTATTCAGTTTAACCTTTTCATCTGTAAGATAATGTACAAATGAGACCCAGCCATAATGACTCAGATCCAGAAAACATCATAAAGACTTTATATTGTAGAATGAAACACTGAAATTTAGAAACTTATCCCAATTTGTTCTATAAATGTATCCCAGATAAGCACAGAATTGAAGAATCAAATTCTAAATATGATAAATATATAACACAGAAGAAGAAGTTGTAGTATAAAATACCAAATTCTATACATAGCAGTGCTAGGAAGTTATTGTTTGTTTGTTTTTTAGTTTCAGGTATAAAATTTATTGATTCAACACTTTCATACATCATCCAGTGCTCATCACAAGTGCCCTCCTTCATCCTCATCACCTATTTCATCCATCCCCCCACCCACCTCCCCTCTGGTGACCATCAATTTGTTCTCTATACTTAAGAGTTTCTTGGTTTTCCTCTCTCCTTTCTTCCCCCATGATTGTTTATTTCTTCAATTGCACATGAGTGAAATCATATGGTATTGGTCTTTCTCTGACTGATTTATTTTGCTTAGCAAAATTCTCTCTAGCTCCATCCATGTCGTTGCAAATGGCAAGATTTTATTCTTTTTTATGGCTGAGTAATATTCCATTGTATTTATATATCTCATCTTATTTATCCATTCATCAGTCGATGGACATTTGGGCTCTTTTCATAATTTGGCTGTTGATAATGCTGCAATAAATATGGCAGTGCATGTATCCCTTCAAATGAGTGTTTTTGTATTCTTTGGGTAATTACCAGCAGTGCTAGGAAGTTTAAAAGCATTGCTGGACCTGCTTTCGATTTGGCTTGTTCTACTTTAGAATCCGGGAGTATTATGATGTTTGGCCACCTTATTATCACAGGATTTAAAAGCAATATATACTGTAATATCAATGTGTTCACCTACCTAAAATATCGCAGGTGGCTACTTCCATGTGCAATCTTTACTCAGCACATTCTTCGTGCTTCCAATTCCACAGCCATCCAGATTTCTAATCTTTTCTGAATCCCTCATTTAATTTGTGTAATTACTGGTTGAAAGTCCTCATTTCTAGGGCCGTACCACCCAGCCCCCTGAGGGTATCATTCATATCATAGTCTTTGAAGCCCTGCTTACCTCTCTTATACGAGGCAGTATTATTTAGTAGAAAGGGCAAACGTTTGAAATTATATAAACCTTCTTTAGGCTTCTTTAGGGCCAACATCTGCACTCTGCCACTTCGCAGCCATGTGGATTTGAGCAAGTCAATTAACTTCTGTGATTGACCCTCAATTTCCATGTCAGGGAAACTAGGATAACAATCTACTTTTCAGAGTTGTTGTGAGGACTACTGATAACATATTTCAAGTGCCAAATATTGTTTGTGGTATATAGTAGGCATTTAATACTTCATAATTATTGAGGAATGATGTCAGCATTATGGCAGCATGAGACATCCCTCCTTTTTGTCCACCTTTTTAACAACTAAATTTAGCATCCATCCATGAACAAAAGTATCTCTGTGGGCATTGTGGGATCCAGCACCATATGCCAAGGAACCTGGTAGGAATTTGTCCACATGGGTATTAGGTAACAAGGAGACAGACTGTACTATAGGGCTGCAGAACCAGCTGCAGCCCCTCTCAGCTGTGGTTGGGAAATCCAGGAGAGTGATGACACCCACAATGGGAGGGCTTTGTGGAGGTCCAGCTTTCCCGAGGAGAGATTCCAGTACTCCACTGGAGCAAAACAATATGAGTTTCGATGCACTGGAGACGGTAAAAGGAATCTGGCCAGTGCTGCCCCCCCACCCCAAGGCAACACAGTGCAGGGCTGCACTAGCTGGTGGCAACCTCTCCCCAGGATCGGGGGTGGGGAGGGAGACCTGTGAGGGATTTCCTAGTTACCCCAGCTGTGCGTAATACTGCCGAGAAGCCAGTTTTTCTCCTGCAGCACCCAAAGTGTTGAGGTGGGACCTCTGTGACTGGGGAAAAGGACGAGATCAGGAATAGGCAGATAATATTAAAGAGCATTAAACAATGTGGTTTCTGCTGATGGCCTTCAGGACTCAGTAGGGAAGCTGTCCATGAACTGCTGGTTCAAGAACCTCATTTGAAGAACTCCACACCTGGCCTATTGGCCTATCGGCACCTCCAACACCCATAGTGCTAAACCCCCACCTGCCCTCAACTCTGCAGCAAGCTCCCTATGCATGCTCGTGAATGTGGTGATGAGAGTAAACAGGGAGTGCCCTCAGAAAACACTCCAGGGTCTGTGGGCAAGGGAGAAACCACAAACTTGAGCTGTAGCTCCACCTTTTGGAAAACAAAAGAGAGGTTTTCTTTCAATAGCCAGCCTGATGTGTTATAAGAAGCAGAGAAGACATACACGCTTAAGAATTCTGCCAGAAGAGGGAACAAGAAGTGGAAAGCAGGTGTATCCATAACAATGTTAAGAGAAAGTCCCAGAAATAAACAGGACCAGTGAAAAATATCTCCCTCTTGAAGAGACTCTTCAAGACAAGTAAAGATTTGGGGAAGTGATTACTTGTCTTTTCTGCCATTATATATTCCTTCTTTTAGTCTAGTTCAAATTTATGGTGATTTAAGGGATTTTTTCTTTTTTTCCCCCTGACTGATTGTAAAATTTCTTCTTTAACTTTCCTTTGTTTCATTTCTCCACCTGCTTCTTAGGTCTGTCAATTTCTAGTTGGCATCTAGGAATTTAGTCCTGCAGGGGAGAGTCACTATTTTAACAGATTACTGATTTCTGATTTAAACACTAATGATCTGAGTTAGCATCTTTTCCCATATTGGAAGTTTTATTAGAGGAGCTCACTCTCCCTAAAGGCACAACAACATGCTCACCATCAGTTGGCAGATGGTTCCGCAGGTCCTCAAGTTCCTCATCCTCCAGTTCATAACCCAAGTTTTCCAGGATGCTTTCTATTTTAGAGGTGTGACACTTTCCACCTCAGGGAAGAAGGAACAGGGATAAAATATAGGAACTGATATCCAAGAAAAATACTGGCTATATTCACACACCAATGGAACAAAGCCACAGCACAATAATTAAAAAAAAACAAACTGTGTAGGGCTACATGTGGGACATGTTCAACACATTCCACAATAGAGATTTACTGTGGCAGCCAGGAATAGAATATATTCTGCCATTCTCATCTCAGGGGTCCTTTATACAGTTTGCAGGAAAGATGTATTTAGAAAAAAATCATGTTATATAAATTATATGTAACTGTATTTATATATTAATTCCATATGCTACCTTTTAATGTTATGAACTATATATATAATATATATATGGTGAACCTCATTAATTATGTTAGACAATAATTAGAGCTCTGGATAGCAAATAGATTTTGAAACCTTTTCAGTGTCAGAGAACTATAAATTATCACATTGGATGTAGTTGCATCTAAAGTAGATCTACAGGCTAATGAAATAATAAAATCAATAAATTAATTATTATATAATGATAAGGCCTTTTAAAAGTTAAGGTAAAGTCTGCAGATCTTAGTTTTACTTGCCTTTTTATTAAGATTCTCACTTACCAGGAAAAGCTTTTATATAATCGAGCAATGTATTTTTCTCTA
Source organism: Mirounga leonina (assembly GCF_011800145.1). Lineage (NCBI taxonomy): Eukaryota > Metazoa > Chordata > Mammalia > Carnivora > Phocidae > Mirounga > Mirounga leonina. Next base: position 1,267,321 of record NW_023270708.1, on the reverse strand, counting down.
CCTTTCCATCAGCTGTGAAATAAGACACATTTAAGGTAAGAAAAAAGGTTATATGGACAGTCAAAAAAAGAATAGGAAGAGCCTAATTTCATAAATACATACTTAAAAATTTCTTCTTAAGTTCTATGTCCACATTTCCCAGGCCCGTATACCTCTTCATAAATAAGAAAAAAAATAAGATTGGGGCGCCTGGGTGGCTCAGTTGGTTAAGCGACTGCCTTCGGCTCAGGTCATGATCCTGGAGTCCCTAGATCGAGTCCCGCATCGGGCTCCCTGCTCGGCAGGGAGTCTGCTTCTCCCTCTGACCCTCCCCCCTCTCATGTGCTTGCTCTCTCTCATTCTCTCTCTCTCAAATAAATAAATCTTAAAAAAAAAGAAAAAGAAAAAAAGAAAAAAAATAAGATGAAGAGAAAATTCTTTTTTTTTTTTTTTTTAAGATTTTATTTATTTATTTGACAGAGAGAGACACAGCGAGAGAGGGAACACAAGCAGGGGGAGTGGGAGAGGGAGAAGCAGGCTTCTGCTGAGCAGGGAGCCCGATGTGGGGCTCGATCCCAGGACCCTGGGATCATGACCTGAGCCGAAGGCAGACACTTAATGACTGAGCCACCCAGGTGCCCCGAAGAGAAAATTCTTAATGTGGACAGTCTGATCATTCTTCTACATTGAAACAGAGACACTTTTTTCCCCACTCTGATTTCTCCTTTTCCATCCTCTAATACCTACTAAAATTTAGCCTTCTTTTTCTCTTTGCCCTGAATAAGCTTCATTAACCTCAGAGTACTGATACTTTTTTTTTTAAAGACTTTATTTTTTAAGTAATCTCTATACACAATGTGGGGCTCAAAATTACAACCCTGAGATCAAGAGTCACATGTCTACTAACTGAGCCAGCCAGGTGCCCCAGAGTAATGACACTTCTAATGGCAGGACAGAGGTTTGAAGATATCATACCTCTCAAAACTATAAACCTAAATGTCAAAGTCATAATTTCTTTACAACGTAAAGGTTGATCTTTTTGCTTTTTAGACCAGATGAGTCCATTCTTTAGACGCTTTCACATCGAAGTTTACACTAGTACAGAGATACTCCATACATACACAGTGGTATATATATTACCTACCAGTAATTGGCAACGTTTTCAACAGCCCCCAGAGCTCTCTATCTGTGAGCTCTATCCACATGTTTGCCAGTGTTTTGTGTATGTCCTTGGCTTCAACTTTTCCTCCTTTAAAAGATAGGAATGGTAACAGATGAGAATTGCCCAAATGAACCCAAATGATGAAGTGTCTAAGCCTGCACAGGGTTATCTACAGTTATCAGAAGTTATTTCTTGAGTTCTAAATAAAGTACTTATTTCTAATGGTCTTAATGACCTCAGAGGAGTTAACCCAGATCATAGTCAAGGAATACATAGGAGGCAAAGTGATCTAAGTTATGTATAGGCAGTTACCTAATCTAAATTATACTATCATCACAAAAATCTGTTACTCTTCGCTCTGCTTGACTTGTGAGATAGATTATCTTCACTGCCCACATTATTTGTATCCCTGTCAAAGTTTCACCTTAAAATTTACTGGGCTACAGTAAATGTTAGTTAAATATTTTATTTTATTTATTTATTTTTTAAAGATTTTATTTATTTATTTGACACAGAGAGACACAGCGAGAGAGGGAACACAAGCAGGGGGAGTGGGAGAGAGAGAAGCAGGCTTCCCGCTGAGCAGGGAGCCCGATGCGGGGCTCGATCCCAGGACCCTGGGATCATGACCTGAGCCGAAGGCAGACGCTTAACGACTGAGCCACCCAGGCGCCCCTAGTTAAATATTTTAAATGAATGAACAGGTGTGTTGCCCGTTGGACTGAATCACAAAATAAAAATGAAGTTTCAGAGAATATAGAACTTGTTATATAAAGAGAGCACCACAATATTTTTGCCGGAACATAAATAATCCAATGTAATCTTCATGTCATTAGGATCAAACTTTAATCATTAAAAAGGTAGAAGTTAAATGTCAATGACAGAATAAGAAAACACAATCTTAAATATGTATGTGAATGTGAAGTATTTGCATTTTAGTTTTACATCTTTTCACAAAACATCTTGCTCACCTGTGAATTTCTTTATTTCTTTTAGCAGTTTATGCAGATCAGCCATCCCGGAAGCTAAAAAATAAGCCACAATTCAGATAGATGCAGTTGTGCACTGATTGAGAAAGATTGTTAAATAGAACAAAATAATTTTTTCTTTATGATTTGTTGTTGAATACACATATGCAGATAAGCATGAAACAGAAAACTACTCTCTAAAAATGTTAACTATTAATTTCATTATTTATTCTCTGCTTTCTTTTAATATCTCAGCCTCTACACACCACGTAACATCTCCCTCCTCGGGCTTGTTCTCTTCACTTTTTACCACCTACTATACCAGATCCCCAGAACAAGAGCAAAAACTTCCACTTGGAATTCTAAGTCTAGCTATTTCCCCATTTAACCCTCTCCAATACTGATACTGCCAAGTTAGCTTAGTTTTTTGAATTTTTTTCTACTAGATATGTTCATTACATACTCAAAGACTGTGAGTGCCTTTAAATGAAAAGAATGGGGGTGCCTGGGTGGCTCAGTTGTTGAGCGTCTGCCTTTGGTTCGGGTCGTGATCCCAGGGTCCTGGGATCGAGCCCCACATCGGGATTCCTGCTCAGCGGGAAGCCTGCTTCTCCCTCTCCCACTCCCCCTGCTTGTGTTCCCTTTCTCGCTGTGTCTCTCTGTCAAATAAATAAATATAATCTTTAAAAAAAAAAAATCAACTTAAATCCTACTTTGAGCCCTTATTTCAACAGACTTATAGGAAATTCAATCTCAGTCATGATTGGCTTTCCTTCACCTTCCATAGCTACTAGGAGGTTTATATGATGCCAAAGATATGGGGGATGGTCAGGGGCGCCTGGGTGGCTCAGTCCGTTAAGCTGTTAATCTCAGGATCCTGGGATCTAGCCCTGCATCAGGCTCCCCGCCCAGCAGGGAATCTGCTTCTCCCTCTGCCCCTCTCCCTGCTTGTGTTCCCTCTCTCGCTGTGTCTCTCTCTGTCAAATAAATAAATAAATAATCTTAAAAAAAAAAATGGAAAGAATGTATGTATTCTGTATCTCACCTAGACATCCTAGCCCAATAAGTAGCATAATGCTTTGCACACAGTAATATTAAACACTTTAACATTAAACAGTGAAATGGAACATGTTAGAATAACAGAATTAAGCTCTTACATTAGGATATTTTTCCAGGATTGCAGATGCAGTATATTTTAGGGCAACACCCCCAACTTAGAAATTATGCATATTATTAGCATTTTCTTACCCAAAAATATGCTATTTATTACTATGGAATCCCATTTTTCCTTTGGGGTAGTTTCCGGTATGCCCTCTCCATACACTGAGTTTACAGATTTGCCCCTTGGGGGCTCGTGCTACATGGACAGCACAAGGTCATTTTATATAAACTTCCAGTGAACTATCAGTTAACATCTATTGATTACCATAACTGGAAAGTCCTCATTGAAAGCCTTGAATAGTGGCTAAATAAATATATTAATTCAATTTCTCATTCATTCAACAAATATTTATAGAGTATCAAATATCTGCATACATGTGCTAGGCACTGGGGGATACAGCAGTGAGCAACACAGACATGGCTCCTTCATTTATTTATTACTTATTTCACTAAGCCTAAGTAAGAAGACACTTTTGATCTTTCTTTCAGCTTCTCTATCAGGACACATTTTCAGAAATCTCTCTTTTATTTTTTATTCTAAGATAGCAAGGAAAATTTGTGCTGATTTCACAGGATCAACAGCAAGGGGATAATAGCTAATCATGTATATAATGATAATGGGAATCACTGAGGGAAGCAGAGTACTATTTATTTGATCTGGGTTTATAAATGCTTATCTTTGCTCCATATGTACATAATACCCTCTAGCCTGAGGATTAAGCCCAATAGCTTCTCACCTCTCAATTTTTAATTGGAGATCTCAGTCTGGATTTCAGTTATTTAGTTTCTTTTCTCAGAAAAAATAATAGTTTGATCAATTTGTTGGCTAGGGTAATGTTTCAAAACCTTTTATTTTACTATCCACAAGTATTTATTTCCTCTTCTTCTTGGAAGCTTCAATAAAATGAAAGGAAAGTAATAAAAATATAATCACTCACACAAAAAATAACAACAATATAGGAGAGGAGATACCAGTGAACAAGAAACTTCACAAATATTTAGAAATTAGAAAGCAAGTAAGGTAGTGGTAACTAATTTAGCAGAGCTGAGGAAAGGAAATTATAACATGAAAACTTATGAGGGGTTAGTAATGAAATGTTATAATTGAAATGTCTCTGACAGGTAGTAAACTCAAGTGAATAGGAAGTAAAGCAAATCCTTTCTGGAGGAATGCATTTCATTTCAGGTATCAAAGAATTCTCACAGTAATTTTTCAGTGACATTGAACAGCATATAGTAAATAACCAAACATATAGGGAAATAAGGACACTGTAAGTGAGAATCAGAAGAAACAACAGAGAGAAAAGAAAAACCCACAATTTATTAATTGGAATTATGAGACCACGATTACAAGATAACTACGTAAATTTGAAAATATCTGCAGAAAACTAAAAAACATGAGCCACTAGATTTGAAAGAGAACAAAGCTGAATTTCTGGAAATTGAGAATAAAAAACAAAACAAAAGAATACATGACAAAATACAAAAAAGAATATAAACAACAGGAATACAAGAAATGAAATCAAGAGGTAAATAGCTAGATGCAATGGCAGACAAGACACAGCTGAAGAGTGAGTGTACTGGAAGTTAGGTCATGCAAAACCATCCAGAATGACCCACAGGAAGAAAAATACAGAAAATATTGAAGAGGGGTTAAGTGTCACAGAGGATGGAGGAAAAAGGTTTAATATACATTTAATTGGAAGTCTACAGAAAAAAAAAGACTATGGGATAGAGACAATATTGGAAGAGACAGCAGCTGAGAATTTTCCAGATCTGATGAAAGAGTCCAAGTCTCAGACTCAAGAGTCCCAAAGAACCCCAGGGAGAATAAGTGGAAAGAAGTCCATTCCTATTTTCCACATTATAGTGAAACTTCAGAACTAAAGAGAAATGTTTTAAAAGAAAAGAAAGATTATTCTCCAAAGACCAATAGATTCACAGCTGACTTCTCATCAGCAACATTATAAAGAAGAAAATAGTGGAATGATAACTTTAATGAGCTGAACAAAAATAACTATCCACCTAGAATTTTAATTAATTAATTAATTAACTTATTTATTTATTTATTTAAAGATTTTATTTATTTATTTGACAGAGAGAGAGGCAGGGAGAGAGGGAACACAAGCAAGGGGAGCAGCAGAAGGAGAAGCAGATCTCCCGTGGAGCAGGGAGCCCGATGCGGGGCTTGATCCCAGGACCCTGGGATCATGACCTGAGCTGAAGGCAGACGCTTAATGACTGAGCCACCCAGGTGCCACCTCCACCTAGAATTTTAAACCCAGAGAAAATATCTTTCAAAAATAAGGGTAAAATAAAAAAAATTTGTTTATGCCAGAAACCCCTCAGAAATCATTATTTGTCACTAGCAGATCCTAAATAAAGGAAATTACTTCAAGCAGAAGAAAAGCTATCCCAAATGAAAGGTCTGAAGTAGAAGAAAGAATGAATAGCAAAGAAAAGGCAAAAGTGGGTAAATCTGAATGAATATTGGCTTTATAAAATATTCCTCTAATAATATTTTGCTGAGGTAAAAGAATACAAGATAGTATTAAAAGATATGAAGCAACATTAATGTAGGGAAGGGGAAAATGGAGTTAAAATGTTCTTTTTTTTAAAAAAAAGATTTTATTTATTTGAGAGAGAGAGCGCATGTGCATGAGTTGGGGAGGGGCAGAGAGAGAGGGACAAGCAGACTCCCCACTGAGCAGGGAGCCCACACGGGGCTCAAACCCAGGACCCCGAGATCATGACCTGAGCTGAAGTCAGACGCTTAACCCATTGAACCACCCAGGTGCCCCTGGAGTTAATATGTTCTTAGGTCCTTGTACAATCCAGGAGAAAATGAATTTAGAGGGGCACCAATCTGCAAGATTATATGATTTTCTTTAGCAAGGCTCAGCAATAGAAGTAAAGATCTGAATGACTCAGATGATCAAATGTTGGGAGTTTTATAGAGTAGGTATGGCAGAGAGAGTAGTTGGACAGTGAAAGAAGTAAAGTTAAAAGACAGTTATGTATGGAAAGAAAATGTAGAAATGCAGGGACTGGTATTTTTGATGAATATGAGGAGTATATGTCTTGGTAATTAGAGTAAGAAAATTAGAATTGCTATTTTTTAAAAAGTTCTTATTTATTTACTTGAGAGAGAGAGAAAGAAAGAGAGTTCAAGCAGGGGGAGGGAGAGGGACAAGCATACTCTGTGCCCAGTGCAGATTCCAATGTGCGGCTCCATCCCAGCACTCTGAGATCATGACCTGAGCCAAAACCAAGAGTCAGATGCTTAACTGGCTGAGGCACCCAGGCACCCCTAGAAGGCTATTTTTTAATATATGTTATGTAATCTCTACACCCAATGTGGGGCTCAAACTCACAACCCTGATATCAAGAATTGCATGTTCATTTGACTGAGCCAGCCAGGTACTCCTAGAAAGCTAGCTAGCTAGCTAGCTAGCTAGCTAGCTATCTATCTATCTATCTATCTATCTATCTATCTATCTATCTATCTATTTATTTATTTATTTATATAAGATTTTATTTATTCATTTGAGACAGAGCGAGCCAGCACGAGCAAGGGGAAAGGCAGAGGGAGAGGGAGAGGCAGACTCCCTGCTGAGCAGGGAGCCAGATGTGGGGCTAGACCTCAGGACCTGGAGATCATGACCTGAGCAGAAGGCAGACGCTTAATCATCTGAGCCACCCAGGTGCCCCTCCTAGAAGGCTATTTTATTTATTATTTTTATTTTATTATTATTTTTTAAAAGATTTTATTTATTTGACAGAGAGAGACACACAGAGAGAGGGAACACAAGCAGGGGGAGTGGGAGAGGGAGAAGCAGGCTTCCCGCCGAGCAGGGAGCCCAATGCGGGGCTCGATCCCAGGACTCCAGGATCATGACCCGAGCCGAAGGCAGACGCTTAATGACTGAGCCACCCAGGTGCCCCTAGAAGGCTATTTTAAAAAGAAGGTAAAACATTGCTGTTTAAAAGTTCCTAAGGTAGACCAGGAAGGAATAACGTAAGCCAGTGCCAAAACACAGGAAGTTGGAATATCACAAACGTATAGAGGAACTGTTGGTTCACAACCTTGAAAGCTTCCTGGATGCACTCTAAAACTGGCCCCATAAACAGAGGGCAGAGAGAGACTAAAGAATGAGGCAGAGCACTCCAGATTGGTAGATGGCAGATTTAAGAAGCAAGGGAACTTACATACAAAGCTTCTCCTGGGTGGCCGGCCGAAGAGTAGATCTCTGCATCTACCCTCCTGAATCTTAAAAGTTATAGAGGCCTTAACTGGATTCAGTCTTGTATACTGTCCAGATAGCTTCAAAATGCATTGTTCCCTCAAGACTGCATCCTTGAACATGGCTCCCACTGTAAGAATGGTGGGGAGAGCATATATTCCAGGGACAGGGGAGGAAGTGAGGAGCCTCTGGCTGCCTGGGTCCGGCTCTAGGGTCAACCAGTAGTCACACCCTTTTGATTACCTCCTCCCAACAGGAATGTATAGTTGGGTGACAAGACTTTTTTTTTTTTTTAATCTTTTTCAAGTTTTTATTTAAATTCCAGTTAGCTACCATACTGTATAATACTAGTTTCAGGTATAGAATTTAGTGATTCATTACCTTAATACAACATCCAGTGCTCATCACAACAAGTGCCCTCCTTCATACCCATCACCCATTTAACCCATCCTCCTGTTCATTTCCCTCCATCAACCCTCAGTTTGTTTTCTATAGTTAAGAGTCTGTTTTATGGTTTGCCTCTCTTTTTTTCCTCCATGTTCATCTGTTTTGTTCCTTAAATTCCATATATGTAAAATCATATGGTATTTGGGTGACAAGACTTTTAAAAGATTTAAATCATGTAGTTAATCTGAAATTAGCAACCTGTTCTCTGCAGGCAATATGCCCTCTTTCAGCTTCTTTCAAGTAAATATTTATCACCTATAACTCACTCTAGCACATGTACCATGCACCCTGAGATTAATGAAAATACACTGAATCAAAATACTCTTTTATGTTTAAAGAGTTAAAAAGACTTAAGAAGTCATATTAGCATCCAAACAGATCTAGTTCCAGGAATTCTCAGATATAAGCTTATAAATCTAAATCTCCTTTAAAAGGTCTCTAATATCTATGATGCTCACCATCAGTTGGTAGGTTTTGTGACAAATCTTTAAGCTTCTCATTTGGGAGCTTGATTTTCATGTTTTCTAAAATGTCTTCCAGGTTACTGACATCAACCTTCCCACCTAAAGAAAGAATCAGGCAACAAGAGAAATTTAATGACTTTCCTGAAGGAGAAAATTTCAATGAATCCCCATGCACCATGACTAGCAGCAAAAATATCAATGACACAACACATTCAAGTGTCCATGAAGGTGGACAAAATGAAATTAGAATTGTAACCTCTTCCTTGGTCTTGAGGACAATCCTACAAAGTACAAATTCATTCTCCAATGAATTTCAATGGTAGAGATACAAACTGAAAATTTCTTTCTGGTAGGTGGGGCATAAATGCTCAGTTTAATTCTTCAAGTCACTGAAATGCCCTGAACAACTGCCAATTCTTTACCTCACATCTTCTATGTAGACCCAGATTTAAATCTGCTCTTAAACTAAATTTGAGAAAAACCAAACTTACTAAGCAGCAAAATGAAAGATTTTGAACAAGGCAGCTATATTCAAAATAGCAACATCAGTTCAGATAAGAGGTGGTAAGATCCACAAGAGAACAGCTAAATGATACTACAAATATGAGGCAGGAGAATCTTATTTATCTTTCTTTTCATCATGTTACTTACGATTGAAAGATTTCACACCATCTAGCAATCTATTTTTATATACATTTCCATAATCTGTAAGAAAAGGCAAAATTGACATCTCAGATAAAGTGATATAGATATTTAAAGAGACAGAACAAGTGTAAAGTTTCATAAAGATACTTTTAAATGATTTGTCTTAGAGATAACTTTGATTTTTACCCTCCAATGAATCTGAAACCACAGAATGGAGAAAACCCTCAGAGTGCTGTGTCTGGCCAAGTGCAAAACCAGTAATTGGTGGCAAATGACATAATGGAATATGAACACATCTTTCTTTCACTTTCTTTGACTTTTCCTTCTTTCTCCCACTCCTTTGTACTCCTCTCACCCTTACTTTTTTCTTACATCTCTCAGCTTAACTTCTAGTTTTGAAGGCAACAACGATATAGCTGAAAATTTTATATCCAAAGGCAGGATTCAAGAAAATAGTTGCTGATTCCCAAAGAAAGAACCAAATTACACTTTCCAAAGGAAGAACAAGGCCATGCTAAAATTTCTTAGACATTCTTTTTGTTGTTGTTTTAAAATTAGCATATGTAATAAATACAGCTTTTTTTTTTTAAGTTGTCTTAAAAACACAGGACCAACCTCCCTTGAAAGCTCTAATAGTATTTGAAATGCTTACCATCAACTTGAAGATTTTTTACCAGTTCTAGGTATTCTTTAGGTGTGAATTCTATCCCAATGTCTTTCAAAATATTTTTCAGATCTTTGACATTAACTTTTTCTCCTTTAAAAAAGAGAAATGGCAAGTAAAGTTGATAATATTATTTAAGTATCTAAGTATTATTAAGTATTCAAGTATTCTAATTATCTAAGTATTCAAAAATATGAAATAAAATTGTCCACATTTATACATCACCATCCCTGGCTGCTAGATACAAGACAAAGGTACAGTAAGACCTGCCCAGTGGAGTAAAGGGCAGACGAGAATTAGAACTTATTCCCTTGACCCTAGGGAAAGATGCACTTTCATAACATTGGGGCTAAGAAAGCATAATTCTCAGTAAACTGTGGATTTAGGCAATTGTCTTGTAAATTAGAATGTAAAGATTAACCTAATATCGCTCTCTGCTTTTCCTAAAATTATTAGATTATTTGGCCAATATCCTAATTTTTACTTCAACTATTATTGTGGTAATCTGGATCAAGGATTAGCAAACTTTTTCTGTAAAGAGCCAGATAGTAAATATTTTAGAATTTGCAGGATATAGATCCTCTGTTGCAGCTACTCAACTCTGCTATTACAGCACAAAAGAAGCCGTTAATAATACATAAATGAAGAATATGATTGTGTTCCAATAAAATTTTATTTTTTAAAAGGGGCAGAGGACTAGATTTAGTGTGTGGCCAGTAGTTTATTTATCCTTGATACAGATTTTCAGTTTTTTCAGTGGTGAAGATCAGAAGCATTATTATTGATAAGTATTTTAGAGGATCTAGGACTTGCTATGGAGAAATGAGAAAAAAATTTTAATATGGGTAACCCAAAGACTGACTCTGGATAATTGGACACAGGCACTTGTAACAACACCCTTGTAACCAACATCTAGGTGAGAAATAGAACACTGATAACACTCTGGGGGTCTCTCATAGTCTTTTCCAATCCCTATCCACAATCTTTCTCTAGAAGGTTATCATGATCCTGACTTTTTGGACAATGATTTCTTGCTTTTTTAAATATATTTCTCACACTATTAGGGTTAGGGAACACTGCACATCACTTACAAAAGCATTTTTATAGAGGCAAATGAAACAAAATGAAAGATTATGCTGTTACACAGGTAATAGAATTACAATTTTTTTTTTCAGATTAGAATTACAATTTTTTAGAAGAAGAATAGGCAATATAAAATTCAGGAGAGTGTTATCTCAAAAAGTGGGGAGGCATGGTAAAGGGATAGGGAAGCAACCATGTATTGATGCAATGATATTGGAAATATTCTAGTTATTTTGTTGAGGGGGAGTCACGGAAATTAGTACTATGCTTATGGATTTATGTGTTCACTGAAAAGACAAGATGGGAAAATGTCATTTATGAATTAGAATTTTAAATTGCACTACTGGGTATTTACCCCAAAGATACAAAAGTAGGGATCCGAAGGGGTACGTGCACCCCAATGTTTATAGCAGCAATGTCCACAATAGCCAAACTGTGGAAAGAGCCAAGATGTCCATCAACAGATGAATGGATAAAGAAGATGTGGTATATATATATACACAATGGAATATTATGCAGCCATCAAAAGGAATGAGATCTTGCCATTTGCAACGACGTGGATGGAACTGGAGGGTATTATGTTGAGTGAAATAAGTCAAACAGAGAAAGACATGTATCATATGATCTCACTGATATGAGGAATTCTTAATTGCAGGAAACAAACTGAGGGTTGCTGGAGTGGGGGGTGGGGTGGGAGGGATGGGGTGACTGGGTGATAGACACTGGGGAGGGTATGTGCTCTGGTAAGCGCTGTGAATTGTGCAAGACTGTTGAATCTCAGATCTGTACCACTGAAACAAATAATGCAATATATGTTAAGAAAAAAAAAAGAAGAAGGTAGCAGGAGGGGAAGAATGAAGGGGGGGGAAATCAGAGGGGTAGACGAACCATGAGAGACGATGGACTCTGAAAAACAAACAGGGTTCTAGAGGGGAGGGGGGTGGGAGGATGCGTTAGCCTGGTGGTGGGTATTGAGGAAGGCACATTCTGCATGGAGCACTGGGTGTTATGCACAAACAATGAATCATGGAACACTTCATCTAAAACTAATGATGTAATGTATGGGGATTAATATAAGAATAAAAAATAAAAAAATAAAAAATCAGAGAAAAAAAAAGAATTAGAATTTTAATCTTACTGATAACTTTTAACTTGCCTGTAACTGCTGTCACGTCACTCATCACTTTTTGCAGAGAAACATTTCCATCAGCTGTAAGACAAAACATAAAAAATTCAGACAATGACACAAGACAGGAAAGCTGTGACGTAGGGCCCAATGAAAGTCCATATATTCTATTAAATAATTTGTGTTCACCTTAAATCTATATTTCCTGGTTTGAGTGCTTGATTCTTTATTAGTAAGAAGGACAGTGGCATTTGGCCCATGTCCCTTGAACCCAGGGTCTGACTATGACAAACGTATTATCTCCAGTTCTTAGGTCTTTAGCACTTTCTTATAAGCATGGCAAAAGATATCATCCATAAAGGTCAATTCATTTTGTTTTGTTTTTTTTTGGTGAACCTTACATCTAGCACAGACACTAAGCAAGGGGCTTCACATCTTCCATCTATTCGCAATAAGCTCTTCTCAAGTGTTTCAACTCCTGTTTCTATCTCAAAATGGTGGTGACATGGGCTTATTGGATATTTGAGGAAATATTAATGATGTTCTACTAGTTCCTATTATGGATATTTTTCTCTCAATTATTTCAGGCTCTCTTGGTTAGGCATTCATTCATTTCCCCCACTGCTCCCATGTTTGTTTCTCTCTACCATTCTCTGGCATGATATCAGCTGTGAATATCCTCTCAGCAGTAATCATTGTTGACTAGGGTGATAATTTCAGATGAATTGAGGTGAAAAAATACAGGATTTCTTTTTACTTTAAGACCAAGTTCTTCTCCATGATTCTTAAAAATATCTTAAACTCCTTAAATCCATCTAGTTTTAGAAATTCTTACATATGATCCCAAGATTCTAAGCTCTCCCCCAAAAGGCAAAACAGTTGTTTACAATGCTCACCATCCATAGGTTGATTTTGTATCACACTTTTAAGTTCCTTATTTTTGAGCTTGATCCCCATGTTCCCCAGAACTGTGTTCAGGTTATTGACATCAATCTTTCCTCCTTAGAAAGGTTTGAGGAAAAAAACAAAAAAGATACAATATGAAAAAAATTTCTTGTGCTGATGAGTTAATTCAACTCTCAATAGGCCTGGATGCTGGTTAGAGTGTTAACTGGAATTACCTTATTGGAAAGTGGTTTGGCAACAACTATCATGATTCTTTAAAATGTTCATAACTCTTAGCCCACTAATTCCACTTTTGGGAATGCAGAAAAAGCTATGCCAAAGGGGAGAGGGAAATTTTCATTATAATCTTCCTTGTAATAAGGAAGGAAGGAAGGAAGGAAGGAAGGAAGGAAGGAAGGAAGGAAAGAAGGAAGGAAAAGAAAGAAAGAAAGAAAGAAAAAAGAACCCACAACTTAAATTTCTAATGATAGGGTATTGGTAAGTGAACCATTATATCTTCATTCCACAGAAAACTACATAGCCGCAGCTGTTGATTGCCAAGGAAAAAAATGTTATTTTATAGGGTGAAGTTGTATCATGCAGTCATTTAACATATATGAATTAAAATTGTATCCCACGGTCCTGGGATCGAGCCCCGCATTGGGCTCCCTGCTCAGCGGGGAGCCTGCTTCTCCCTCTCCCTCTGCTGCTGGCTGCTGCCCCTGCTTGTTCTCTCTGTCAAATAAATAAATAAAAGCTTAAAAAAAAAACTTTAAAATTGTATGCCCAGTAAAAATATACATAAAATGAACAATGTAAATAATGCATGTGATTCTCTCTGACATTCTGCAGTCAGCAAGCACATAAATAGAGTGAATCTCAGATGGACAACATCAATTTATTATTCCATCACATGGATTCATTTCCCCTAAACCTATCATACTGTAACTGTCTTAAGTCCGTGTGATTCTAGTTTTGGAGGCAGTTTTAATATTATGGCTGTTAGGTAAGCCAACTACTTTATCTAATTGCTTAACTATAGGGATAACAATGTATTCCACCACTGCAAGAAAAAGTGACTATGTTTGATTTATCAAGACTAGTATGCAGGTGTCTTTTATAGAGTCTTCCAATGGAATTTCAGAGCACTTTTGACTTAATTATTGCTAGTTTAACTTGATGAGATTATTGCTAGTTTAAGCTTCAAAATATTAAGAATGGTAATGATTGGATAGTAGGACTATGGATGATTATTTTTTCTTTAATTTATATTTAGTAGGCATATGGCAACTTTTATATTGAAAAAATAGAAGAGGGGCACCTGGATGGCTCAGTCGGTTAAGCGTCTGACTCTTGATTTCTGCTCAGGTCATGATCCCAGGGTGATGAGATTGAGCCCCTCATTGGGCTCCATCCTGGGCATGGAGCCTGCTTAAGATTCTCTCTGTCTCTCTCTCTCCTTCTGCCCCTCCCCCTGGCTCTCTCTCTAAAAAAAAAAAAAAAGAAAAGAAAAGAAAAATACAAGAAAACTAACAATTCACAGCTGAGCATTATGATGCTTATTTTCAGCACTGTGAAGGCTAATAGTCTAATTAGACCTATCCAAAAGTACATAGAAAAACAATTGTGGAGATTCTTAGGACTGATTCCTTTGAGTCTGACCCTGGGGATCAAGCCTGTACAGCACCAAAAAAAAAAAAAAAAAAAGACTTTAAGATTAATATATAGAAAGAATGGCAGAGGAATCATGACCTAATAACTAGGAAAAAAAATACAAATACAGAGATTAAAAATCTCAATTTTATATACTTTCTCATTATATTTCTTACCCACCTTTGAAAGACTTCAAAGTTGATAGCAATCTATTCCGAAAAACTTTCTGATCATCTGGAAAGAAAGGCACAGTTCAGGACAGAGAATGAGTCACAAACAGAATATAAGGGTCAGAGTTTCCTTTGCATGACTAACTTTAGAAATCTATCCACTTTCACCTTCAAATCATGATGAAGTTAAGCAATGAAAAAGTTCTCACTATGGTATAGTGTGATATATGGTGTAGAGGTAAAGAGCCTGGGTTCAAATTCTTGTTCTGCTGCTGCCTAGCTTTGTGGCCTTAAGCAACAAACTGTGGCCTTTCTGTACCACAGTTTCCTCCACTGTAAAATGGGCATAAGATGTCCTCATTATGTGTGGTGAGAACAGAACTTGGCACATCATTAGGGCTCAACAAACGTTAGCTGTAATTTTTTCTAGATCCAGTAATCGATCCACTGATCACACTACTGGGTATCTACCTCCCCCCACCACCAAATACAAAAACACTAATTCAAAGGGATAATGCACCACTATGTTTATAGCAGCATTATTTATAATAGCCAAATTATGGAAGCAGCCCAAGTTTGTATTGATAGATAAATGGATAAAGATGTGGTATGTATGTATACCATATTATACATATAGATACCATATTATATATATAACAGAATATTATTCAGCCATAAAAAAAGAATGAAATATTGCCATTTGCAATGACATGGATGGAGCTAGAAGTATTATACTAAGTGAAATAAGTCAGTCAGAGAAAGACAAATACCATATGATCTCACTCATGTGTGGAATTTAAGAACCAAAACAAACAAGCAAAGGGAAAAAAAGAGAGAGAGACAAACCAAGAAACAAGACTCTTTTTTTAATAAAGATTTTATGTATGTATTTATTTATTTATTTGAGAGAGAATGAGAGAGAGAGAGAGAGAGAGAGAGCATGAGAGGGGGGAGGGTCAGAGGAAGAAGCAGACTCCCCGCTGAGCAGGGAGCCTGACACCAGACTTGATCCTGGGACTCCAGGATCATGACCTGAGCCGAACGCAGTCGCTTAACTAACTGAGCCACCAAGGTGCCCCGAAACAGACTCTTAACTATAGAGAACAAACTGCTGTAGGTGGGGTGATGGGTGAAATAGGTGATGGGGATTAAGACGTACACTTGTGGGCGCCTGGGTGGTTCAGTCAGTTAAGCATCTGACTTAGGCTCAGGTCATGATCTTGGAGTCCTGGGATTGAGCCCTGTGTTGGGCTCCCTACTCAGCAGGGAGTTTGCTTGTCCTTTTCCCTCTGCTCCTCTCCCTGCTTATGCTCTCTCTCTCTCTCAAATAAATAAAATCTTAAAAAAAAAAAAGTACACTGGGTGATGTATGGAATTGTTGAATGACTATATTGTATACCTGAAACTAATATAACACTGTATGTTAGCTGCACTGGAATTAAAATAAAAACTTAATAAAAAAAAAAAGAAATTGAGCTTAACAGAGGGAGGAGTTTTCAGGGTTTAGCTCTGGAAGGGATAAGGATTAGGAAAAGGGAATCTCCAGGGGCAATGTAAGGAAAAGTGACTCTGGGAGGGAACAGGAATTTACAAGGACTTCTGCAATGTTACTGAGAGAGACAAGATGTACATCCCTTTCTCCTCCCCCTTTCAAAATCATCAGTAACATCTTTCCTCAACACTGATTTTGTGGAAAAGGATTCTTTTGACAGTTGAATTCTGTACTTGAATTGGCATAGAGTAATAGACTGTTCATACAAAATCAAGAGCTGAAGGATGGGTGCAGGTAACACCTGAACATGTGTCACTTTAAAATATAAATATCACAAGTAGAACCAGAAAACTGAACTCTCTGGAGGTTGCAGACGCAGCTCACCATCAATTGGTAGTGATTTTTGTAGATCAAGACATTCCTTATCATTGACTTCTATCCCCATGTCTCCAAGAATATTTTTCAGATTAGTGGCATCAATCTTTTCTCCTTTGAAAATACAGAGTGTTTATAGGTGAAAATTTTAGAAATTAATAATGCAATATTATGGAGGTTCAAAAAGTTCATAAGAATATGTTATTGACCTATATGATATGTATTTTAAAATATACTTAAAATAGCTTATACAGCATCATTCCCAATTTAGGATTAAAGAGCAAAGGTAAAATGGGATGTAGAAATAGTGTGTCATTAGAAGTCAAAGCAAACTTGTTCCTAAATTATTGATATAAGAAAATCTCTCTTAATTTGGTGGATAATGTGCAGAATAAAATCTAGTTACCAAACTGGATAATGAATCACCAAAAGAAAGAATTATGGCAGGAGATCTTATATGACTTATGTAATTGATTGTTCACAAAATCCACATTATCTTGAGCTTTACAAAACTTTACCTTATTTATTCATATGCTTACCTAAAATTTAGCTGTTTGCATGTAGGAAAAGACATATATACATATATGAGAAAAACATCTCTACAGTATATAGGACTTGTTATCAAAAACAAGTCCAGTAGTTTATTTCCAAGATGTAGTTTATTTCCATTTGATCTTAATCCAAGATCAAATGGATTTTATCAGGCAGAAATATTTTACAATAATTGGGTAAGATGGCAAAATTAATATGAACAATAGACTGCTGGGATAACATTCAAATATAATTTACTATAAAGCATTGGGGTTTCAGTGTTATAGAAACTCACCTGTAAAATCTTTCATTTTCAGTGTCACATTTTCCAGATCAACCCTCCCATCAACTGTAAGACAAAGAGCAGTCACAGACCAAAAATGAGACTGTTCCTTCTGCTTTCTCTACCTATGACACCTGTCCCTCAACTAGAATGTTGATATCATCTTGAATTTTATTTTATTTTTAAAGATTTTATTTATTTGACAGAGAGAGACACAGCGAGAGAGGGAATACAAGCTGGCGGAGAGGGAGAGGGAGAAGCAGGCTTCCCACAGAGCAGGGAGCCCGATGCGGGGCTTGATCCCAGGACCCTGGGATCATGACCTGAGCCGAAGGTAGCAGCTCAACTGACTGAGCCACCCAGGTGCCCCTCATCTTAAATTTTAGTTCTAGACTACTAATTTTTCATATTTACTTAGATATAAGAATAAGTTTTTTTATTTTTTATTTATCTATTTAACAGAGAGAGAGAGAGAGATAGGGAGGGAGAGAGAGATCACAACCAGGGGGAGGGGCAGGCAGAGGGAGAGGGAGAAAGAGGTTCCCCACTGAGCAGAGAGCCCCTCGTAGGGCTCGGTCCCACGACCCTGAGATCATGACCTGAGCCAAACCAAGAGTCAGACGCTTAACTGACTGAGCCACCCAGGTGCCCCTTGTCTTTATATTTGAATGACATCTTAGCTGTGTATAATTTTCTTTGCCACACTTTCTTTTTCAATTTTGTAGACATTCCTCCATTCTTTTCTGGAACTGAATGTTGCTTTGGAGACCTACTGCTTCTCCTCCCCATCTATTATGCGCTTTCTAACATTTCTATATCTGAAGAATTCCCATTTTATCTCAATAAGTAAACTAGGAAGTATTTCACTGCAGAATATTCTGGATCAACATTTTCTGGAACTGGTGTGGTGTTTTTGATCTGCATTCACTCCTTCATTTTAGAAAACTTTTCTTTTTTTCCTTAAACTAGATTTGATTTAAAATTTTTTACTTGCTATATTCTCTAAAGATATTTGATATTTTTATGTTACTTTGTGAATCATCCATATCTACTAGATATTTAATAGCATTAATCTTTTTTTAAGTTTTGATTTAAATTCCAGATAGCATTAATCTTTTCTCTGCATTTACTGTATCTTTTTTTAAAAAAAGATTTTATGTATTTGAGAGAGAGAGAGCATGAGTGGGGGGGAGGGGCAGAGGAAGAGGGTGAGGGAGAAGCAGACTCCCCTCTGAGCAGGGTGCCCAATGCAGGGCTTGATCCAGGACCCTGAGATTATGACTCCAGCCAAAGGCAGATGCTTAACTGACTGAGCCACTCAGGTGCCCCTGTGTTTACTGTGGGTATCTTAAGTTCTCTTACTCTGTCAATAAGATTTTCAGCCATATCTATTTTTTACTTTGATGTTTATAATTTATTTAGTAATTCTATAATGATTGGTACTCACTTTGTTTTTTTTTTAGTTAGGCAATTTCCCTTTTAATATCATCATGTTATGTTACCATCTCATTTTTTTTTTAAAGATTTTATTTATTTATTTGACAGAGAGAGACACAGCGAGAGAGGGAACACAAGCAGGGGGAGTGGGAGAGGGAGAAGCAGGCTCCCCACAGAGCAGGGAGCCCGATGCGGGACTCGATCCCAGGACCCTGGGATCATGACCTGAGCTGAAGGCAGTCGCTTAACCAACTGAGCCACCCAGGCGCCCAACCATCTCATTTTTGAGATCTAGTTTTATTGAATCCATTAAAGTTGCTCTGTAATAAGAATTAATTGTCAAGCATTTCTTTTTGGCTGTTCCTTAGGCTATACTGATTATACTACTATTAGACTGGGGTATTTGTTTTTCGCATGTTCTCTTCCTTCCATTCTATCTTCTTTCTTTCTTATTTTCCTTTTACTATTTTTCTTTGCTGTGTTAATGTAGAATTGTCGCCGTGTCCTTTCTTTTCATTTTGCATATGCTTCAACAGCTCTGTTCAGATCTTCATTTTATTCTCAAGATTTAATGTAACCTTTAGTTGCTCTTTCTATAGCATCTGAGACCAGTTTGCTTTCTTCGGTGAGATGCATTTGAGGAAAACTGTTCTACCCACTTCTATTGTAATCTGAGGGTGTGATGAGGTGTTACATGGCCTTTGTTATACTTGAGTCCTGCTCTCGTATCTGAGGTTTGGTCAAATGTCCCAACAGGGTTCATTGCTCTAATTAGGTAGAATGAACCCTGGTAAAGACATTTAAACAAACCACGGATCTGTGCAGGGGATGGTGTTCTCGGGCTTCACGTCAAACCTCCATTTCTGGCTCTGAAGCTTTTACTTTCATTAATGAGTGATTCCTATTGTTCATTTCTCCTGTTTTATTGATTTTTCCCCAGCTATTCCTTCCTAGTAAGTGGAATGGTGGGGGGGGGAAGTTATCTATCCAATTTGCTTCACTCCAGATCTGGGCATTTTAGTGAGAAATCTCAGGATTTCACCAGTTTAATTTCTGAGGGAGGAGAAAGGCTAAGAGGAGTCTAGTTGTGCTGTACTGTTTCTACTCAAAAAATCTTTTATCTCCTTGGTTGTCCTCGTTAAACATTTATGGCATTAGGTTGGCCTCCTTTTATTTGATTGGTGCTGAATTTCCTTTGCTGATTTTTTTACTTTTTTGTTCTTATTGTTCATTTTGTTAGGTATTGGAGGAAAGAAAAACTAGACAGATTTTGGTTTATCATCTTAAACTGGAGTCCTCTGGATCGGTAAGCATTAAAATAAACAGTTCCTTGAAGATTTGAAAGAACTTACTCTTAAAACTCTCTGGGCCTGTCACCTTTTGTTAGATGGGTGGTGGTGGAAAGTTGACAGATGTAATTATTTGATAGTTTTTTTCAACTATCATTATTAGTCTATCTATATTTTTCACTTCTTTGATCAATATTGGTAATTTATTTCTTTTACTTTGGAAAAATGTTAATTTTTTAATATATTTAACATCTTAATCTCATGTTATACATAATACTTTACTGTAATAGTATTATTATGCTCGATATACACAGTTATATCTCTTTTAAAATTCTTAGCGTGTTTCTCTCTATCCCTTTCCAGTCTTTCTGACTATATCTGAACAGGCAAATTTAACGATTCCTCATCATAGACTGTTCTCTTACTTACCTCTTTAATGTTTCTTTTAAATGTTTCACATTCTATTTTCCTTTTCTTCTTCATGCTTTGACCTAAGAATGGTTTGTCAGAACTCTCACTAATTTTTATTATTCATAGAACACTCTGTTAATGAAGAGTCAGGATGTGCTTTCATTTGAGACCTGCATTCAGCTACATGCTTTTTAAAAATTTTTATTATGTTATGTTAATCACCATATATCATTAGTTTTTGATGTAGTGTTCCATGATTCATTGTTTGCATATAACACCCAGTGCTCCATTCAGTACGTGCTTTTAAATATGTTCTGTTGAGGGGCGTCTGGGTGGCTCAGTCAGTTAAGCGGCTGCCTTCGGCTCAGGTCATGATCCCAGGGTCCTGGGATCCAGCCCTGCCTGCCTCGGGCTCTGCAAGCAGGGAGCCCGCTTCTTCCCTTCCTGCTGCCCCTCCCCACCCAGCTTGTGCTCTCTCTCAAATAAATAAATAAAATCTTTAAAAAAATGTCCTGTTGATACTAAATAAACACTATCACTGGTCTATCGATACTTTCAAACCCAAGCTGTCCTAAAGGGAATACATTTTTATGTACAATGCTCACCATCAACTGGTAGGTTTTGTGAAAAATCTTCAAGTTCTTTATGTGAGAGCTTAATCCCCATATTTTCCAGAAATGTGTCCAGGTTATTCATATCAACCTTTCCTCCTTAGGAGAGACAAAGTATCATAAAAACAACCAAGATGTGGAAAATTCCTTATTAACTCATGTATATTACGGTTCTCACTTTACTCATGAAGACATTCAGGTCCAGTAAGACCTAGTCAAGTATACAAGCAGGGTCAACTTTAAAACTAGATATAGAGTCTCATTGTTTGACTATATCTTTTGTTCATTATCAACATAATGCAAGTTCTAAAAGGGCTGGGTAATTTTCCAGGGATTTATGGCATATATAACATATCCATAAATATTGGAAAATACATATATGAAATTTTTAATGTAATAAAAATAAACTAGTGTATATGAAAAATAAGAGAATATCTCAGATTTATCTGCTTTCTCATTATACTTCTCACTCACTTTTAAGAGTCTTCACACCATCCAGCAACCTTTTTTGATACACCTTTCCTTCAGCTGTAAGAAAAGGCATAATTCGGGTGAGAGAAAAATAATAAGGGAGATTCACTTAAACAATAAATATTCTACAATTCTTCCCCTAATTCCATAATTTCAAAAAGATAGACTTTTTAATGATTTTTCTGAAATTTACCTGATTTGTTCTCAAATAATAACAAAGTTTGTTTGGAGAAAGATTTTAATGAGGCAAATTTATTCACTCTTGCATGAAAGGCAAGGATTATGGCTTAAAACTTATAAAACATATGTCTCATTTGATTTACTTTTATCTCTGATTTCTTTCCTTACACTCTTTATTCTTCCATTTTTACATCTTTCCACTTACTCTCAGGAATATTAATGGAACCAAGGACAACAAAACACACACGTTATTGGCAGGATTAAGTGAAATAGCTATTGCCTACCATACTAAAAACTAAATGACCCAAATTTTCTTTGGCAAAAATCAAATAATTAAAAAGAAAGTTGCATTCTAAAAAAAATTTTTTTTCAAAAATGACTAAACAAAACAACCTGGTAACAGTCTGGTATCATTTTAGAAGAAAATCCTACAGATCATAGGGGAAGGGAGGGAAAAATGAAACAAGACGAAACCAGAGGGGGAGATAAACCATAAGAGACTCTTAATCTCAGGAAACAAACTGAGGGTTGCTGGAGTGGAGCGGGGTGGGAGGGATGGGGTGGCTGGGTGATGAACTATGTGCTATGGTGAGCGCTGTGAATTGTGTAAGACTGATGAATCAGACCTGTACCCCTGAAACAAATAATACATAATGTTAATTTAAAAAATTAAAAAAAAGAAGAAAATGCTACAGTCAAGCACTCTAAAGCTCCATGAAGTATACATATATATTTTAAATCCTTACCATCAAGTGGTAGAGTTTTTACTAAATTAAAGTATTCTTTGTCTGTGACCTCAATTTTCATGTCTTTCAGAGCATCATATACATCACTGACATCTATCTGCTCTCCTAGAAAAGACAGAAATTGTGACAAAGAATAATTTGGGAAGAACACAAAATTAGTGAGTTATTACAATCAAATGCTGTTAACTAGCAATATTTTCACTCATGTTTCATTAAGATAATTTCATGGGTAGTTAAAAATCATGTATTCTATAACAAACAAAAAATTAAAATTTATTACCACCTTGACTAATTATATAAACATGTAAAAAATAAAACAAATAATAATTTGGGTCTTTCCTACACAAAATAGAAATGTAAGTAGTTTTCCTGATAGTTTGAAATTATAATTATGTTAGGAGCAGTATAATGTTAGGCACATAAATCTAGAAAGGATTTCTAGATTATATGCTTACATAAAATGCACATAGTTGATGCTTATTAGAAAGTATGTTTCAAAAAGAGGGCCTCAGGCTTCCCCAATAATTTTTGTTTTGTACTATTTTTATGGTAAATAATCTTTTGATTATTGTAAATAGTTTTATACTTTGTAACTTTAGAAAGGAAAAACAATTTTGGTTTAATTAAGTCTTTTGGTTTAAATCAGTGGAAAGTGAATCTCTGAAAGCTTACTGTCTAGAATCCTAAACTTTTAATCAGTAAATTAGATATGTTGCATATTTCAAATGTATATGTCTAGTATGGATATTTCTTTTTATTTATTCTGCTTAGAAGTCACTTGGCTTCTTTAGGTTGGCACTATTTATCTGTTCTGGAAAGTTCTTTTCAAATATTGCCTCTGTCCTGTTCTCTTTATCTTTTCTTCCTGGAATTCCAATTAGATATATGTTAGATTTTCTTATCTATCCTCTGTGTCTCTTAACCTCTCTTTCATATTTCTCATTTCTTTGTCTTTTTGTGCTATATATCTTGTAATTTGTTAAGTTGCTTAGTTGTTTCTTCAGCCGTTTATAAATTACTGTTAAAATCTTCAAATGTTTTAAATTTTTACTATTTTAATTTCTCAAAAGTCTATTTGGTTCTTTATCAAATCTGCTTGCTCTTTACTCAAATGTACTCAAGCCTCTCTTTTCATTATTAAATTATATTAAGCATGCTTATTTAATAATTTTTGGCCTGATAATTCCAAAATCTAAAATCTTTGCTGATCTGATTCTGCTAAATGCTGTTCATGATGGGTATCTTACTCATAGTGTCTCATTTCCTTGTATATTTAATAATTTTAAACTATGAACTGCTCTTTATGTGTAATTCTTTGTTCTGAGAAGAAGAGTATCCTTCAAGACGAGAGTCAGAATGATTAAGTCTAGATTATCAGTGCACGAGGTTAGGCCACGCTTCAGGAGCATTAACACAGTACATCAATAGTGTACATTAAAAGACCCATTGCTTATTATAGCTTATCCCTTAATTCAGTAACCTTGACTATATCCTTCTTGCTTCAGAGCAATTGGAGTTTCTAAATTGCTAGTCAAAGCATCTTCGATCTCATATTAAGATCATATTTAAATCTGATGGTACTATATGCAATTATAATCTTTATTGCTAACTGAAAATATCCAATATTTTTTGACTAGTTGGTTACTAATTATGGAATATTGCTACTCTCTCCCCATATTACTATCCATTGGTATAACACTCTCAATCCAGTGACTCTATTACCTTTACCCCATGAAGAAGTTTTCTACTTCTGTAATTATAATTTCCGTAATTGTATTTCTGTAGTTCAGTAAGTGTCCATGTCCTAAACAGATCTTTTGGGTATTTCAGTACCACACTCTGACTTAATATTATTTGTTGATGGGTCTTGTCTTAATAGTGAAAGGGGACCATAGTAGGTTAAAGATGCAATAATTAGTTTAGTTTCTCTTGAAAGATCTAAGTCCTTAACAGATACAAGATTAGTTCAAGTAACTGAACATTGGCCTTTTCTAGAGATTTCAAATTGGTAAAACTAAATGATAGGCGATATACTTTTATAGTAATTATTACTTAGTGTTTTGATGTTGCTCAAAGAAATTGCTATCTTAAAGGTAGAAAAGCCCACAGTAAAAACAGATGGTATAAAGACTAGAAAAAAATGCATTAGCAGATCTTACTAAATAGACTGTGCAGAAAAAAGTTAACATAGCAGGCCTGAGGCTGTTATCTTTAGAAGAGCCTGCTTGCTATTGGTACTTGGCTGGCATCTGGGAACCTGGATTTCAGAATGTTCCCTCCAATACGAATTGAAAAGGCTAGTTCACTGTGCCTAAACTTGTGCAAACAATGTGATTTATGGTGAATACTTGTTTTTCTTCTGGGAGTCTGGGATACTGACGGTTGATAGGCAGAGGGCACCTAAGTGAGTAGCCCCAAATAAAAAATCTTGGGCACTGAGTCTCTAATGGGTTTCTCTGGGCACACATGTGTAACTACATTTTTGCTGCTGGAAGAAAGGTATGTTATGTATAACCCCTCTTAAGAAGGAGTGCATAGGAAGCCTGCACATGGATTCTTCTAGAAGCTTCCTATATCTTTTTTTCTTACTGATCCAGATTATATCCTTGGTGTTCACTCTTTGTATCATACAGTACTATGGATTTTGACAAATGCAATATGTCATGTATTCACCATTACAGTAACATACAGAGCTTCACTGACCTAAAGTTCTCTTGTGGCCCTTATATTCATCTCTCCTCCCTATGCCACCCTTCTAAACTCCTGGCAACCACTGATCTTTCCATGTTTTTCCATAGATTGATAGCCCATTTCTTTTTATCATTGAATAATATTTCATTATATGGGTGTATCACAGTTTGTTTATCCATTCTTCTATTCAAGGACATCTTATTTGCTTGCAAGTTTTGGCAATTATAAATAAAGCTGCTATAAACATTTGTGTGCAAGTCTTTGTGTTCACATGTTTTCAACTCATTTGGGTAAATACCTAATTTGTGATTATTGGATCTTATGATAAGATTAAGTTCAGCTTCGTAAGAAACTGCCAAACTGTCTTCCAAAGTGACTATACCATTTTGCATTCTTCTTGCCATTCTAATAGGTGTATATTTTAATTTGCAATTCCCTAATGACATATGATGTTGAGCATCTTTTCATATCCTTATTTGCCATCTGTAAATCTTCTTTAGTGAGATTAATATTCAGATCTTCTGTTCACTTTTTAATTAGGTTGTTTCCTTACTGTTGAGTTTTAAGCATTCTTTGAATATTTTGGATATAAGTCCCTTATCAGATATGTGTTTTGCAAATATTTCCTGTCAGTTTGTGGTTCATCTTTTCATTTTTTTAAAAATTAAAGTTCTTTTTGAAGGACCTCTTATAGATAAGAAAAACAAGTGTAGAGGGACACCTGGGTGGCTCAGTCAGTTAAACATCTTCCTTCAGCTCGGGTCATGATCCCAGGGTCCTGGGATCAAGTCCCTCATCGGGCTCCATGGTCAGCGGGGAGGCTGCTTCTCCCTCTGCCTGCCACTCTCCCTGCTTGTGCTTTCTTCCTCTCTCTCTCTGACAAATAAGTAAAATCTTAAAAAAAAACCCCAAACAAAAAAGCAAACAAAAAACATGTGTAGGATCAGATTCAAAGATTCCATTATAGAAGCACAAAATTCGACCTCAATTTTGTAAAGAAATAATTGGAATGGTTAGGTTATAATATCCATGAGGATAAGATTTGGCAAAGCCAGGACTGCTACCTAGTTGCATCAGATAATATTTCAAATTGACATTTGCCAAAATCTTACATAAAACAACCCATCACTATAAGAACAAATCCTCCACATTATTAAACACTGATTAGGATATTTTGTATTATATTAGAGAATATCACCAATTCATGCCTCATCTGAAATAAAAATAAATATGAAAAATCTGTAATTTTGAGCCCTGGATTAGAACCACATCTTAAGGAACTTTTTGAGCATATCCAAATGGATTTTATATATTTGCTTCTCTCTGAGTTATGAATATGTACTAATAATATTATGTTTATTTTCTGGATGGGTTGAAACACTCTCTCATCAAAAATCCATAGCACTCATACTAGCCAGCAAACTTCTGGATATCCTGCTACCTACTTAGAGCATTCCATCTTATATATTCAATTATAGGGCAATATGCTTTATTTTGGTAATTATTCATGATTATACAAGAGGTTTTGTCTATTATTTAGAAACTTCACTGTGTTTTGAACACCAAAACTTCTGGAAAAATGGAAGAGACATTATCAGAATTGCAAAATTATATTAGAAACTTAAATTGAGGTTCTCTAGAGTATCCAAGATGCAGGTGGTTCGTATAAGTCACCTACTGACCCAAGATCCAAGATCCTCAGATCAAGTGGAAAACTGCATGAAGTACAGAGCTTCCATCCAAGACCATGAGAATAAGAAAACACTGATTTTGTCAGTGCTTTGTGTATTTTTCACATATTTTTATTCATTATTTTTGTCATATCTTTTCTTTTTATTATTTAGTATTATACACTTCTGACTTAGGCTATCATGATCTCCCTTGCTTCTACCAATAACTTATTGAGGTTTAAGTTTTACTAGAGACAACCACTTTGCTAGAGTTAGGACAGTCCTAACTCTGTAATTCAGCCTTTTACTACCAAACCAACTTAAAGAATTACTGTAGGGCTAACTGAAAATTTATGTGTATGAATTGTGCATGACTTTCCAGCGGTCTCAGTGGATCTTGTCTTCTTAGTCCAAGGGGATAAAAACTTTTCTGGGGAAATAAATAATATCTGGTGGAAGAGATTCCTAAGTATAATGTATTCGATCCATAGTAATAAAAAAATTTGTGACTGACTTAGCATATAATATAGTTCATGCCCTATCATTCAGTACACTAAACCAGTTAAAATTTCCTAGATAAATGATAGAATTGCTTTGAATTTTCTTTTGCCCAACTATAGGGGGATATGCACCATTGTTAATAATGCATATTGTACTTGGATTCACACTACAGATCTAATTTATCTAAGAAAAGAAAAGACAACTTGGGTATGTAAAGTAGACTTAAGGCATAATTATTATTGGAACTAGTTTTCTTTCAGGCCTGAGAAATATTGGACCATGATTCTAGAGTGCTTCCCTTTCCTTCTTATAATACCTTCAGCTAGTTTTATTTGTCTCACAGCTGTTTGAAGTCTGCTTTTCAGAGTCTTAAATGCTTCTGTGTAGCCACTGTATGAACAAATAATTAAACAAATGATTCAAAGACAAAACCAGGATGAAATTATCTTGACATTCAGATGTCAGGTCCTCAAGGAAAATCTACAATAGTGAAGGTCTGGACAGTTCTTGATGATCTCTCCTGTGCTTTTGGTTGAGTGAGGATCAAAAGGTGGAATTAGGAATAAAAACATTCCCACATTATTAAGAAAAGGCTGTTGCCATGGCTATAATAGACATTATCAAATGAATATAAATTATGAAAAACAAAACAAAATGTGTTTGTACAGTACCATCTTCTATTGCTAGATGAACAACAAAGACCTAAGGTCACCTGCTATATTATACAGAGTTAATATCAGACTTAAAAATACAACATTGTCCCTTATTTATAATAAAAGGCATGTCTTCATAATGTTAGAGGAAAATATTACATATAATAAGGTTAATATAATTGTCCAAGAAATTATATTGTTGATTACTTATTCAAGTAATTATGTCTATATATAGTATCTCAGTTATAATCTAAATTTTGAAATTTTTTGTCTTATTGCAAAGACCTAGTAAATCATAGGTTATCAAAGCAGGCAGAAATGTTTAATTAATGTTAATTAATGAAAATGTTTAATTAATGAAGAGTTAAAATGGTGAAATTAACAAGGGACTAAAGGGATGGTAGAATGTATCATTAAAACTGTATAAAGAATTAAGTTATTTTTCACTTACCTAAAGCAGTACTCAATTCTTCCATCAATGTATTTAGTTTGATCTTCCCTTTATCTGTAAGTCAAGACAAAATTTAGACACTGGTAATCCAAACTCAGGAAAAAAGCATAAAGCATAAAATACTTAAATTATGAAGTAGAACCTAGATGAAAGCTATTCACTATATCTTGTCCTTTTTAAATTTATAATTCTTGGATTTTAATGGATAGCTCCATTATCTGCCAGGGGCACTATCATTCTTTGAACCGTAAAGTCTATCTTAGGAAAAATGTTCTCTCAAGTCTTTTGGATTCATTCTATTTCTAACTCCATGTTTCTCTAGGAATGGCTGATAACACATGATTGATATACATTTAAAACCATTGTTTATGGTATTATGCTATTTTCTATCATTGGAGAAAGACAAAGAATCCTGGGAAAAGGAGCAATGAAGAGCACAGTGTCTGATAAACTAAAGCTTTTAAATTTTGCTTGAGGGAAAAATGCCATATAGGGAGTTGGAAAGATGAGTTGAAAGAGATTGGTTGGAGCTAACGGTTTAGACTTTGACATTGGACTGTCTGGAGTTGGGAATAGAGCAGTGAAAGAAGAAGATAAAAATCCTGGCTCCACAAAATTTACATTAATTTGTTTTATTTATGGCTGTATTCCTAAGGCCAAAACAGAAACTGCTAGGTGTTAGGTGTTCAATAGGTATTGTTACATGAATGAGTAAGTTAATTTGTCATAAAATGTTTAGCACTGTGTCTGGCATATTGTAAGACTCAATGCATATAAGCTATGAAGGTCATTGAAAGGTTTTAATTGGAAGAATTACAAGGTCAGATTTTCACTCTAGTTAAGTCATCTGGTGAGTGGGTGTAGAATGAATTGAAGGCAATGGGACCAGCGGCTGTTATACTAGTCAGGAGCCTTCTGTAGTAGTGTAAGCAAAGGATAATGAGGATTTGAATTAAGAGTAGGGTAGCAAAGATAGAGAGAGATTGGGGATATTTTTAAGAGGAAAAAAATGAAGGAACATGAGAAGTCAAAGATAATTCATGGGTTATTTCAGGGGTAGTTGTGGGTGGACGATAGTGGCAGAGAAATTAAAAAAAAAATTAGGACTGAATTTAACAGGGAAAATAGTTTACTTTTTATATGTTGAATTTGGATTTCCACTGGGAAATCTACATCTCAAAAGAGATTTGTTGATATAGGATATCCCTTAACTGACCTCCATTTAACTACCCTGATGGCCTGAATTAGATTCATCATTCCTACTGTAAAACATTCATACTGGGGCGCCTGGGTGGCTCAGTTGGTTAAGCGACTGCCTTCGGCTCAGGTCATGATCCTGGAGTCCTGGGATCGAGTCCTGCATCAGGCTCCCTGCTCGGCGGGGAGCCTGCTTCTCCCTCTGACCCTCCCCCCTCTCATGTGCTCTCTGTCTCTCTCATCCTCTCTGTCTCAAATAAATAAATAAAATCTTTAAAAAAAAAAAAAACATTCATACTGATGTCGATGGCTTGTTAAATTTTACATCTAGTAAGCTACACTTTTAGTAAGCCAGCACATTTGTGTTCCTATGGGTTGAGTTGTTGAGTTTGTTTCCAGGTTTGTTTATAAAGAGTTGTACTTATTATTAAATTGATAACTTAATCATTATATAAACTGATAAACTATAAATGGAAAAGGGAGTTATTACCATAAAAACAAATTTGAATGTTTTGGGGAGTTTATGTAAAGCTGAATTTGGTGTAGATAAATAACTGTAAAAAGATTGGGGAAGGAATTAAAATCTAGATGGATTCTGATGGAAATTTCTGCTCAACTTTTAAAAAAAGCACTTTGCTCCACTTAAGAGAAACTGAAAATGGGAGTATAGATGATAAATGGGTATTTTGCACAAGAAAATCTCCAAAGAGTATGGCTACATTAAATTAAAATGTAGTCTCACAGATCTGTACCTCTGAAGCAAATAATACATTATATGTTAAAAAAAAAAAAGAAGAAGAAGAAGAAGATAGCAGGAGGGAAAGAATGAAGAGGGGGAAATCAGAAGGGAAGACGAACCATGAGAGACTATGGACTCTGAAAAACAAACTGAGGGTTCTAGAGGGGAGGGGGTGGGAGGATGGGTTAGCCTGGTGATAGGTATTAAAGAGGGCACGTTCTGCGTGGAGCACTGGGTGTTATATGCAAACAATGAATCATGGAACACTACATCAAAAACTAATGATGTAGGGGCACCTGGGTGGCTCAGTTGTTAAGCATCTGCCTTCTGCTCACGTAACGATCCCAGGATCCTGGGATCGAGCCCCGCATCGGGCTCCCTGCTCAGCGGGAAGCCTGCTTCTCCCTCTCCCACTCCCCCTGCTTGTGTTCCCTCTCTCGCTGTGTCTCTCTCTGTAAAATAAATAAATAAAATCTTAAAAAAAAAAAAAACTAATGACGTAATGTATGGGGATTAACATAACATAAAAAAATTAAAATGTAGTCCCTTTTTTTTATGGAAATAAAATATGTATGGTACATACACATCATTTTTATTATTCCTTACTCTAACTGGATTTTTAGAGTATCTAATCAAATACTTGCCCCCATCATGCTACATAAAAGGACCTCACTGTCCTAGACTGAAATGCATGAAAAAAGTATAGGTTTGAGATAAAAGATTTGAAATCTTAAATATATATGGTTAAATGGAATCAGCCATGAAGAGTGTGGAAAGAACAATAGACTGAAAATAGAACTGTTATATTACTATCATTTAAGCCAGTTATTTTCAAAACTTTTTTATTGTAAGCCACACTAAGAACTCTAAACACACACACACAAATTGATCATGAAGTCTCATGAAACAATATCTAGCTTTAGTGTTTCATTAAAAAATATTCACTTAACCCACTAGTTTGAAGGGAGAAAGAAAAGCCTATAAGAAAATGAGCCTTACGAACAAGACAAGAGTGCCCCTTCTTTTTTTTTTTTTTTTTAAAGATTTTATTTATTTATTTGAGAGAGAGAGAATGAGAGACAGAGAGCATGAGAGGGAAGAGGGCAGAGGGAGAAGCAGACCCCCTGCTGAGCAGGGAGCCCGATGTGGGACTCGATCCCGGGACTCCAGGATCATGACCTGAGTTGAAGGCAGTAGCTTAACCAACTGAGCCACCCAGGCGCCCCAAGAGTGCCCCTTCTTACCACTCCTATTCAACATAGTACCAGAAGTCTAAGCCAGAGCAATCAGGCAAGAAAAAAAGGGCATCCAAATAGGAAAGGAAGAAGCATAATTGTCTTTGTTTGCAGATGATATGACCTTATATATAGAAAATCCTAAAGACTCCACCAAAAAACTGTCAGAACTAATCAATGAATTCAGTAAAGTTGCAGTATACAAACTCAACATACAGAAATCAGTTGCATTTCCATATATTTTATAACTGAAAAAGACATAAAGAAAACAATACCACTAACAATAGCATAAAAAACAACAAAATACTTGGAAATAAATTTAAATAAGAAGGTGAAAGATCTATACAATGAAAACTACAAAACCATGATGAAAGCAATTGAAAAAGACAAAAACAAATGGAAATATAGCTCACATTCATGGGTCAGAAAAATTAGTATTGTTAAAATGTCTGTACTACCAAAAGTCATCTATAGATTCAATCCAGTTCCTATAAAAAATCCAATGGTATTTTTTCACAGACATAGAAAAAAAATCCTTAAATTTATACGGAACCACAAAAGACCCTGAATAGCCAAAGCAATACTGAGAAAGAACAAAGCTGGAGGCATTAGCCTTCTTGATTTCAAACGATACTACAGAGAGATTATTGAAAGATATGAATTCAGTGCCATTGTGTTACCCGCAGAGTTGGTGTTTCTGGAGATGTTCTCTGGTCCTTTCTAGTCTTTGTTGCTTTTGGTCTTTTTTTTTTTTCCACCACCCAAAGAGTCTCCCTTAAAATTGCTTGCAGGGCTGGTTTAGTGGTCACAAACTCCTTTAGTTTTTGTTTGTCTGGGAAACTCTCTTTCTCTCTCTTTCTATTCTGAATGACAGTCCTGCTGGATAAAGAATTCTTGGCTGCATATTTTCCCCATTCAGCACGTTGAACATTTCCTTCCACTCCTTTCTAGCCTGCCAGGTTTCAGTGGACAGATTTGCTGCAAACCAGTTCTGCCTTCCTTTGTAGGTTAAAGACATTTTTCCCTTGCTGCTTTCAGAAGTCTTTCCTTATCTGTGTATTTTGAGAATTTGACTATGATATGTCTTGATGATGGCTGGCTTTTGTTGAATTTAATGGGAGTTCTCTGTGCTTCTTGGATTTTGATGTCTGTGTCCCTCCCCAGATTAGGGAACTTTTCAGCGATAATTTGTTCAAATAAACCTTCTGTCCCTTTTTCTCTCTCTTCATCTTCTGGGACTCTTATGATACGAATGTCATTACATTTAATAAGTCACTGAGTTCCTTAAGTCTACCTTTGTGGTCCATTACTTTTTTTCCCCTCCTCTTTTCAGCTTCATTTTTCCCTATAATTTTATCTTCTATATTACTGATTTGCCCCGCTGCTTTGTCCATCCTCATTTTTACGACCTCCACTTGGGATTGCATCTTGGTTATAGCATTTTTAATTTCAGTCTGACTAGATTTTAGTTCTTTTATCTCTGCAGTAAGGGTTTATCTAGTGTCTTCTATGCTTTTTTCAAGCCCAGCTAATATCCTTATAATTGTTGTTTTAAATTCTGGCTCAGACATCTTACTTATATCTATATTGATTAAATCCCTGGTTGTACTATCTCCTCTTCTTTCTTGTGGGGTGAATTTCTCCATCTCATCATTTTATCCAGAAAAGAAAAGAAGAAAGAAAAAGACAAAATAAAAAGTCCAACAATAACAACAACAACAGCAACAAAACTAGATCCTGCATGTGTTTTGGTCTGCTTGTTAAAGAATCTTCCAAAGTTGGTCACTTTTCTGCTTGTAGACTTGTAGTTTTTGTTCTCTTAGACCTCCGATTGATTTCTTGGATGTTCAGAATGATCTGATAACTATCTAGCTGTATTTGAGGGATGAGACATGCTTAGGGCCTCCCTAATCCTCTACCATCTTAACTCCTCCCCCTCAAACTGTACTACAAAGCTAATCTAACAGTATGGCACAGCATAAAAATAGATACATGGACCAACAGAACAGAATCAAGAGCCCAGAAATAAAACCTCACATATACAGTCAACTATCAACAAGGCAGCCAAGAATACTCAATAGGGAAAGGACAATCTCTTCAATAAATGGTGCTGGGAAAACTGGATAACCATAGGCAAAATAATTAAATTGTACCACTATCTTATACCACTCAAAAACATACACTTGAAATGAATTAAAGACTTAAATGTAGGACCCAAAACAATAAAACTTCCAGAAGAAAACATAGCTTTTTTTTTTTTTTTAAGATTTTATTTATTTATTTGACAGAGAGAGACACAGCAAGAGAGGGAACACAAGCAGAGGGAGCAGGAGAGGGAGAAGCAGGCTTCCCGCAGAACAGAGAGCCCGACGTGGGCCTTGATCCCAGGACCCTGGGATCATGACCTGAGCCAAAGGCAGACGCTTAATGACTGAGCCACCCAGGTGCCCTGAAAACATAGCTTCTTGACATGAGTCTTGGCAATTATTTTTTTAGTTATGACACCAAAAGCACAAGCAACAAAAGAAAAAATTAAGTGGGACTACACCAAACTAAAAGGCTTCTGCAAAGCAGTAGAAACAATCAACAAAATGAAAGGGCAACTTACAGAATGGAAGAAAATATTTGCAAACCATGTATCTGATAAGGGACTAATATTCAAAATATATAAGGACCTCATACACTCAATAGCAAAACCCCCCAAAATCCAACTAAAACATGGGCAGAGGAACTGAATAGCCATCTTTCCAAACAGCATACACAAGTGGCCAACAGGTACATGAAAAGGTGTTCAATATCACTCATCATCAGGGAAATGCAAATTAAAACCACAATGAGATATCACTTCACACTTGTTAGAATAGTTATCATCAAAAAGATAAGAGATAACAGATGCTGGTGGGGACGTGGAGAAGAGAAAACCCTTGCTCACTGTTGGTGGGAATATAAGTTGGTACAGTCATTGTAGAAAACAGAATAGAGGTTCCTTAAGAAATTAAAAATAGAACTACCATATGATCCATTAATCCCACATCATAGCACCTAATTCAAAATCCCACTTTGAAATAGGATTTCAGAAAGATATCTGCACTCCCATGTTCATTGGAACATTAATCACAATAGCCAAGATATATGTCTGTCAGTGGATGACTGGGTAAAGAAGATGTGGTATATTATATACAATAGAAAATTACTCAGCCCCAAGAAAGAAGGAAATCTTGCCATTTGTGACAACATGGATAAACTTTGAGGGCGTTATGCTAAGTGAAATAAATTGGACAGAGAAAGACTAATACTGTATGATATCACTTATATGTGGAATCTAAAAGTGCTGAACTCAGGGTGTGTGGGTAGCACTGTAGGTTGAACATCCGATACTTGATTTTGGCTCAGGTCATGATCTTAGGGTCATGGGATCGAGCTCAGTGTGGGGTCTGCTTAAGACTCTCTCTACTTCCCTTTCTGCACTTCCCTGCTCTCAAATAAATAAAACTTTAAAAAAAGAACAAAAACAAAAATGTTGAGCTCATAGAAACAGAGCAGAACTGTCATTATCAGGGGCTGAGGGAGGAGGTGGGGAAATAGAGAGATGTTAGGTAAAGGGTATAAACTCCGATTTCTAATGTGAATAAATTCTGAGATAATACAGAATGGTGATTATGGTTAACAACACTGTATTATATACTTGAAAGTTCCTAAGAGTAGATCTTAAATGTTTTCACTATAAAAAAAAAAGATAATTATGTGATGTCACAGAGGTGTTAGCTATGGCGGTAATCATTTTGCAATATACAAGTTTATCAAATCAACAGTTGTATGCCTTAAACTTACACAATGTTATATGTCAATCATATCTCAGGAAAGATGAAAACAATAAGTACCCCTTAAAAAGTACAAGGGTGATTATATGCTTACCAGCATCTGGCAGTCTTTCTATCAGATCCATGAATTCTTTTTCTTTGATGCTGATTCCCATGTTTTCTAAAAGAGTGTCCAGCTTGTTGACATCAACATTGCCTTCTAAGTAAGGAGCAGGAAAGGAATATAGTAAAATTGAATGTTTCTAAAACTGGACCATGAATTCACTCTGCTGTGTTATTATTCCTCTTTATCAAGCATGTATTATATATTACAATAAAAAAACATATTTCTTAGTATTAAGATTTTCAAGACGAATACCAAAAACCCAGTTTTGTTCAGTTCATAAGAGAATAAAAATTCCTCTCAATTTTATGTTAGGATTTGGAAAGGTGAGAGCTAGAGATGACTGACATAATATTCTATAACACAGGAGTTGTTTTTATTGTCTGTACTTTCAAATTATTTGCCTCCGCTTTTGACTGAAACCTTTATCTGACAATGTTCATTCTTTACCTTTTGCTTTGTGTTTTTATTTTGTTTCTTTGGGGCTGAGTTAGGAAAATCCGAGAAAGTTTAACACTTTCTGCCAAATTTTAGTGCAGGAAACTACTTGGTTTACTTGGTAAAATGCAGATCTACTTAAGAAAGCATAAATAAATACAATTACATAGGAAAGGATGATTCATATTTTAACAACACAAATAAAGGTTTTGGATTCAGTCTTTTCACTGTGCTTCTTACTCACGTTTGAGAGACTTTATGCCCTTCATCAACCTTTTTTGATACACTTTTCCATCAGCTATAAAAATAAAAATAAAAATAGATATTTAAAATGGAGTCAGAAAGGTAGTACGCATCTTTTAATTTCAGAAAGAAAGAATTTAGAAATCTTTGCATCAGGAACATTTCTAATGCAAATAGATAAATATATGAAATTGTTCTCTCTCAGTGGTAAAGGAGTGAATTGCAAATCATAATCATGAGATGCTCTTTTTTTTTCTGTATTGAGAATGTAGAGAAAATAACATCCTCAAATACTGTTTGTGGGAGTTCAAATTACAATATTCTGGAAGAAAATGTGAGAAAACAAACAAAATATCTTCCATTTTACAACTCTACTTAAAGGAATTTAATCTCAAAAAATTTTAGAATATTTGCAAAGATTTATCCACAAGGTTGCCAAATAAAAAAGGATATATATTCATACATGGAGAACTAGAAAAATATACATCAAAATTCTCATAGTAGTTATTGCTTTACATTGGGAATATAGTTTTATTTTCACTTATTTGCATTATCAAGGTTTCTATGATAAATATGCATGTTAACACTGTGAAGAGATAAGAATTATAAGTAAATTAATATACACATAAATATTATCTATCAATCTATCATCTGCTGAGCACTAGAAGGAAGTGTACCAAAATACTAATAATGGCTATCTTTGGATTATGGGATTAAAAGGAATTTTTAATAATTTTTTTGGTTTTATTTAAAACCAGGGCATTATGCTAAGTGAAATAAGTTGGAGAGAGAAAGACTAATACTGCATGATATCACTTACATATGGAATCTAAAAATGCTGAATTCACGGTGTGTGGGTAGCACCGTTGGTTGAGCATCCTACTGAGCCACCCAGGTGCCCCGAAAACATAGCTTCTTGACATGAGTCTTGGCAATTATTTTTTTACATTGGGTTGTTTTATGTAAGATTGCAATTTTTTCATTTATTTTTGATGTTTGTATCTTTTTTTTTTATGTTCAGTTAGCCAGCATATAGTACATCATTAGTTATTGATGTAGTGTTCAATGATTCATTAGATGGGTATTTTTTGTTTAATCCTTTAGAATCTTAGATTTTTTTTATTATGTTATGTTAATCACCATACATTACATCATTAGTTTTTGATGTAGTGTTCCATGATTCATGATTCATTGTTTGCGTATAACACCCAGTGCTCCATGCAGAATGTACCCTCTTTAATATCCATCACCAGCCTAACCCATCCCCCACCCCCTCCCCTCTAGAACCCTCAGTTTGTTTCTCAGAGTCCATCGTCTCTCATGGTTCGTCTCCCCCTCCGATGTCCCCCCCTTCATTCTTCCCCTCCTGCTATCTTCTTCTTTTTTTTTTAACATATAATGTATTATTTGTTTCAGAGGTACAGGTCTGTGATTCAACAGTCTTACACAATTCACAGCGCTCACCATTAGATGGGTATTAAGGAGGGCACTCGTAATGAGCACTGGGTGTTAAAATGCAACTAGTTTGTAATTTTTCACATGTGGAAATAGTTTCACAGAACTATTTTATAGCACTATAAACTAGGCTTATAGCACCCATGAGACTTACCATTAAGTGGCAGTGTCTTCACTAAATTCAAACGTTCATTAGGTGTGAGCTCAATCCCCAAGTTTTCCAAAATACTTTCAAGTTTATTAGCATCAACTTTACCTCCTTTGAAAGAAAAATGAATTATTGACACATGGCAATTTTAGGACATTATAATGATCCAAAATAATGAAAAATCTGGTTTAAAGAATGCCATCCTAACTTTCATACTCTCACATATTCCAATAATGTTTAAGGATAATGAGGCAGAACCTATTCCTTGATTCTTCATAAAGAGTGGTCTCCTAAGACTAATGGCAAGATACCATAGAAGAAAATCAGGTTATATATAATTGGCCAGTAATTTAGGATATCTAGTCTTTTTTACTTTTTAATACTGAATCATGTGATTATTATTTAAAGCAATCCTATCAACTTAATTTTCTAAAAATATTCCTCTTCCTATATTCTTTGCCTACCTACATTTGGTTATTTAAGCCAGCAGTTATTAACTCAAGCTTGTAGGAACCTGGAGGTAGAAGAAAAGAGTGAAACTAGCTGTGGTGAACTAGACAGCACATGCCTTGTCCAAAGAGAAAATACACCAGTTACTGTCGTGAGGGAATATAGAGCCAGTGTTGCCAGATTTTACAAAACTTGACTGCAGGTTGGACTCAATTCATGGGTGGCCAATTTGTTAAAGCTCTGATTTAAACACTGGTTAAGATCAGTATAATACTGGCAGAAACTACAGAAAATATAATTTATTACTTAAGCATCACCACTTATTTACTTATTTTTTGAAGATTTTATTTATTTACTTGAGAGAGAGTGTGTGTAAGAGAGAGAGAGCACGAGTGGGGAGGAGGGGCAGAGGGAGAGGAAGAAGCAGACTCCCTGCCGAGCAGGGAGCCCAATGTGGTGCTCCATCCCAGGACCCCGGGATCATGACCTGAGCTAAAGGCAGATGCTCAACTGACTGAGCCACCCAGGCACCCTTCACTACTGATTTTTATAGCCAAATCCTAGATAATTCAAAATCAAAGGAAGAAGTAAAGTTGAATATAAATATTTCATTAAAAATATGTAAAATATCAACATTAATAAATTTATGATATAATATCAGGAAAACACTATGCAAGATTTAACATAGGGTTAGAATTTAATTCAAAATGTCTTAGTAATGTCTTACTCACCCGAAAAAGATTTTACTTCATTCATCAGCTTTTCTAGATCAACTTTACCTTTAACTGTAAGACAAGGAATAAATTGGATAGAAACATGACAATGAGACCAAGAAAGTATGTTGCATTGAGCAGAAAAACTTAGTAGTATTTATTTGCTCTAAAAAATTTAACCTTTTGCAGGTACATACTTTCAGTTATAAAGTAAGTCATGGGGATGTAATATACAGTATGATGACTACAGTTAATATTAATATTTGAAAGTTGCTAAAGAGAGTAGATCTTAAAGGTTCTCATCACAGTGTAACTGTGTATAGTGATGGGTGTTAACTGTGGTGATCATTTTGAGAGACATATATATACATATATATTGCAGTATATATAAATACTGAATCATTTATGTTATATATCTGAATATAATGTTCCATGTCAATTATAACCTCAATATAAAAAGTTATACCTCAGTATACAAAAGAGAAGCTGGTTTCATACTATACACACACACACACACACACACGAAAACTTAACCTTTTGCTACATCCTTCATAAGAAGGTAGAAGAAGGATGACAGCTTGAATGATAATAAGCATAATTATTTCCTGAACACAATTAATATTCCAGCATTTCCAATGTATTGTGCTCAGGGAAGAAAAGTGGCTAATTCTTATCATTTACTTTCTGAAAACAGAAGTGCTTTTTCTCCCACAGCAAAATAATACTCCCATGTTGATGAGAAAAATCTAGCTATAACCTAGGAAACATGGTATAAAATGTAGTTAATCATAAATTCAACACACTTGTTTTTGAGTACCAGCAGAATGGCCAGAAAAGTGTATCAATTACCAATAATGTTGCTAATTCTGTGGTGAGAATTTCCTTATTCTTTGTCTATTAAAGTATTCCTGGCCACTAATAACTTCGATACCAACTACAGGTCAGGGCAAAATGGAAAATGTGTGTTGGTTTACCTGGACTATTTTAGTTAACCAAGTCTATCATGAAAAAGAGATGGGATCCTTGGAGGGGATTAGAATTTTTAGGCCTGTCTTTGTACATGGGTCACTATGGTTGTCTGTTCATACTCTTCTTTGTCCATCTGGTTTATTCCTGGGAAAATTCTTTTTTTTTTTTTTTTTTTTGTAGTTCCCATTTTTTTTATTATGTTCAGTTGGCCAAAATATAGTTTTTGATGTAGTGTTCAGTGATTTGTTAGTTGCGTATAACACCACACGTGCCCTCCTTAATACCCATCACCTGGTTACCCCATCCCCCCACCCCCTCCCTCCCTTCTGTAACCCTCAGTTTGGTTCCCAGATTCCAAAGTCTCTCATGGTTTGTCTCCTTCTCTGATTTCTTCCCATTCAGTTCTCCCTCCCTTCCCCTGTGGTCCTCCTCACTATTCCTTATGTTCCACATATGAGTGAAACCAAATGTATGGTAATTGTCTTTCTCTGCTTGACTTATTTCACTTAGCATAATCCCCTCCAGCTCCATGTTGATGCAAATGGTGGGTATTCATCCTTTCTGATGGCTGAGTAATATTCCGTTGCATATATGAATCATATCATTCTGACCCAAGATGAAAGGGCTCTCTGCCATAGGCCATCTAACTGGGGTGAGTTCTCTTTCATTAAAATATTCCAAGTTCATCTCAGCTGAGGAGGAATCTACTAGTAGGAATTAAGACATCTGTGTGACAAGGGAAATTTGTTTAAACCAAAGTTGATCATTTTCCTTTACTTATAATGTTATTCTTACTCTTTTGCATTTACTTTAATAAACATTTAGAAAGGCTTTTGTGAACATGGAGACTGGAGCATGGCTCCAGTCCCTTTTACTACCATCTCAAAGCTGTTTCCCTTTTGAAATTCAAATTTGATGGTTTTTCTAGGCTGCTGGGGCTATGTCAACACTTGGGCTCTGGTTGTGTCCTGGAGCCCAAGAATGGGCATGGGGTTCTTTCCGCCCTCAACGAGGGAAGCACCAGAGAGGTGTCAGAGCACAGGAACAGAACTGGAAAGCAGCAGATCATGGGAAATGCTTGGCATTTAGAATCCTGAAGACCCTGATGAAGCTCAATTAAGGCCAGTATGGGGCATTCCAATTCCTCTCACTCCTAAAAGACCAAGAAGGAATAAAACAGGTGGGCAGAAACATTTATTTTCCTGAGGTGGTTAAAATACAGAGATGCCAGAACAGATGCTACCTTCTTTTCTGTAAGCTTGAAAACGATCTGTTATGTTATGGAATATGTAATATTAAGTGCTAAATAAAGAATCTTGAAATAGAAGGGAAATTATGTAAGAGAAATTTTAGGAGTTGTTTGTGAGAATTGAAAATGTATAGTTGAGGAAGTAAAGACATTCCAAAGATCTCATGGTGGGGAGTAGGGGAAATGGTGGGAGGAATAAGAGTATTCTAAAAGTTTCTGCTTATTGAGATTGTGGGGGTGGGGAGTGGGAGGAAGGGATAAAGCTGAATTGAAATATCTGATGGGTAAAAGTATCTTGATGGAGAATAAAGCAGTATTTTGTTACCAGTAATAATTAAGTTATAGGTAAGTATGACAATGAATGAGAAGAAAAGAAATGCAAGAATTAATGAAATGTGACCCTCCTAGGAAGAAAACAAATATAATGAATGACAACTTAAACCAGTAATAATAAGCACAAGAAAAAAAGAGAAAACAATAGTAGAAAATGAATAATAAATATAAAATGAGATAAAATAAATGCATATGTCCAGTATTACACCAAATCTGAACAAACTGAAATTTCTCATTAAAAGAAGAAAGATTATCAGATGGGTTCCTTAAAAACCCAGCTATATGATGATTTCACAAAATATATTTCCCACCAAATGATAAAGAAGATTGAAAATAAAGGAGTGGGCAAAGATATATGAGGCATATACAAGCAAAAAGAAACCAGTACTGGCAATTGTTAGTATCAAAGTAAAACTTAAGAGTCAAATCAACAAAGAGATGTAGATAAAGAGGGACATCAAAAGGTATAGTTTATGAATATTTAACAGTCATAAACCTATAAAGCAAAACTATTAGTCATTTAAGAAAATTTTTTTAAGATTCATTTATTTATTTGAGAGAGTGGGGGGGAGGGGCAGAGGGAGAGAGAATCTCAAGCAGACTCCCTGCTGAGCACGGAGCCTGAGGTGGGGCTTGATCCCAGGACCCTGAGAACATGACCTGAGCTGAAATCAAGAGTCAGACACCCAACCGACTGGACCGCCCAGGTGCCCCAAGAAGAATCTTATAAAAATTCAATTAAAGTAGGAGATCTTAACCCTCTTAATAGAAGATCTATTTTGTAGACAAAATAGAGGTAAAGACACAAAGGAATTGAATAATACTACTGATAAACTTGATTTCATAATATATATATAGAGAAGTCTATG
The DNA here is from genome assembly GCF_011800145.1 of Mirounga leonina. Taxonomy (NCBI): domain Eukaryota; kingdom Metazoa; phylum Chordata; class Mammalia; order Carnivora; family Phocidae; genus Mirounga; species Mirounga leonina. The sequence goes on along the minus strand of NW_023270708.1, from coordinate 1,224,916 downwards.
TGCCCTCTCTAGAGACTATAAATTATTTTTATATGCCTACAGATTTACAAAAATTAGTAAAGTACATGGCCATAATGAAAATTTTAACAAAACAGAGATTCTTTTTAACATCTCAGTGGCCACATTATCTGATAGAACTCCGAAGTTTATATATAATAAAAACTTAAAAGACTTAAAAAGAAAGTAAGAGATATACTTATAGATACTAGATAATCTTTGTATCAATTATAAGTTGGTAGAAAGTAATGATCAGGAAAACTCTTCATATCGAAACCAAAGGACGTAGTGAAGCTGCACTCAGAAGAAAATGTATGGCCTTAAACTCCTTCATTTAATAATGAAGCAGAAAGACAAAAAGAAACTTAAGTACTCCTAGCAGGCAGGTATGAAAGAGAAACAATCATTCTCCAAGTGGTTGGACAAACAGTCAGATAAAAAGTGGGCAAACAATTTGAACAGATACTTTATTAAAGAAGTATAAATGGCTAATAAGCACTTGAAAAAGTACTCAATATCATTAGTCATCAGGGAAATGTAAATCAAGGCCATATTGAGATAGCAACACACACTAACCAGAAGGACTAAAATTAAAAATAACGATAATAACAAATGTTGGTGAGGAGCTGAGCTAAGAGAACCTTCAGACATTGTTGGTGGGAGTATAAGATGGTACATTCACTTTGGAAAAGTATCTAACAGATTCTTATAAAACTAAAGACATATTTACCCTAGGATGCAGCATTTCTACCCAAAAGAATAGTAAACACATGTTCAAAAATATCTCAGACAAAAAAAGTCTCATACAAGAATGTTCATAGCAGTTTTATTCATGATAGTGAAAAGCTAGAAAAAGCATAGGCCCAATAATAGTAGAAGTGATAAACATATTTTTCAAGGATGGCTGAGCTATATATTTCCCATCCCACATGACCTTATTACAATGTGACTGATACAACTTCCACCAAGAGCTTAGACTGAGTCTGGGCAGGGTCTTGTGATTGCTTCAATAACAGCATTTGGTGGAAATGGTGTTCTGTGACTTAATCCTAGTTACAGATTCAGAGAAGAACTGTTCTAAATGGTCTGTAATAGACTTTTCTTTTTTTTTTTTTTTAAGATTTATTTATTTATTTATTTGACAGAGAGAGACACAGCGAGAGAGGGAACACAAGCAGGGGGAGTGGGAGAGGGAGAAGCAGGCTTCCCGCTGAGCAGGGAGCCTGACGCGGGACTCCATCCCAGGACCCTGAGATCATGACCTGAGCTGAAGGTAGCAGCTCAACAGACTGAGCCACCCAGGCGCCCTGCAATAGACTTTTCTCCATAGGACCCAGGTGAAAGTGAGAGACAGACAGACAAATATTGAATGTCAGCCACATAGAGCAGGTATACTCTAGCCACATTAAAATAGAAAGAACATTAAAGATCACCATACCTATAATAAGCATCCTTTTTATAAATACTGATGTCACGTATTAGCAAATGTGGCCAAGGAGTTTAAGTGGAATTTGCACAATACTTATCAATTCTCCCTATTCCATAGGGAAAAAAAGGTAAGGCTAGTGAAAAAACAGGTATCTTGAAATCCTTCTCTACTTTGAATATAAAACCAGCAAGAGACAGGATGTGTTCTTTCTTTGGACCTGAGTTTTTTCCCTAAGCTTTTCAGAATGCCCTCTTGATGCCAAACAAGCTTTTTTTTTAATTTAATTTTAATTTTAATTTTAATTTATTTTTTTAAATTTTATTTTGTTATGCTAGTCACCATTCATTATATCATTAGTTTTTGATGTAGTGTTCCATGATTCATTGTTTGTCTATAACACCCAGTGCTCCATTCAATACGTGCCCTCCTTAATACCCATCACTGCGCTAACCCATCTCCCACCCCCCTCCCCTCTAAAACCCTCAGTTTGTTTCTCAGAGTCCATAATCTCTCATGGTTCGTCTCCCCCTCCAATATCCCCCCCTTCATTTTACCCTTCCTACTATCTTCTTTTTCTTTTTTTTTTTAACATATAATGTATTATTTGTTTCAGAGGTACAGGTCTGTGATTCATCAGTCTCACAATTCACAGCATTCACCATAGCACATACCCTCCCCAATGTCTATCACCCAACCACCCCATCCCTCCCACCCCACCCCCCACTGCAGCAACCCTCAGTTTGTTTCCTGAGATTAAGAATTCCTCATATCAGTGAGATCATATGATACTTGTCTTTCTCTGATTGACTTATTTTGCTTAGCATAATACCCTACAGTTCTATCCACATCATTGCAAATGGCAATATTTCACTTTTTTGATGGCTGCATAATATTCCATTGTGTATATGTGTGTCTATATATATATATATATATATATATATAAATAAAAATAAATAAATCTTAAAAAAAAAAAGAAAAGTCTATTACAGACAATTTAGAACAGTTCTTCTCTGAATCTGTAACTAGGATTAAGTCACAGAGCACCATTTCCACCAAATGCTGTTATTGAAGCAATCACAAGACCCTGCCCAGACTCAGGGCATATATATATGTATATATATATATATATACCACATCTTCTTTATCCATTCCTCTGTCGATGGACATCTTGGCTCTTTCCACAGTTTGGCTATTGTGGACATTGCTGCTATAAACATTGGGGTGCACGTACCCTTTCGGATCCCTACTTTTGTATCTTTGGGGTAAATACCCAGTAGTGCAATTGCTGGATCATATGGTAGCTCTATTTTCAACTTTTTGAGAAACTTCCATGCTGTTTTCCAGAGTGGCTGCACCAGCTTGCATTCCCACCAACAGTGTAGGAGGGTTCCCCTCTCTCCACATCCTTGCTAATATCTGTTGTTTCCTGACTTGTTAATTTTAGCCATTCTGACTGGTGTGAGGTGGTATCTCATTGAAGGTTTTGATTTGGATTTCCCTGATGCTGAGTGATGTGTCTGTTGGCCATTTGGACAAACAAGCATTTTTAATGACTGTTATAAATAGGCTCATAAAAGTAGTTTTTCTGTAGTGTTCAGTGGTATCTAAAATGCTCACCATCAACCTGCAGGTTTTGTGTTATGTCTTTAAGCTCCTTTTCAGTGAGGTCCATGCCCATGTTTCCCAAAACTGCATCCACTTTACTGGAGTCAATCTTCCCTCCTATGGAAAGAGAGATAGTTATACAAGCAGAAGTTAATGTCCCTAAAATGTGGGATAAACCCTCACCTTCCTGAGGATTATGGTTATTATGTTCATCCAAAGGACCAAAGCCTGATGAGATCTTTACAAGAGGACAGAGTCAATAATAAGAGTTAGAGCTTATTGTTTTAAATTTAATCTTCATATAAGCATATCCAGTATAAAAACTGAAAGGTGATGTAATGACTGCTCAGAGAATTCTAGTAGGGTGATAATAATTCCTGTGTTTCGAATGGCTACTGTCTCACTTTCACTGTGTTTGCTTTTACAGTTAACTTCTAGTTATGTTAAGGGATGCTGGTTCTCTGTTGCCATTTAAAAAATTTTTAAATTCAAGTTAAAAGTAAATCAATTTAAATGAAAATATTAATAATAGTACAAATACTGTGTGGATTTGGCAGATATCATGAAGCTGGTATTGGGAACCTTGCCTAGACATGACCTTCCTCCTGGTCTGCTTCCTGCCTGTCTATTCAGTCCTATGTTCCTTCAATATCTTGAAGGCTTTCTAGAGCTCCCTTCTTCTCTCTCTCTCTCTTTTGGTCTAAATGTCAGACTAGTAGTCTCTTGCTGCTGAATAAACTAACTGAAGAGGTGTTAATTTTCCCTTTACTTTTGCTGTGCAGCCTGGGCTCTGATAATTTCTTCTGTCAAATTTGAGAAATCCCAAGAGAGCATGGGAGTTCTTTCCAATGTACATCATAAGAAATGATCTAAAGAACACATTGATCTATAAAAGAAACAAAAGTATGTAATAATGTGTTAGGTGTCAGGGTTCACAATTTAATCACAAGGAATCAGTAGAAATGCCAAACATGATGATCTCAGATTGATTGTGTTTTATTAAGCTTCTTCCTTACCTTTAAGAAACTTTATACCATCCAGCAACCTTCTCTGGTAGACCTTTCCATCTGTAAGGAAAACACTGTTCAGATCACAGAAACTGACAATGTGGAGCTTCATAGAGAGTAAGAATCCAGCAATTTCAGTAAGATATATTTTATGAACTGCCTTAGAAATTTTTTGATTTAGTGGCAAATAATGAAATTATAGGGCAGGGGGATACTGACACTCTACCATTCTGAAACATATCTTTTTCTTTTATGATATTTTCATTTTCCCCTATTAGATCACTTTCTTTTTTCTCATTAATTCTGGCTTAAATTTCAGATCTCTTTATATAATCAAAAGTTATAAAAGATATAATTATATAAAAGATAATGTGGACCCTGATGATAAGAGTCATGATGACACAATGGTTGATTCTCAAACTAAAGATTAAATGGCAGCTATAACATTTATTTTTTATTTTTTATTTTTTTTAAAGATTTTATTTATTTATTTGAGAGAGAGAGAGAGCACATGAGAAGGGGGAGGGTCAGAGGGAGAGGTAGACTCCCCGCCGAGCAGGGAGTCCGATGCGGGACTCGATCCTGGGACTCCAGGATCGTGACCTGAGCCGAAGGCAGTCGCTTAACCAACTGAGCCACCCAGGCGCCCCAGCTATAACATTTTAAGGTACAATAGAGTCATTTTACAGTATGCAATATGGATCATAAGATTATTTCTTTTTTTCTTTCTTTGAAAGATTTCATTTATTTTTTTGACAGAGAGAGAGAGACAGGAGAGAGGGAACACAAGCAGGGGGAGTGGGAGAAGGGGAAGCAGGCTCCCTGCGAGCAGGGAGCCTGATGTGGGGCTCAATCCCAGGACCCTAAGATCATGACCTGAGCGGAAGCAGACGTTCAATGACTAAGCCACCCAGATTATTAAGATTATTTCTGACAAGCAGTAAAATAGAGACAATTTTAGAAGTTTTTGCAATTTAACAATATGCTCCCCTGGATGACTATATTTTTATTCAAAATACTCACTATCAACTGGCAGATTTTTCACCAGTTGTGAGAGTTCTTTATCTGTGAGTTCTATTCCCATGTTTCTTAGAACTGTTCCCAAGTCGTTGATATCAACTTCCTCCCCTTCAAAAGGACAGAAATGGTAATGTGTGATTTTAAAGAACCATCTAATTATTCTAAATAATGATGAAATCTATTACTGTTTAAGTATTAACCCCAACTACTCAATGCATAATAAAGTTAAATGAGTCCTGTTTGAGTATGGTTATGGCAGAATAGTGAAGTGTTTATTTCCACAACTTTAGTAATAATAGAGGCAATATAACAGAGTACATAATAATGCATTTCATAATTTTTTGTTGTGGGAGATTACTAGTAGGTAATAAAACTTTAGTCTCTTTTTATTACACTAACATCTTTTTAGTAAATATCTTAATCTGGAAAAAATGAGATCATAGGGCCTAACAAAATGTGGCACTATGTTTTATTATTGAAACATTGACAAACCGAAGTTAAACTTTAGGAAATCAAACTACAATCAGTTTATTAAAAATAGCATAATTTAAAGGGAATAACAGGAAAGAATATAAAATAGGTATAAAGAATCAGAATCATCTGTATTTGGTAACTTCTTCCTCACCTGTAACAGCTTCTACCTTATCCATCAGGTTTTTCAGATCAACTTTCTTATAGCCTGTAAGACAAAGTTTAATCAGAGAAAAACAATAACATGGACTCAGAAAAAAGATACACAGGACAAGAAGTCCTTTTTATCTAAGATTTATTGTTCCAGAAGATGACCAAGGAAAATAAATTCATTTACAATGAGGACCAAGATTCAATAGTAAATAATGAATGAAAGTGATCTTAAAAGATTGTATTAAATAATAAAAATGAAAATTATAAAAATAAGTTTATCTTATCTAATATTTAAGAAAATTCAGGTTGTAATTATAACTATTCCAATAGTTATTCTATAGGATATAGAATAATTCTTAGGAGAAGCAATGAAGCAACATTGGCTTTTCAAGTGTGTTGAAATGTTTTTTTCCGAGAAAGTGAGGTTATTGTACACTGCAGCATCCTTCTGAACTTTGAAACAAGATGTATAAAAATAACCTTTACAAAAATGATTGACTTTTGGGCGCCTGGGTGGCTTAGTTGGTTAAGCGGCTGCCTTCGGCTCAGGTCATGATCCTGGAGTCCCTGGATCAAGTCCCGCATCGGGCTCCCTGCTCGGCGGGGAGCCTGCTTCTCCCTCTGACCCTCCCCCATCTCATGTGCTCTCTCTCATTCTCTCTTTCTCAAATAAATAAAATCTTTAAAAAAAAAAAATGATTGACTTTTTCCCAAGGGTTCCTTTACATCTTTTGAAATCCATATTGTTGTATCTTGAATGTCCTATCTCATTATTATTCATATAGATTTTTTTTTTCTTCAATTATCAAATGTTCTAACTCTGCCAGGTCCACATTTGTTAGTGGCGTTGTGTGATTTGGGAAGTCCTTCAACCTCGCTTACTTCTTGAAATGATGCATGTTTCTCAACATTCGTAAGGAGTATTATCTTGTGTTACCACGTGTTGATGCCATGGGCATTGCTGTGTTAAGCCGTGAGAGATGTTAGAGAGGAGTTAATCCGTGAGTGGTCAATTTTAGGGATTCCCTAAACTTAACTGGTGGATGAGAACACAGCCCAAATCCTATCATTTTACCACAGCATTTGCATTCATCTTAAAAACAAAATAAATTGAGTTTAAAAAGTTAGAATTTAAAACATATTTTGTGTAACAAATTAAAAAACATACAAGCATATGAAGAAAAGGTAAATGTCCCTTCTTTTACCTCTCCTCAGCTTCATGACTACTCCTCACCATTACTAACAGTTTGTGTATATCCTTCCAGGCTGTTCTTATGTTTGTAAAGGAATACTATATATACTTTTAAAAATTAATAATACTATACATATTATTCTGTTAACTTGTTATAGTGACCACAAAAGAAAGCCATCTTTCTTTTCAAAATCCATGAACAGAGAAATGAGGAATGAGTGAATGGATTGGTTTATGCCCTGGGTTGATGTCAGTGATACATGGATCAGTGAGAAAAAACACATCGCAGATCCTATTTTTGTAAAACCAGACAACAATAATCCCTCCCCTTCTCACTAGCACCTGTCCCTACCCTAAGATGCATAAAGAAATAGATTACAGGTTTTAAAGCAACAAAAAATGAACAGCTTTTTATCCCTTGAGTTCTTCTGAAAACTATTCAAATGGCTTCGGGCAACAAATAATTTAAGCCCTTGAAACAGTCGCAGTTAACCCTGCAAGCTCAACATCTGTTTAAAATCACAGTGTTTTCCACAGTGCTCACCACTCAGAAGATCCTTTATCAGATTGAGTTCCTGTTCTGTAAGCTTGACCTCCATGGCTTCTAAAACAGGATCCAGGTTATTTACATCAACCTTCCCTCCTTGAAAACATGAAAGGAAAAGGAAAAAAATGGAATGATTATAAAATATTTAGAAAAATTCATAAAAACATATTATCTTCAACTAACAGGCATTACTGTTTTTCCCCAGCTTTATTGAGATATAATTGCATATAACATTGTATAAGTTTAAGGTGTACAATGTAATGATTTAATATATGTATACTGCAAAATGATTACCACAATAAGGTTAGTTAACACATCCCTCATCAGTATTGTCAACTATAGTCACCATGTTGTACATTATATCTCCCCAGAACTTACTCCTCTTACAGCTGGAAGTTTGTATCCTTTGATCACATTCACCGTTCCCTTCCCCATCCTCCTGCCTCTGGCAACTACCCATCAGTTCTGTTTCTATGAGTTTGGTTTTTTTTTAGATTCCACATATAAGTGATATCATATAGTATCATATCATATTGTTTTTTTCTGTCTGACTTATTTCACTTAGCATAATGTCCTCAAGATTCATCCATGTTGTTGTAAATGGCAGGATTTCCTTCTTTTTTACAGTATGTTATATAGTATATTATATAATAATATACTATTACATATGTATGTATGTGTGTGTTTGTGTGTATGTGTGTGTGTATATATCTCCTATCTTTTTTTTTTCATTCATCTGTCCATAGACACATTGTTTCTGTGTCTTGGGTACTGTAAATAATGCTGCAATGAACATGGGGGTGCAAATATCTCTTTAAGACAGTTGTTACTGTTACATGAATATACACTGCTAAAAGAGAATGACTTCACAATCTAGTATAACTGCTAAAATTTTCAAGCAAAGAACAAAACTACAATAGATTTGCACAGCTCTTTACAAGGAGAGTTACAATTTGAAGAGTTAAAAGTTAGAATTAGAACATGCTTCCTCAAATGTTAAACATATGGGCCCAGGAAAAAGTTAGGTGGGACAGGGCTATGTAATTGTAGCTGAAGAGCACTAATCAATAATCTCCACAAAGAAAGAGAGATTGTATTTGTTTCCTAAACTCTTACTCTCAGATTGTTTTCTCTGCTCCTGCTCACATTTTGGAATAAATGCTAAACCTTCCTCTCTCCTTCCCACCTTCCTCCTTCCTCCCCCCTTCCTTCCTTGCTTCCTTTCTTCCCTCCTTTCTTTCCTTCCATCTTTATTTCTGCTCATGTTTCTTCAGAGAAAGCTTGAAAAACCCAATCCAGCAGAGAATTTCATCTAAGATAAAGTAGGGGTTATTACCAGGAAAAACACAGATGTGATACAAGCAGCAAAATAACGTGTTATAATCTATTGATATAAATTTAATGTTAACTATGGAGAGACCCCAAATGTCCTTCAACTGATGAATGGATAAAGATGTGGTACACACACACACACACTGGAATATTACTCAGCATCAAAAAGAAGGAAATCTTGCCATTTGCAACGATGTGGATGGAATTAGAGTGTATTATGCTAAGTGAAATAAGTCAGTCATAGAAAGACAAGTACCACATGATTTTACTCATGTGTGAAATGAAGAAAGAAAACAGATGAGCATAGGGGAAGGGTAGGAAAAATAAAATAAGATAAAAACAGACGAGGAGGCAAACCATAAGAGACTCTTAACTATAGAGAACAAACTGAGGGCTGCTGGAGGGAGGTGGGTGGGGGAATGGGCTTGACGGGTGATGGGTATTAAGGAGGGCACTTGTTGGGATGAGCACTGGGTGTTATATGTAAGTGATGAATCACTAAATTCTATTCCTGAAACCAATACTATACTATATGTTAACTAACTTGAATTTAAATAAAATTTTAAAAATTGAATGCTTAAGGATATTTCATATGCTTCCTCTTTGTGCTTCTTACTCACTTTTATTATATCTCACATCCTTCAGCAACCTGTTTTGAAACACCTTTTCATGAGCTGTAAGAAAAGGTACAGTTCAGACCTCTACAAAATTGATATGAAGAGTCACCAAAACATAAATTCTATGATTGTAGAAAGATACATTTCAATGATTTGCTTTAAAAATTAATCTATTTTATAGTTATACAATATGGACATTTAAAAATATAAGTGTTTTGCACAGTGACAAACTTACCCATTCTTTGGAATAGGAAACATTTATTAAACTCTCTCATGGTGCAATTCTAAAAGATACATTAAATATTTCTTTTTTTTATTCCACTGATGTCCTATTTCTCCTTCATTACTTTTCATTGCTCTTATTGCAAAACTATTGCTGATCTGAGGGGGTAGTATTAGTCACTTGGACAACTGTATGGCAATGTAGTGATGACTCTCCAATTGTGTTCGAAGAGGAAATGATAGAATTTCTTTTCAAGTCAGAAGTGACTTTCTATTAATTTATGGCATTTTTAAGACAAAACTGTACTATTAAAAGATTGAGAATGGCTCACATTGACCCATAAAATCAAGTTCCCTGGAAGGCATGTTGGCATTTATTTACCATCAATGGGCAGTGTTTTCAGTAGATGCTTGTGCTCCATATCTGTAAGCTCAATCCCCATGTCTTTCAGAATATTTTGTAGGTCACTGGAATCAATCTTTTCTCCTTTGAGAAGATGGAATAGTAATAGGTTAAAATATGATAGGATAATCTAATTATTTAAGATCATCTAAATATATACTTTTGCTGCTCTAGTCTTTTCTCTAATACCAGGATGAAAAGAAAAGGAAGAGTGAAAGATTTCCTGATAAAAAGAGTCAAATGGTAAATAAAAAATAGAATTTGTCCCTTAATAGTAAACAGGAAGGGACACCTGGGTGGGTCAGTCAATTAAGCGTCTGTCTTCAGCTCAGGTCATGATCCCAGGGTCTTGGGATTGAACCCCAAGGGGCTCAGCAGGGAGTCTGCTTCTCTCTCTCCTTCTGCCCCTCCCCCGTTTGTGCTCTTTCTCTCTCTCTCTCAAATAAATAAAATCTTTAAAAAAATAGTAAATAAGATGTATTCCTAATACTGAGAATAATATCACATTGTGCAGAAGCAAATCTGGTCATATAATTATCCAGAAATAAAGTCAAGATATGGTTAATACAATACACAATTAACAAACTATGACATATTTTACTTTATTTTCTTAAAGTTATGTGATTAGCTATTGGCAATGGACTTACTATTTTTAATGCTCTGCCCTGCTTTTACTATGTCCATCTAGTTTTTGGGTCTATAAGTACCAGCCAGATACTTTCTTTGAAAAAAAGCATCAAAGAATATAAGACTTATTATGAAGAAATTATCCTTTTGTTTTACTTATAAACCCAGATAATGTTAGATTAAGCTGTTGATCAGTAGATGCAAATATTTATCAAAATGAATACTGAAAATATGTGAATTTATAAGCCACTAATACAATTTTGAGAACACGCTATTAAAATTTTTAGTGTAAATTGTGATTTATTCCAAATCATTTATATCTTACCTGTAAAAGCTTTCACTTCATCCTTCAAAGTTTTCAGAGCAACTTTATTATCAACTGTAACAAAAAACCATAACTTGAAGCTCATAAAATGATGTAAAATAGCAAAAGAACACTCTCCTCCCCTTCAGATTGTAACAGCACTTAAGTGTCCTGGGCATCTTATTAAGCATTTTAAACAGTCATTCAATAAATATTTACTCAGAATATGTTATGAGCCTGGAGTAGAAGAAAAAATTTTAAATATTAAAAATATACTTATTTCAAAAATGTAAATTTGACTTTCCATTTCATAAAATATCAACTCATGAATTTGATGATGAAAAGATGGAATTCAAAGTGGCTTTCTTGTTCTCAGAATTGAGGAGACTCTTCTAGTGACCATGCCACCTGTGTCCAAATACTACATTCCCAACTGACAAAGAAGTTGTCTCATCTCCAATCTTGACATCTTCTGCACAAAAAGTTCCCTTGTTCTATTCCTCTCATTGCTAAAGGTACATAAAACCTAAAGCTCAAAATCTAATGATATCTCATATGCTCACCACTGACAGGCAGGTTTTGTTTCAGATCTTCAAGTTCCTTGTCAGTGAGCTTGATTCCCATGTTGCCTAGAACGGTTTCCAGGTTCTTGATGTCAACCTTCCCTTAATCAGAAAGAGAAAGGCCTGTGAGGAAAATTTAGTGACTCTAAAAATGTTATTTTTAAGTTTAAAATTTTCTAGAGAAAATGGGTCTTTCTACCAAGACATGAGACTAAAATTTTATTACCAAAACATGGATACCACAAAGTCTAACTCTAGACAAGTATTTACAATAAGGAGTACAGTAACAGAATCAACATGGCAATTAAGGTTAATAGTAAAATATAGTTCTGTTCCAATAAGAATTCTAGGTTTATAGTGACTTTGTACTCACCTGTAATAGCTTTCACTGCTTCCATCAAGTTAGGCAGATCAACATTCCCATTCGCTACATAAGCCCAAAAGAGACATATAATCAATGACATGAGCTTAGAAAAAGATACAAATTATTTATTTAGTATAATAAAGTCCAGCTGAATTTGACTTACATCCCAGTTTTAATTGATACACCTTTAAACAGAAGATCAACAGATGCCCTAGTGCCATCTCTAGTGCTCACCATCAACTTGTAGTTGTCCTGACAATTCAGCAAATTCCTCTTCTGTGAGTCTCACTCCCATATTTTCCAAATTAGTATGGAGTTTATTCTTTTTCATCTTCCCATCTTAGGAAAGAGACAGTGAAGCAATATTGGAAAAAAAAAGTTATATATAGCAAAATTAAAAAAATTTTTTAGTAAAACTGTTAACTTTAATGACCACATATTATTAAAACAAAAGAGACAAAACATAAAATATACTTCATGCCTTTGTTATCGTTACATTTCAACAAGACTAAAACCCCAAATAGACTGGTCCACTTGAAGACCCAAGGAGAAAGTCAAGAGAGTCAGAATTAGAATTATATTTCCTTTAGTCTATTCTTGTTGACAAGCTTACATAATAAAACAGGGTTAAGGGGCTTGAACAAATAGAACTGCAGACCACTAACTTAATTACTTGGCACAAAAAGTAGGGTTATTTTTGTTTACTGACTCAACATATTAGTTATCATTGTAGCTGACCATTCTCTTCAATAATGACCAGGGTTTTTTGTTTGTATTCAGTAGAATTGATTTTTCTTTTTGAGAAAGAGTCGAAAAAAATCTAAGAAGATACTGGACTTCCTGCCAAGAAAAAGTGTATATTAACAGCAGATGGAATGTAGTTATGCTGAAAGAATCCTAAGTAAAAACTTATATAGGACCAAGATTCATGCTTGGATGATATATCTGGAGAACCTAGATAATATGCCTTATAATTTTGTTTCTTACTTACCATTGAGAGACTTCATAGCCTTCAGTAATCTATTACGATATAACTTTCCATTAGCTGAAAGAAAAGTCATAATTCATGTAATGGCAAAATGAATATGAGATTCACAAAAACAGCATGAATAGAATAATTTTGGAAATAGAAAATCTAGTCTTTTATCAATATATAAAATCAACTGTGTTTTTTTTTTTAAAGATTTTATTTATTTATTTATTTAACACAGAGAGAGAGAGAGAGAGAGAGAGAGAGAGAGAGAGAGAGAAACAGCATGAGAGGGGAGAGAGTCAGAGGGAGAAGCAGGCTCCCTGCTGAGCCGGGAGTCTGATGTGGGACTCGATCCCAGGACCCTGAGATCATGACCTGAGCCAAAGGCAGATGCTTAACCAACTGAGCCACCCAGGAGCCCACAACTGTATTTCTATACTGTTGTAATGAGCAAACCCAAAAGGAAACTAAGAAAGCAATTCCATTTACAAGAGCATCAGAAAGAATAAAATACTTAAGAATAAATTTAACAAAAGGAGTACAAAATTTATACTCTGGAAACTATAAAACATTGTAGAAAGAAATTAAAGAAGACCTAAGTAAATGAAAAGACATCCTATGTTTGTGGATTGGAAGACTTAATATTGTGAATATGGCAATACTCCCCAAATTGATCCATGGATTCAAAGCAATCTTATAGAAATTTCTAGCTGGTTTGTTTGCAGAAATTGATGAGCTGATCCTAATATTCATATGGTAAAGCTGGGGCCCCAAATAGCAAAAATAATCTTGAAAAGGAAACAGAAGTGGGGGACTCACACTTTTCTTTTTAAATATTTATTTATTTATTTGAGAGAGAGAGCATGCTCACTTGCAAGTGTGCATGGGGGTCAGGCAGGGGCAGAGGGAGAGATTCTCAGGCAGGCTCCCTGCTGAGCACAGAGCCCCATATTGGGCTCAATCCCACAACCCATGAGATCATGACCTGAGCTGAAACCAATACTTGGACACTTAACCGAATGAGCCATCTAGGCACCCCATACACTTTTCATTTTAAAAACTACAAAACTACAGTAATCAAGACAGTGGGGTACTGGCATAAAAGTAGATATATAGATCAATGGAATGGAATTTAGAATCCAGAAATAAGCCTTCCAATTTATGGTCAATTGATTTTTGACAAGGGTACCAGCACCATTTAATGAAGAAAGAATAGTCTCTTCAACAAATGGTGCTGGGACAACTGGATATTCATGTGCAAAGAGAATATTCTTTTGGATCCCTATCTCACACCATATACAAAAATTAACTCAATATGGGGCACCTGGGTGGCTCAGTAAGTTAGGCTCTTGATTTTGGTTTGGATTGTGATCTCAGGGTCATGAGATCAAGCCTCGCATAAGGCTCTGTGCTGGGTGTGGAGCTTGCTTGGGATTCTCTCTCTCCCTCCCCCTCTGCCCCTGCTCACACTCTCTCTCTGTAAAAATAAATAAATAAATAAATAAATAAATAAATAAATAAATAAAAATTAACTCAAGATGGATCAAAGACCTAACTATAAGGGCTAAAACTATAAAAATGTTAAAAGAAAACAGCTGTAAATTTTCTTAACCTTAGATTAGGCAATAGTTTTTTATATATGACACCCAAAGCACAAGCAACAAAAGAAAAAAATTATAATCTGGACAACAAAATTAAAAACTTTTGTGCATCAAGGAACACTATCAAGAAAGTAAAAAGATAATTCACAGAACAGGAGAAAACTCTTGCAATCATATATCTGAAAAGGAACTTGTATTTAGAAAATATAAGGGACTTGTATCTAGAATATATACAGACTTTGATTCAATAATAAAAAGATAACTAAATTTAAAAATGGACAAGGATATGAAAAGATTTTTCTCCAAAGGAGATATACATTTAGCCAATATACACATGAAAAGATGCTTAACATCATCAGCCACCAGGGAAATCAAAACCAGAGTAAGATACCACCTCACACTCACTACAAAATAATCAAAGGACAGATAATAACAAGTGTTGACTAGGATGTGGAGAAACTGGAACTCTGGTACACTGCTGGTGGAAATGTAAAGTAGGGCAGCCTGTCTGGAAAACAGCGTGGTTTAACATAGAGTTACCATATGACCCAACAATTTCACTCTTAAGGTATATACCCAAGACAAAAGAAAATATGTATCCACATAAAAACTTGAATGTTCAGAGGAGTATTATTCATAATAGCTAAAGTGTCGGTTGACCTTTGAAAAATAGGAGTTTGAACTGTGCAGGTCCACTTAAATATGGAGTGTTTACAGTGCTGTAAATGTATTTTCTCTTCCTTACGATTTAGAGAGAGAGAGAGTGCAAGCAGGGGGAGGGGAAAAGGGCAGAGGTAGAGGGAGAGAATCTCAAGCCGACTCTGTGCTGAGCCTGGAGCCGCATACCAGGCTCCATCCCAGGACTGTGAGATTGTGACCTGAGCTGTTATCAAGAGTCGGAGGCTTAACCGACTGAACCACCCAGGCACCCGTCTTCCTTACGATTTTTTCTTTTCTTTTTTTTTTTTTTTTAAAGATTTTATTTATTTGACAGAGAGACATTGAGAGCAGGAACACAAGCAGGGGGAGAGGGAGAAGCAGGCTTCCCGCTGAGCAGGGAGCCCAATGTGGGGCTCGATTCCAGGACCCTAGGATCATGAGCTGAGCCAAAGGTAGATGATTAACGACTGGGCCACCCAGGCGCCCCTTCTTATGATTTTCTTAACAATACTTTCTTTTTTCTAGCTTACCTATTGTAAGAGTATATAATACATATAGCATACAAAATATATATTAATGGACTGTTTATGTTATCAGGCTTCTGGTCAACAGTAGGCAATTAGTTAAGTTTTTGGAGAGTCAAAAGTTATACACGGATTTTCATCTGCACAGGGAGTCAGTGCTCCTAACCCCTGTGTTGTTCAAGGGTCAACTGTACTAATACATAACAGGATAGGGATGGGCCTTGAAAACATTGTGCTAAGTGAAACTAGTCACAAAGGACCACATATTGTATGATTCTATTTATGTGCAACATTCAGAATAGGAAAACTGGAGATAGAAAATAGATCAGTGGTTGCTCAGGGCTGAGGGGGAATGGAGAAATTGGGAGGTGATGGTCAATGGGTATGGGGTATCTTTCTGGGATAATAAAAATGTTCTAAAATTGATTGTGGCGATGAATGCACAATTTTGTGAATACATTAGAATTCACCGAGTTGTATACTTTATTGGGTTAATTGTATGACATGTGGATGATATCTCAGGAATTCTGTTAAAAATGTTTTACCCCAAATTTTCATCTTTATATAACAATGAAATTAAGGAAGAGAAGCCTTTTTCAATATGATAAATTTGTCCCCTTGAGTGGGCTTACTATACTGTATAAATATATCTTCCCTTTCTTTTTAATTCTGACTTTTATCTTTAATTTCTTCCACTGCTCTCTTATCTCTTTCTTTTTCCTTCTTATGGTATAAGCCCTGAAGGGCAACAGTAGACATTTGTTAGCTCTGATGGCAACTCACATCTGAGGAATTGCTTGGCTTCCAAAATAAACTCTAAATGACACTTACAGCTTTTATATGTAGCTTACATGTTAGTTTTTAAAAAATGTTCTAGGGGCACCTGGGTGGCTTAGTCATTAAGCACCTGCCTTAGAGTCAGGTCATGATCCCAGGGTCCTGGGATCGAGCCCCACATCAGGCTCCCTGCTCAGCGGGAAGCCTGCTTCTCCCTCTCCCACTCCCCCTGCTTGTGTTTCCTCTCTCACTGTGTCTCTCTCTGTCAAATAAATAAATAAAATCTTTAAAAAAAGTTCTATCATGTTTCAGAAGAAATTAAAATTTTCATGCAGATCCACAAAAATCCAAGTTCCCTGGAAGCTCTCACAGACACTTGTATGACTCACCATCAATTGGCAGTATTTTCAGCATCTTCTCTAGTTCCTTATCTGTAACCTCAATTCCGAGATTTCTCAGAACATTTTTTAGATCACTTGACTCAATCTTCTCACCTTTGAAAATAGGAAATTTGGTATACATCTTTATTTCACATAGCAATAATTATTTCTAATGAAAAAATTACTTTAGGATAATTAATATTATCTCCTCATTTTCAGATTGAAGAATAAAGTAAAAATGAAACATTTTCAACTACAAAATCAATGTAGGTGTTAGGTCAAATTTATTTCCTTAATATGAACATGAGAGTTTCTTCTAAAATCAGGGGCAGACTACTTTCAGAATAAAATTTGATTAATTTAAAAAATAGATGCTTACATGAATTTTTCTTTGAAAAAAGTATTTTAATTAAAAAATAAGAATTATATGATAAATACAATGAAGACATCACCTCAATCAATTTTAGGCTCCACTTTCTATTTGCTGTGTCATTCTATATTGTGGTTATTAATCACTGGTGAAGTGAATTATATTATTGACATAAACAACAGAGATTGCAGAATTTGAAAGCAAGAAATAGTATGGTAATCTCATTACAAAAACAGATTATATCAATACATGAAACACTAGAGACAAATAGTTCATTAATAAATATGGAGAAATACCAGAATTTATAGGTCAATGATGGAGTAGTAGAAAATACCAGGAAAAAACAAAATTTAATGTAGATAATTGGAATCCTAATTTTATGGTAACTTTTCACTCACCTGTAAAATCTGTGATGTTTTCCATCAGTGTTTCTAGAGGAATTTTCTCATCAACTATAGGAGAAGATCAAAATCACAGTATATTATAGATATCATATAGTATAGATCTCATATATAGAGCGCATATATTATTTTATGAGATACAATACCAAAGTTTGTGGAAAAACAGAGGAACAACTACAATAGTTGCACTTCTATGTGTCAGGCCCCATCCTAATTGTTTTATATATTTATTTAACCAATATATTTTTTTAAAGATTTTATTTATTTATTTGACAGAGAGAGACACAACGAGAGAGGGAACACAAGCAGGGGGAGTGGGAGAGGGAGAAGCAGGCTTCCCGCCGAGCAGGGAGCCTGATGTGGGGCTCAATCCCAGGACCCTGGGACCATGACCTGAGCAGAAGGTAGGCGCTTAACGACTGAGCCACCAGGCGCCCCTCTCCAGTTTTTATTTTAAGACAAGCATGAATAAGAAGAAAATTCTAAACATGAAAACCATACAATTGCAATGATGCAACTTGGCCTATAACATCTCAAATTTATTTGTGTTAGTAAGAGGAAGTTATTCAGAACTGAGTGTGTTGAAAGAATCTGCATTCTTATATTCAAAACTGGAAAGACTATTAACCATGATACTTGTAGACAGCATAAAAGTCACACATATCACACATATAAAAAACTGTTTTAATTTTGACTTTGTTAACTGGATACTCATCAACTCAAATGACATTCTTTGTGTTTTAGTCATGGTTATGGTGTGTCACCACATGGCTCTTGGGCCTTCCCTTCCCCTTATGGAAAAGGACATTTCTTCCCTCAAAGGTTCTTTTAATTAAACTTTCTCCAGGGTTAACCAGTGTATCTGATAATATGCTTACCACCAACATGCATGTTTTCAGCCAGATCTTTAAGTTCCGTATCTGCAAGCTTGATCCCCAGGTTGTTCAGAATGGTGTCCAGGTTGTCGATATTGACCTTCCCACCTAAGAAAAATAACAGTCCATAAAGAATATTAAATGACTCCAAAAGAGAAGTTCTTATACTCTTTTGATACACATATCTGATTGTGAATTGTTAAGCAGTAGATCATTACTCATAAAATTTGCACACTGTTTCAGACAGGTTATATACTCACTAAGGCCTATTCAAGGATTCCCTCAAAGTCTAAAATTTACCTGAAGAATATTTGCTCTAAAGTGAAAAAAGTAAATTAAATAATGTTCAACAATGTTAGCACAGAGGCCAAATATTTTAAGTCCTCAACTACAAAGTTAGAATTAAGGCTACTTCCCTTGAGACTTGTCTTGGGGACCAGCCTACACAAACACAAAGTTTTAAAGGGCATTCAATTCTGAAATTAGTTTGAGAAAGAGAGCAAGGTACAGAAATAGAGGCTCAGAGTATGGACAAGTCTCTCAAGAAGTGAATGAGAAAGGGAAAAAAGAGATGGAGTTGTGGCCAAAGAGGGGTGTGAAGAGTTTTAGTTTGCTTATTTTATAGGATGGAATATGTTGAACATGTGCATGGGCTGAAAGAAAGGCTTGTCTGTAGAGGAAGAGGTTGAAAATGGCGAAAGGGGTGAGGTCTTATGGATGTGGGAGAGGGTGGAGTCGAGGTTATCTTTGTAAGCCTTGAAGAGGAAGAGGTACTCCTCACTCATCCTTTGATACTAGGATGGGTGTGCTTAAAGATACCTGTAAAGGTAGGGATTGGGGATAGAAAGCTGAGGACTATCACTCTTGCTAGCCTCAATTTTCTTAGTGAATAAAAAAAATTCTAGTGGAAAAAAAATAAATTGTGTTTAATAAATGCCCAGGGAATTCTGGTACTGGAGGTAAACATTCTTTAGTTCTAAACAACAAAAAACTTAGTTTTTTCTGCTATTTATTAAATTCCCTGAATCACTGCTAATCATTTCTATATTTTTTTTGCTATGCAAACTTGAAATTTGATATTTTTCCTCCTGAAAATTTGGAAAATGACAAGAAAGTGTGGTGCTTTACTTCCGAGATAGAAGATGAGATTATCTTCTAAGATAAAGATTGAGTTCTAAAAAAGTATACATTTGCAAGATGTATATATGACAGACGGCAGCAAATTCATATTTAAGAAACAGTATAAAATGAAGATCTCATATTCATTTGCATTCTCATTATGTTTCTCACTCACCTTTAAGAGACTTCACACCTTCTAGCAATCTGTTCTTAAAGACCTTGTTATCATCTATAAGAAAGGGCACAAATAAGGTCATAGAGAAATGATGTGGCTTTTCACTAAAATTATTTCAGTAAAACTGAGATTTTCATGATTTACTCTAGAAATTTCTCCCATTAAAATAAATTTTGAGAGAAAATTAGCGAGTCTATAATACAGTAAATCTATCCAAAATTCAGCACACAAGGCACCCTATAATATGCACAACGTTTTTGGTAATAGCACCTCTCACCTTTTATCCCCTCCCAGTTTGACACCCCTCTTTCCCTTGTTTACTTCCCACAGTTGCCTGTAGCTATCTACAAGGTAAGGGTAGCCTCAGAAATGTATTCCCCTCAATGGTATGAGTCAACATGATGGGGATGCTTATTCCAAAACTGAAAGTTAAACTGCATAGATGGAAATTTCCCTCAGGAATAAGTGAACATTTAAATTATTTTGAGATAGGCATTATTTGTTTATTTATTTTTGCATCTCAGCAAATGGGGATAGTTTGAGTTTTAAAAAAAGCTCAAAAGGAAACAAAACAGATGAACATAGGGGAAAAAAAGAGAACAAAACCAAGAAACAGACTTAATTATAGAGAACAAACTGATGGTCACCAGATGGGAGGTAGGTGGGGGGATGGGTGAAATAGGTGATGGGGATTAAGGAGGGCATTTGTGATGAGCACAGGGTGATGTATGGAAGTGTTGAATCACTGAATTCTACACCTGAAACTAATATTACACTGTATATTAACTGGAATTTAAACAAAAATTTTTTTTAAAAGCTTAATAAAACCCTTTAGGGTCACATCAATATTTGAAATGCTTACCATTGAAAGGCAGATTTTTCATCAGCTTCAAACATTCCTTATCTGTGAACTCTATTCCCATGTTTTTCAGAATAGTTTTCACGTCTTTGGCATCAACCTCCCCTCCTTAAAAAAGGCAGATATCATTACATATATGAATTTAAAGGATCACCTAATGATTCCAAATAGGGAAAAATCAATCTATGGCTACGTAGCTTGAATATGTAAAGAATAAAGAACAAAGGCCAATGAGACCTCTCCACGTATACCGACTATGACATTCACAGAAAAAGAATTTGATCTCTAAATGCTAATAAAAGAAGTCACGATCATATTGACCATGGCAAAGCAACTCTGAACCCAGTGAAATTTACATCATGTATCTATCTATTCAATTAGAATATTATAAATTACTTATTCAAATAATTGTATCAAATAAGGTAAGATCTTATTTAGTCTCATTTTTGTAAGTTTTCTGTAGTCTTTACTAAAATTTTACTTTATATATTATTTTACTAATATAGAATTTGGCTGTTCTAAAAGAAAGAAGAACAAAACATATAAATAAAAAATATACCAGAAAATGAATTGCTAGTAATTTAATGAATAAGGAAATAAATGTCATAACTAAATGGAAATTGAGGGATAATGATAAAATATAGCTACTATAAGTACTAAATGTCTTGGATTGATAATTTCTCACTTACCTGTAGTAGCTTTTACTCCATCCATTACCTCTTTCAGACCAGCCATCCCATTAGCTACAAGAAACGGCACAATGCAAATAAGCGCAGAACACAAATTTAAGACATATATTTTGTGGAAACAATTCCATGAAAAATTCCCTGTATTTTCGTTTTACCTGAGACCATTTATTAAATGCCTGGATCTCCAGGGAGTTAAAATGATCTCCATTAATACAAAGGTCTCTTTTGGCTTAGAAGCTTGGTCAGGAAAAGTGTGTTCTTCCTAGTGTTTTGGATGCCATTATAAGCCATACTTGAAGATACTATTGGAGTTGGCCAGGTACTCTGGAAACTTTACTTCATGTACCAACAAAAAGCTGAAGAAGGGACCATTAATCTAGCTTGGTATGTTCTAAGATTGCTTCCTACAGGAGATAATGCATGAACTTCATTAATGTATCAGAGTGGTTGATCTGAAATATGGAAGAATGGAAAAGAATTCACATGGAGAAGTTAAGAAAAGGGAAAAGTAGAGGGGCATCATGCTATGTGTGTATGAAACTACAAATAGTTCAACATGGCTTGAACAGAAGGAAAATGAGAGAAGATATATCCAGACAGGCAGATGGAGATTGAAGGTATTCTTATCATAGTGTATACTATGATAAGAATCTTTGAATTCATTTTAGAGTGAAGATTTCAGTAGACAGAAAGATAGAAGAATGGGCCTGTTGACTTCTCTATAAATAGATATTCATATCCCTATTATTTTGCTTTCTTATTATCTAGACCTATTAGAATCCTGACAGTACCCTCTGCAATTCTTGGTATACACAGGGAAAGGTGATGCTATTTTAGATTAATTATAATGAAGACCCAAGATTTATTCTGACTTTAAAATTAGGCTCTCCTCCAAGTATCCATTGATAAATGAATGGATAAAGAAGATGTGACACACACACACTGGAATATTTTTTAGCCATAAAAAAGGATGAAATCTTGCCATTTGCAACAAATGGATGGAGCTACAGAGTATAATGCTAAGTGAAATAAGTCACTCAGAGAAAGACAAATACCATATGATTTCACTCATCTGTGGAATTTAAGAAAAAAACAAATGAACAAAGAAGAAAAAAAAAGGAGGGAGAGAGACAAACCAGGAAACAGACTCTTAATTATAGAGAACAAACTGGTGGTTACCAGAGGGAAGGTGGGTGGGAGAATGGGTGAAATTTGTCATGGGGATTGAAGAGTACACTTATCATGACGAGCACTGAGTAATGTATAGAATTGTTGAATTATTATATTGTACACCTGAAATCATGTAACATGTATGTTAACTATACTGGAATTAAAATTTAAAAAACTTAAATTAAAAAAAAACAAAATTGGGCTCTCCTCCAAACTTTCTAACATGTATCTGTCAAATAAATCTATTTTTAAACATATCAGTTATAAAGCAAAATAAGAGATGCCCTGAAGATATCTGTAGTGCTCACCATCAATTTGTAGGTTTTCTGACAGCTTTGCAAGTTCCTCTTCTGTGAGCTCAATTCCCAGTTTTTTTAGAGTGTTGTCCAGGTCATTTGCACGAACCTTCCCCCCTTAGGAAAGATAATGTAGGACTATGAATATAATATGAAAAAAAGCATATTAAAAATTTTGCATTTTTTAAGGTGAGGTGATGAATGTGGTAATCATTTTCAATATTTAAGAGTACCAAATCATCACACTATATACTTTAAACCTACATATTATATGTCAATTATGTATCCTATGGCCAACTGACTGAGGAAGAAAAAAAAAAAACTGAATCTGAGCCACTTTGGCTTCCTGTTGCTATGAATCTACAAGTAAAGAAAGGAATTTACTGGTTGGAGTGATTTATTCTGACCATCAGGGGAAACCGGGCTGCCACTACTAGACATTGGGGATAGAGATAAATATGTCTAGAATCTAGGACACCTGTTGATATCTCCTTGCCTTGTGATTAAAAGTTAATTGTAAATTAAACAATCCAATCCAATACAGACAGGTCTGATAATGGCCCTTATCCTTCAGGAACAAAATTTAGGATCACCTACCAGGTAAGGAGGTAGGAGCAGCTGAAGTACTTGGTTAGAGAAAAAGCAATATGAAATGGCAGTGGGAAAAGAAAGATAAATACTAGATACAACCACATGACCAGTTGCTAACGGACTGCACAAGATTGTAATAGTTATGAGTATTTCTCTATATATTTTTAAAATATTTTATTTATTTATTTGACAGAGAGAGACACAGAGAGAGAGGGAACACAAGCAGAGGGAGTGGGAGAGGGAGAAGCAGGCTTCCCGCGGAGTGGGGAGCTCAAAGAGGGGCTTGATCTCAGGACCCCGGGACCATGACCCGAGCCGAAGGCAGATGCTTAACTGACTGAGCCACCTAGGCGCCTCTATATTTTTTGATATAGATATATTTGTGAATATTTTAACCAATTCTTTTCTTTTAATCTCCTCCCCATTTCCCTGCATCTACATAAAATTTGTGAATAGTAGTTAGCCTTATATATCCTTGTTTAAGTTATAGGATGTCAGGGAAGAATGTGAGTCAATTAGAAAATAAACATAACCTAGAGATGGGTAGAGGGATAGCTGAGATTTTGTAACATCTTCTGAGAAGAGAGTTAGCATAGTTTTGGTTATATGAGAAATTGTTATTGTTTTTATTAGAAATATAAGAGAGGCTAAAAGATGTATATATGGATGTCAAGGTGAAGATGATGGTAGACTGTTAACTGTGTCAAACTGCCTAAGCTGGAATTATATTTCTAGGACTTCCCTTCCCTATAGAGTTCTGGCCTGCCCCAGAAAATGTTGCATGAGATTTGGAAGACACAAGTGAAGCAGCTGTTCCTACACTCTAAAGGTCAGTTTCAGGGGGGTCCCTGGGTGGCTTAGTTGGTTAAGCATCTGACTTCTTGATTTCGGCTCAGGTCATGATCTCAGGGTTGTGAGATCGAGCCTAACATTCCCTGCCTCTCCCTCTGCTCCTCCCCCCGCCCCCCACACCTCCATCCCTGCTCCAGCTCACACACGCGTTCTCTACTCTCTCAAGAAAAAATTACAAAAAAAAAAAAAAAAAAGGTCAGTGTTGGGTTCCAGGTGCCATTACAGCCCATGATATTGTTCTTAATCTTCTGGACTGCCTTGTTGGCATGGGGTGGAAGCTAGTCTTGGCTAAGCACATGTATATCTCCTTGGAGCCAGATGCCAGTTTCTTTCTCAGGTCACTTACATTCTTAAGGGTGGGGGAAAGAAGATTCCAGTTTGTCCTCACGGGTTCTCATTTTTTCTTGTTCTCCCCAACTCTGTCACCAGTTTTTCCTCCTGAGTGCTGGCCTTGCTGACTACAGTGATGGCAGGACTTTAGGCCCACAACCAAAAGCGGGGGCAACAGCTTTCACAGGTTTCTTCACCAGCTCTCACAATTGCATAAAATCTAATCCTTACAATAAATCTCTTATTCCATGTCACTCATAGTGATTTTGCTTCCCTAATCAAGCCCTAATGGATATAATAATCATAAATTCTATTAAAATAAAACAGAACAAAAAAGAAAAATGTATTTTGTGTCTTTGTATATTACCTTTCAACAGAGCCAAAATCCCAAATAGATTTGTCCAAGTATACAAGGTCAAGAAAATAGTTAAAATTAGAGCTTGTCTTAGTAACAAGCCTATATAACAAAACAAATTAAGCAGTTTAAGCAATTGGAACTGCAGACAACAAATCTAATACTTGTATGCAATAAATAGGGGCTATAAATATATTTTTTTGCCTGAGTTTCTATATTAGCTATCCATAGAGTTGACCAGATCCCTTGAATAAAGCTAACCCTTCACTTCACTTATGCTGTGGTTTCCTAGGTTTGATTGATTTTTGTGGGGTAGAGGTGTACAAAGTTGAAAAAGAATGCAAGAGTATATGGAATTTTCTACAAGATAAAATATATGCCATTATTGGTTAAAATGTGGATAGACTGAAAGAATCATAAATATGGAATGATATCAAAGTGAGGAGCCAGGATTCATAATTCAATGTTGTGAAGTTGGGGAATGTCAGACAATATGACTTTTAACTGGGTTTCTTACTTACCTTTGAGAGATTTCATACCCTTCAGCAACCCATTTTGATATACCTTTCCAGCAGCTGTAAGAAAATCCATAATTCATTTAATGGTGAAACTAACATGGAATCACAAAAATGGCATGAATTAAATAATTTCAGAAATAACATTTTAAGAAGACTTGTCTCTAATTTTTAGTTTATTTCATCTTATATAGCAAAGTTTGGAAGTAGAAACTTCTCTCATGGTGACAAACCTTCCTATTCCTGAGGGAGTCTACTTGCTCAAACATGAGTATAGCTTCCCTTTTTTTTCTTTCAATTTTTAAAATTTAAATTCAATGTAGTTAACATACAGTGTTATTAGTTTCAGGGGTAGAATTTAGTGATTCATCAGTTGCATATAACACCCAGTGCTCATTACATCATGTGCCCTCCTTAATGCTTAATGCCCATCACCCAGTTACCTGATCCCCACCCCCACACTGCCTCTCCAGCAACCCTCAGTTTGTTTCTTATAGTTAAGAGTGTCTTATGGTTTGCCTTCCTCTGTTTTTATCTTATTTTTCCTTCCCTTCCCCTATGTCCATCTATTTTGTTTCTTAAATTCCACATGAGTGAAATCATATAGAACTCCCCTTTCTTTTTATTTCTGCTTCCTATCTTTATTTTTTTCTTCATGGATCTCCAATCTCTCTCTCTCTCTCTTTTTCTCTTCTCATGATATAAACAAATTAGTGGCTTGACAGGTAACAACATGTTTAGTTGTTAATGTCAACTCTTGTCTGAAGGGCTACTTAACTTCCATTATAAATTCTAAGACAGGTTGCTATATAACTTAGAACTTAATTTAATATTTTTTCTTTTGCACTTTTGGAGGAAAATAAACAGAAACGAAGTTGGAGATATTTACACAGACCCACAAGAGACCATGGCATCTCTATAATAGCTCACCATCAACTGGCAGTGTTTTCAGCAGCTTCTCTTTTTCCTTATCTGTGAGCTCAATCCCCAGGCTTTCCAGGAAATTTTTCAGATCACTAGAATCAATCTTCTCACCTTTGAAGAGAGGGGATGGTACATGTATGAGCTTTAGGTACTCTCATATTATCTCAAGTTATAAAATATGCTCTCTGCAGCTTAATGATATCCCAGTTTCAAGAGGAAGAGTTAGGCAAAGATATTCTAAATTGTAGAACCATTGAGCATGACTTATGGTATTTATAAAATACCGTATTTAATATAAATTAAAAAGAGTTTTTCTAAAGTTGGGAAAGACAACTTCCAGAATAAAATCTGATGAGTGAATTAAGATCATGCAGATTCTTATCTAAATTATTCTTCAAAAAATTTGATTGTTTTGGTGAGAATTATTGATGATTTCAGTGAATACATTATCTCCATCACTTCTAAGGTTCACCATATACATTTCTAGGTGATGTTCAGTTAAACATTTGTGACATGAAGCATATTACTTACATAAGCACAGAAAACTTAGGATTTAAAATTGACATATAGTCTTGTATTCTATTGCAGAAGTCTTCCTAATGCCAATCCAAGGGGCCTTAGAAGCATGTATTTAATAATGAAACATCAGAATTTAATAAGATACTAGAAATGCCACTGGAAAAAAAAACTAATATGAAGGACTGAAACCCTATTTTGACTTTAACTTCTCATTTACCTGTAAAATTAACTTTCACTTCATTCATTGGTCTTTTTAGTGAAATCCTCCTATCAACTGTAGGAGAAAATCAAACTCACACTGAGATTAAAAAAGACTCACAAAATACTGTGAAAGACAACATGGGAGTAAAGATAATAAATCTTCATTTACTTTGTGCCAGGCACTATCTTAAATGCCTTATATATGCTTACTTAATTAATACTTACTGAATAATATTTTTTCTAGGCTATTGATTTATTCAATTTTTATTGTCTTCCTTAATATTAGAAAGAAAAGCTTAAATATAAAAATATACCATCTCAATAATATAAATTTTACTTAAAGTTCTATAATATTTCAAACCCCTATGTGTTAGCAATGGGAAGAAATTCAGAAGTACCATCATTTAAGTTGCCTGCATTTTTCTATTCAAAATGTGGAAGACTGCTTTCTAGTGACCATAATATGGGTAAAGAACATAAAAGACATACATACAAAGTGCAATGTTTTCATGTTGGTTTTGGTAACTGCATGCTTTTATGCTGGTTACATGCTTTGCCCATATTTATAGCTTCTTGATTACTATCAGGGTAGATTACCATTCCTAAGGCCCCTTTCCCTTGGACCACTGGCTATGGTTCTTATACTTAAGCTCTCCCAGCATGTGACTATGGTATCTGAAAACTTGCTCACCATCAGCAGGGAGATTTCTAGTCAGAACCTTAAGTTCCTTATCTGAGATCTTGATTCCCATATTATCCAGTATAGCATTCAAGTCGTTGACATTGACCTTCCCATCTAAGGAAAGAGACAGTCCATGAAGAAAATTATATAACTCTAAAAAAGAGGTTCTTAAACCTTTCAGAGAGACATATCCTGTTGTGAATTTCATGAACCAAATGTCTGTGTTCACAAAGATTGCGTATAATTTCAGGGGGGGTTATGTATTCTTCAAAGCCTATTCACAGACCCCCCCCCCCAGTAGTAGGGTTAATAATGCTTGTTGTAAAGTGTGGGAAAAAAAACCCATCAATTTTAGAACAAGAGACTAAGGACGTTATGTCTATAGAGAAACTCAACTATGACATTAGAATTAAGGTCACTTCTCTTGAGACTTGTCTTGGGGACCAGACTATAAAACACAAAGTTTTAAACAGCACCTGAATAAATGCTAAGTGAATTCTAGTTCTGGAGGGAAACATGTTTTACTTCTGAACAATATTTTGTTATTTGTTCAGAAGTAAAGTAGAAACAATATTTAATTTGATGACCGAACTCCCAGTTTAGTATTTATCAGCAGCTGATTAAATTCCCTGAGTCAGTGCTAATCTTTTCTGTTACATTTTGCTATGCAGGCTTGAAATCTGATATTTGTTTTCTTGAAAAGTTTGGAAAAATCTTGAGAAAGTGCAAGACTTTCTTCCTAGATATGAAGTAAAATGTTGGCAGCTAAAGTGAAGCTTGATCTTCAGTGGGAACATAAATTTACAATCAAGTGTATATGAGAGATAGCAGCATCCACTAATATCTTGAAAACAGTATAAATGCAAAGATGCCATATTTGTCTGCACTTTCATTATGCTGCTCACATACCTTTTAGAGACTTCACAACTTTTAGCAACCTGTTTTGAAAGATCTTGTCAGAAAAGGGAGAATTTAAGTCACAGATAAATGTGGAAAATCACTAGGATACTCTTAGGATAAACGGCTTTTCGAGAGTTTTCACTAGAAATTTCTCTTATAATAAAATTTGAGAGAAAATTGGGTGAAATTTAGCACATCAAGCATTCTACAACACACACACCTCTTTTCTTCTCCCCATTTCTGCTTTATTCACTTCTAAACAATCCTTTTCCTCTTTCCACAAATCCCAGATTAAGCCTTTTTTTTTCATGTTTGATAATAACACTCATCATAATGGAAATGCTGTTTCCCAATCTAAAAGTAAAACTGTAGATAGGGATTCATTTCAGGTATAAGTGGACATTCTAAAAAAATTTTTTTTTGAGATGGACTCTCTATTTCCTGGAACTGAGGAAATGGAGATAATTTTAGAGATTCTCACAGATGCAGAAATCTCAAGTCTCTCTTTGGTTACATCAGTATTTAAAACACTTACCCTTAGAAAGATGTTTCATCATGTCCAAGCATTCTTTATCTTTGAGCTCTATCCCCATGTTTTCCAGAACAGTTTTCATACCGTTGAGATCAGACTTTTCTCCTTAATAAAAAAATTAAAATAATGACATCCATGGAATTTAAGTACAATCAAATGATTGCAAATAATAAAACTAAATTATGATGCCCATACAAATGAGTATGAGCTGGGGAAAATGAGGGTCACTGAGCTCTGACCAAATACACAGAGGTAATGTCATTCACAGAAACATAATTGGTTTTCTTTTTTTTTTTTTAAGGATTTTATTTATTTATTTGAGAGAGAGAGAATGAGAGACAGAGAGCCTGAGAAGGAGGAGGGTCAGAGGGAGAAGCAGACCCCCTGCTGAACAGGGAGCCTGATGTGGGACTCGATCCTGGGACTCCAGGATCATGACCTGAGCCGAAGGCAGTCGCTTAACCAACTGAGCCACCCAGGCACCCCATAATTGGTTTTCTAAAGGCTAATAAGAGAGGGTAATCTCACTGGTAACCATGATAAGGTACCTGCAGGATTTCCAACTATGGAGAACATAATCTTTTTTTTTAAAGATTTTATTTATTTGACAGAGAGAGACACAGCGAGAGAGGGAACACGAGCAGGGGGAGTGGGAGAGGGAGAAGCAGGCTTCCCGTGGAGCAGGGAGCCCGATGCGGGGCTCGATCCCAGGACCCTGGGATCACGACCTGAGCCGAAGGCAGACGCTTAATGACTGAGCCACCCAGGCGCCCCTATGGAGAACATAATTAACCAAGGGCCCCATCTTCTGCTTTGAAATTAATCTGTGTTTTTTTGTACTAAGTCCATACCTACCATTGGCAGTGGTCAAGGGCTGGGTGCAGCTCCTAAGGGAGCCCTCTTTCTGGGGGATATGGGATGATGACTTTAACCAGAGGATTTTTTTTTTTTTTTTTTACAGATTTTATTTATTTATTTGAGGGAGAGGGAGAAAGAGCATGAGCAGGGTGGAGGAGCAAAGGGAGGGGGAGAAGCAGACACCCCGCCGAGCAGGGAGCCTGACACAGGGCTGGATCCCAGGACCCTGAGATCATGACCTGAGCCGAAGGCAGATGTTTAACTGACTGAGCCACCCTGGTGCCCCTGACCAGAGGATTCTTGAAAGCAGTATTGCCAGACCTTCCTCAGACTACATGGCAATCTAGGATGCTTCCACCCAAACTTTTCTTCCTCTTTCCTTCACTTGGTGTCATATTTGCATTGCAGTCTGACAGCCTCCCAGTGTTTTCAGTTTCCCTCCTTACTTTCTATTAGGCAGGCATTTCCTGTAATAATGTCCTTCACATTTAATCCTGCTTCTTGGAAGGCTTGGACTAACATACTCAAAATGACAATGACAAGAAATGGGTATTATATATCTTTTTTGTTAATTAGTAAACTGCAAACAGTGTATCCTGATAATTCTACTGACATGAAGAACATATCTCTTCTTTAAGTGATTACCAGGGTCTTTTTCAAAGATCATTTCACCTTTTATTATAGATTTTGGCTGTCTTAAAATAAGGAGAATGAAGTGTATTAGTGGAAAACACATCAGAAAATATTCTGGGCTACTGGGTATGAAAACATTAAACAAATAGGAGGTAAAAATGATAGAATTAGCACAGCAATTAAGGCATGAAGAAAAATAGTTACATAAAAATTAGGATCCTATGTTTACATTAACTTCTCACTCACCTGTAACAGCTTTCACTCCATCCATCACTTTACTCAGATCAACTTTTCCACTAGCTATGAAAAGGGATAACTGAGACATGTAATCAATGTAATGAGCTCCAAAAACATATATAAAGGACTTATGTTGATGGAAAATTCCAGATAAGTTCCATTAATATCATAATTTTACCCAAACTTTCATTAAATCCCTGAATTTCAGGGATTTAAGCTGATCTACAGGGATTTAAGCTGATCTACATGTTTGCAAAAAGATGTCTTGGATATTGGAGTTTGCACAAAGAAAAAGGTACTTTTTCCAGTGTTTCTGGATCATTGGTATTGGTTAGCTATCTGGTAATCCTTCAGGTGTTGCCATGAGCCGTGAGTGCCACAGCTCATATAGGAACCACTAATGCAAACTAGGGTGTTAAATGACTGCATCCTCGAGCATGTAGTGCATGAGCAAGTTAAAATATCAGACTTTAACGTAAAGGAAAGGGGAATGCATAGAAAGAGCCTTCTACATGGAAGAGAGTCTGAGAAATGTAAACAAAACAAAACAACCCACCAAAAACCTAGGCACAATATATACAATGTATAGATAAGCAATGTATGGAGAACCATAGTCAGTTCAGCATGAAGAATGAAGTATGGATTTGGAAGAGGAAAGTTTATATAAGAGAGGCAGGTTGGGCTCAGATTATTGAGGGATTTGTAAGCTATTTTAAGAAGCTTAGCCTTTATCTACTGGGCTAATAGAATCATAGTGGGGTTATAAGTTCAGGAATGATATGGACCAATTTGCATTTTGACATTCTTTAATTTTAAATTATAATTACTTTTATTATTACAAAATTACATTTGTATTGAAATAAAGATAGGGTGATGTCATCAAGATGGTGACATAGGTTGTTCCCAACTTCAGTCCCCCTCACAAAAAGATCATCTTGCCAGTATCCACAGACAAGACACCGTTATGAAAATCCCAGAATATGGTGGTGAGGCTGAAGCACCTCCTTGAACTACAGAGACTGAGAAGGACTGCTTTAGAAGGGTAAGAGAATTGGCTATACTCTAACTGTACTCCCCCTCTCTGAGGCTGATACAGTGCTGCACTGAGAGGGCTTCCCAGAGCTATAGTTTCTCTGGTGGGAGAAAGAGAGCCCAAGGCATTCATCTAGCTCCTCCAGAGTTGTGGGTTGCTTCCTGGAAGGCCCACTTGGGTCTTGTCCCATAGGTATTGTGGGAGGAATCCGTGGGACTTGACCATTGGAGATCAGACTGAGATGGGGAAAAGGAGCATGGCTTATAGCAACCAGCACTTGGATCTTAGGCAGACTGTGTTTTTCCTAGCAGCAGTGCCTGAGTAGATATCCTAGACAATGGCTTTGCCCATCTGCACAGCCAAGCTGGTGGCCCTTCTTGCCAGGGAACTCTGCCTGATTTGGGTCCCCAGACAATAAGACATCCTGGCCTTGGTGCCTGTTCTGCCACCTCACCCAGGTGAGGAAACAAATTCATGGCTCCTGCCTACTGCTGAGGTAGCCCTCTGTCCCACCTGACCAGGAAGCCTATTGAGAGCATTCCAGAGACTGTCCCTCTTGCAGCAGTGCCTGAGTGAAGAGCCCAGACATTGGCTCTGTCCATCTGCAGACAAACCCACATCTAACATCATACTCAATAGTGAAAGGTTGAAACACTTTTCTCTAAAATCAGGAATAAGACAAGGGTGCTCATGCTCACCACTTCTATTCAACATAGTACTGTAATTCTTAGCCAGAACAATTAGGTAAGGAAAAGAAATAAAATCATCAGAACCAGAAAGGAAGAGTAAAATCGTCTCTATTTGCAGATGACATTATTTTATATACAGAAAATCTTGGAGACTCAACCAAAAAAAAAAAAAACAAAAAACCTGTTAGATTTAATCAATGAATTCAGTAAAGATATAGGATACAAAATCAACACACAAAAATCAGTGGTGTTTCCAAAAACAGACACATAGATTCAATGGAACAGAATAGAGAGCCCAGAAATGGACCCTCAACTCTATGGTCAACTAATCTTCGACAAAGCAGAAAAGAATGTCCAATGGGAAAAAGTCTCTTCAACAAATGGTGTTGGGCAAATTGGACAGCCACATGCAGAAGAATGAAACTGGACCATTTCCTTACATCACACACAAAAATAGACTCAAAATGATCGAAAGACCTCAATGTGAGACAGGAGTCCATCAAAATCCTAAAGGAGAACACAGGCAACAACTTCTTCGACCTCAGCCGCTGCAACTTCTTCCTAGAAACATTGCCAAAGGCAAGGGAAGCAAGGGCAAAAATGAATTATTGGGACTTCATCAAGATAAGAAGCATTTGCACAGCAAAAGAAACAGTCAACAAAACTAAGACAACTGACAGAATGGGAGAAGATATTTGCAAATGGCATATCAGATAAAGGGCTAGTATCCAAAATCTATAAAGAACTTATCGAACTCAACACCCAAAGAACAAATGATCCAATCAAGAAATGGGCAGAAGACATGAACAGACATTTCTGCAAAGAAGACATCCAAATGGCCAACAGACACATGAAAAAGTGCTCAACATTGCTCAGCATCAGGGAAATCCAAATCAAAACCTCAATGAGATACCACCTCACACCAGTCAGAATGGCTAATGTTAACAAGTCAGGAAATGACAGATGTTGGCAGGGATGCAGAGAAAGGGGAACCCTCCTACACTGTTGGTGGGAATGCAAGCTGGTGCAGCCACTCTGGAAACAGTATGGAGGTTCCTCAAAAAGTTGGAAATAGAGCTACCCTACGACCCAGCAATTGCACTACTGGGTATTTACCCCAAAGAGACAAATGTCATGATCTGAAGGGGTACATGCACCCCGATAGCAGCAATGTCCACAATAGCCAAACTGTGGAAAGAGCCAAGATGTCCATCAACAGATGAATGGATAAAGGAGATGTGGTATACATAAACAATGGAATATTATGCAGCCATCAAAAGGAATGAACTCTTGCCATTTGCAAACGATGTGGATGGAACTGGAGGGTATTATGCTGAGTGAAATAAGTCAATCAAAGAAAGACATGTATCATATGATCTCACTGATATGAGGAATTCTTTTTTTTTTTTAAAAGATTTTATTTATTTATTTGAGAGAGAGAGAATGAGAGAGAGCACATGAGAGGGGGGAGGGTCAGAGGGAGAAGCAGGCTCCCTGCCAAGCAGGGAGCCCGATGCGGGACTCGATCCAGGGACTCCAGGATCATGACCTGAGCCGAAGGCAGTCGCTTAACCAACTGAGCCACCCAGGCGCCCGATATGAGGAATTCTTAATCTCAGGAAACAAACTGAGGGTTGCTGGAGTGGTGGGGGGTGGGAGGGATGGGGTGACTGGGTGATAGACATTGGGGGGGTATGTGCTATGGTGAGCACAGTGAATTGTGTAAGACTGTTGAATCTCAGATCTGTACCTCTGAAACAAATAATACATTATATGTTAAAAAAAGAAGAAGATAGCAGGAAGGGAAAAATGAAGGGGGGAAACTGCAGGGGGAGATGAACCATGAGATACTATGGACTCTGAGAAACAAACTGAGGGTTCTAGAGGGGAGAGGGGTGGGGGGATGGGTTAGCCTGGTGATGGGTATTAAAGAGGGCACGTACTGAATGGAGCACTGGGTGTTATATGCAAATAATGAATCATGGAACACTACATCAAAAACTAATGATGTAATGTATGGTGATTAACATAACATAAAAAAAAGAAATATTTAGTGGTTTAAATAGGCAGCATAAAGTACTTAAGTGGATATGTTTCTGGTAGGGTCAATGAGGTAGAAAAAAGGATCAGTTTAAGAAGATGTGGAATATATAAGATTAAGAAAATTATGTTTCAACAGCTGTTTCGGGTGACTAAATATAAATGTCTTACAAGATTTGGAATAAAATAGCTCTAAGATTGGGGAAAAGACTGGAAAGAATATAAAATCTGATAGTTCAGGGGCACCTGGGTGGCTCAGTCGGTTAAGCATCTGCCTTTGGCTCAGGTCATGATCCTGGGACTGAGTCACACATTGGGCTCCTTGCTCAGCGGGGAGTCTGCTTCTCCCTCTGCCCCTCCCCCTCTGCTCTTGTGCTCTGTCTCTTGCTCTGTCTCAAATATATAAATGAAATCTTAAAAAAATTTGATGGTTCAAATAAATGGTTAAAAGTGGGAATTCATAAAATCACTCAGGGAGAGCATGTAAAATAAAAAAAGCAAATGTTTCAATATTGGAGGAGCTACGAAATGAAGTAACCAGTTAGCAAGCATATGACTACTTTTAAACTTTTAATCCATAAAATTTTTATTCTACATTCTAACTATTCCTTAGACAAACATCCTGGCTCCTCTGTTATCTATAAGAAAATATGTTGCTAACTTTAAATTTTAAAAAATGAGGCAGTATTTCTTTTTACTTTATGAATGGGTTCAACTCTAAGATACTGGCATTTCTTTTTAGCAACAAATAATCCTATTTCCAAAATTCTGATGTACACGTTCACAGGTAAAGCTCTGCAGAAAGGCAGAGTAATGACTACAGTGCTCACCATCAACTGATAGGTTATCTGTTAGACTTTGAAGCTCCTTTCCTGTGAGCTCGATTCCCATGTTTTCTAGAACAGTATTGACTTTACTTCTTTCAACCTTCCCTCCTTAGGAAAGAGACAGAAACAGTGACAAAAACCATTAAAATATGAAAGCACATTAAAGACTAGAAATATTGGGGTGCCTGGGTGGCTAAGTTGGTTAAGTGTCTCTTTTTTTGGCTCAAGTCATGTTCTCAGGGTTGTGAAATCAAGCCCTGTGCCGGGCTCTGAGCTGGGCTTGGAGCCTGCTCAAGATTCTCTCTCTCATTTTCCCTATGCCTCCCCCACCTGCCATGTGCTCTCTCACTCTAAAAATAAATAAAGAAAAATAAAGAAAAAATACTAGACATATATCAGTGCTCTGTTACTATTGTATTAAAAATGTTTTAATGTTAAAATGAAAAAAAAACTAGGAGTAAGGAAAATAGAATCCATTTTTCAGTACTATTAATATTACTTTGGAACATGAGTACCAAACTTTATTTTAACATTGTGTTAAAGAACCTTAAGCTTTACCATGATGAAACTATACACAAGAAATAATTTATGAAGGGGTTTTGCAACTGAAGATAAAGACAACTCATGGAATTTATAATAGAGAAGGATTTTGAAAAAAGCCTCAGTTCCCAGAAAACTTGTACTGATTTCCACTGGAACTTGACAATTCCCTTAAGCCTGGTGAATCCATGCTGTGAAAATAGTTTATGAACACAGATTTTTTGGTGAATTTGTTAAGACAGAAAACTATTTGTATTAGTATAAAAGAATATGTAATTATCTTTTAAACTCCCTGGCATGGTCTCAGAAAGGACTGTAGTTAAAAATGTTCTGCATGGAGCACTGGGTGTTATATGCAAACAATGAATCATGTAACACTACATCAAAAACTAATGATGTAATGTATGGTGATTAACATAATAAAAGAAAAGAAAAGAAAAAGAAAAAAATTTTTAAAAAATGTTCTGAAATTGAAGCAGGAGCTGAGGCTGGGAGTGCATGGAAAGGAAAATTTACCATTAAAGTTGTAAAACAGGAGGCCTAGAGACTGGAGAAGAATAGCTACATGGGTGAACAGAACTAGAGAGACTGACAATACAAGTTTCTGGCTATCATCATCCCATTTCTAAGGTGACACTTGATTTAGTTGATAAGGACACACAGCAAGATGTTATTAAATGGGCAGCATGGTTAAATCCACATTAAATGAAAAAATAATCCTGCTGCCACTCTTCTAAATGGCCTAGGAATGCCAAGAGGCTTTCTTCTTGTGGCAGGAGACTCCTCAATAGGGATCAAGTGGCAGAGCTTCTAAGTCTTTCCTTCATTCTCCTTATGCTCTTCTCTTCTTTTGGATTAAGCACTGGCAAGAGGGAAAGCAAAACAAAAACAAAAACAAATCCTAGGCACAGCCTTTGCCTACAGGTTTTTGCTTGTTTGTTTGTTTGTTTTTTACTGAATCTCACTAAAAACACATTCTTTTAAGAGGAACTATAATGAACATTTATTTATGATTTTGATTTTGATTCTATCAGGAAACAATGCCCAATCTTTTTGAGAATAGAAACTATTTTTGTTTTCTTTGCTTGCTTAACTAATCCTCAGACTAGCTACCTATCATCCTTTTCATGTTTTGCTGTATCTACCTAGAATTCAACTTATACTTTCAAGATTAAGTTTTGGAAAATATAAGAAAATGTGGGACCTACAAAGATTTAAAAAATTTTGTCATAAAATACCACATTTAAAATAAAGTAACTACATTTAAAAATCAGTTCCTAGGGGCGCCTAGGTAGCTCAGTCTGTTAAGTGTCTGTCTTTGGCTCAGGTCATGATCCCAGGGTCCTGGGATGGAGCCCCAGATCGGGCTCCCTGCTCAGCGGGAAGCCTGCTTCTCCCTCTCTGCCTGTCACTCCCTCTGCTTGTGCTCTCTCTGTCAAATAAATAAATAAAATCTTTAAAAAATTAAAATAAAAATCAATTCATAGAAGGGTGGCTTGGTTAAAACTCTAATGAGATAAATTAAATTGTTAACTCTCGAATTGCTCATTAACTCACCTTTGGAAGACTTCAGATTATCCAACAATATATTTTGATAGATCTTCCCGGAAGCTACAATGCAAAGCATACTCCTTGTCAGATAAAATACTATGTCGATGGTCAGAAAGATGCTACATATATTCCATAAATTCAAAAAGTTTTCATTTACTGAATAAATATGTTCTTATTTCATCCTCCAGTTAAAAAAAAAAATGGAGACTAGGGGCTCCTGGGTGGCTCAGTTGGTTAAGTGACTGCCTTCGGCTCAGATGATCCTGGAGTCTCAGGATGGAGTCCCGCATCGAGCTCCCTGCTCAGCAGGGAGTCTGCTTCTCCCTGTGACCCTGCCCTCTCTCATGCTCTCTCTCTCAAATAAATAAAATCTTTAAAAAAAAAATGGAGATTATGAGAGAACTTTCAGTGAGAATTATGCAATTTTAAAGACCTGACAAAAACTGTTAACAGGCACTCTACATTTTCTTTCTTCTTTGATCTCTTGTGTGTAATTCTTCTAAAAGTCTCTCCCCAGATCACATTCCTTCATTTTCTTTCTTATAGTTTTGTCATTGGCTGGAGGTCATGACATAAAACATTTGTTTTGCCCCTGATGGCCTGGGTTAAAATGAACAGAAGGGTATCCATAGAACTTAAGACCTACCTTTTCTAATCACTTTAAATGTTATATATATATATATTTCAAGCTAAAAGAGAACCTTTAAAACCTTCTCTCAGTGTACTATAAGCTAAGTACTCTAGAAGGCAACTAAGGTATCTTTATGGCTCACCATCAACTGGAAGCTTCTTCAGCAGCCTCTTTTGTTCTTTATCTGTTAGCTCAACACCCAAATTGCTCACAAAATCTGGTACATGTTGCGCATTCATCTTTTTTCCTTTGAAAATATGAAATGTGACCGTTCAAGAATTTTATAGAATAATTATTTCAAATAATAATTTAATAATGTGAAACATGTTTCTTCCTAATTTGTGGAAGTTCAAAGATATAATAAGATATAGACATCTATACAGAATTAAGAAGGATCATATAATTATCTGGTTAATGAAGATATCAATATCATTTATATATCTTACTAGAGAGTATTAATGTATTTTAAATATTTTTTCTGAAATGTTATTTGCTTAAAATACAATAAAAAAGCTTTATCTTGTTGCTTGATATATCCTAATTTGGGAATCTATTAATAACATTGAAGTGAATAATATTGTTAGTGTAAAAACTCCAGGAATTTCAGAAGTTGTTAGTAAGTTAGAGAATTTTAATCACTATATAAAAAGGCAAACTATGGGACATCAGGAGCAAATGTTTTATTAGAAAAGGTTGAAAGCTAAAATTTACAAATCAGTAAGAGAATGATAGAAAATATTATTTAAAACTCTACTACTACATAAAGCTTGCCGATCTTGGTTTTATATAACTTCCCACTGACCTGTAGAAGCTTTTAATCCATCAAACAACTTTTTCATTGCAACTCTTCCATATACTGTAAGAAGAAATGCAAATAATAAAAGAAACAGACTGTGATACATAGAAATAATCACCCTTTGGTAACCACCCCACCTCCCTCTGTCTCCACCAATCCCCTATCCCTAAATCCTGGCAAGCACTAATTGCCCTCCATTTCTAAAATTTTATTATTGCAAAATCTTATGTAAATGGAATTGTACAGTGTGTAACCTCTGAGCTTGGCTTTCTTTGGCTCTGCATAATTATCTGGAAATTCATCCAAGTTGTTGCATGAATCAAATAGTTACTTTATTTTTACTGATGAATAGTATTCCATGATACATATGGACCACAGTTTGTTTAGCCATCTACCTGTTGAAGGGTACCTGGGCTGATTCCAGATTTTGCTCTTATGTTCATGTACAGATTTTTGTGCAAACATAAGTTTTTATTTCTCTGGGATCAATGCCCAGAGGTGTAAGTACTGGGTCCTATGGTAGTTTTATGCTTAGTTTTTTTCTAAAAACTGGAACTTTTTTTCTCTAGTGATTATATCACTTTGTTTCCACCAGCAAGGGTGAGTGACCCAGATTCTCTAGCATCCTCATCAACATTTGGTGTTGTCACCATTTTTAATTTTAGCTATTCGGATAGGTATGCAGTGATAGCTCATTGTAGTTTTAAATTGCATTTCCTTGATGCCTAATGATGTCAAGCATCTTTCCATGTGTTTATTTGATACTGGTAGATCCTCCATGGTGAAATATATTTTCACATAATTTCCCCATTTTCTAATTGGACTGTTTATATTTTATGTTGCTGAGTTTTGAGGATCCTTTGAATCAGAGCTATTAGTCCTTTGTCAGATGTGTCATTTGCAAATATTTTCTCCCAGACTGTAGGTTGTCTTTCACCATCTCCACATTGCTTTCACAGAGCAAAAGCTTTTCATTTTGATGAGGTTTAACTTAACCATTTTCTCCCCTTATGGGTCATACTTTTCATGTAATATGTTTTTAAATTCATTTACTGAATAGGTAACATAAGCATAAATTACATAACTTCAAATGTTATCAATGCGTATATAGTGAAAAATAAACCTCTCTCATAAACATATCCTCTATCAGAGTTCTCTTCCCTCTAAGGAACAAACATTGATGTTTTATTCTGTTTCAGAGATATTCTATGCATATATTTGTATACAAATATAGAGCTGACTGGTTCTTTTGATGACTCTATATATTTCATTGAATAGATGTTCTGTAATTATGGAATCAGTTTTAAAATGAACTAAAATTGACATAAATTGCTTCTCCCTGTATTTTCAGATATGTTGTTTTAAGAGATGTATATTGTTTGTTCAAATATTCTCTGCCCCTTTCTATCAAGCCTGTCCTTATGGAAGGATGATACTTCTGTTCCGAATGATATCATGTAAGGTGCTTTGCCTAATGAAATATTTGTGTCTCTTCTGAGCAGAAACATTAAGAACTACTACATGGTGGCATCATCTCTGTTTTTCCCTGTCACAAAGGTGACATCACCCAGACAGGGACTGCTCCTTCAGCCCGTGCCCTATTAACAGAGAGCAGAGGGACAGCCAACCTATGGGCAATATCTAATTTTGAGTGACATGTAAAAAAATCTGTTGCCATAAGCCACTGAGATTTGGGGGTTGTCTGTTACTACTGCGCCATAGCTAACTGATACAGAAACTAGAAACACAAGTGTGGTGCTGTCTTAGCAACAACAACAGCAATAGCAAAAACAATGAAAATATGTGGTACTGGCTCTGGTGCTGGGAGTGGTGGGTGAGGAAGTTGTTCCTGGAGGCTGGAATGAATGAACTCCTGCCTTGCAATGGTGTTGGCAAGTCTATCAATTTCAACAACTGAGAAGACAGATAATGTGCTGAAGATGCTTGTGCCTTAAAAGAAGAGGCGAGGAAATACAGTGTTACTAGAGTATCTGGTTGATATTGGCGGCCATGGAGAAGTTACTAGAAAAAGAAATGAACTCAGAAACAAAGGACTGCCTGGAAAGCAGGGACTAAAGAGAACAGAGAGATCTGGAAATTCTGGGTCCTGCATGGTAAACAAAAATGAACTATTTCTCATCTTCTAAAATTGAAGATAACCCCAAGGATTTCTTTCAGTGACCAAGGGCATTTAAAAGTAAGGCTTCTGAATGAAACTTGACCATTCTCTAACACCATATACAAAGATAAACTCAAAATGGATGAAAGACCTCAATGTGAGACAGGAATCCATCAAAATCCTAGAGGAGAACATAAGCAGTAACCTCTTTGACATCGGCCACAGCAACTTCTTTCAAGATACATCTCCAAAGACTAATGAAACAAAAGCAAAAATGAACTTTTGGGATTTCATCAAGATAAAAAGCTTCTCTACAGCAAAGGAAACAGTCAACAAAACAAAGAGGCAACCCACAGAATGGGAGAAGATATTTGCATATGACACTACAGATAAAGGGCTGGTATTCAAGATCTATAAAGAACTTCTCAAACTCAACACCCAAAAAACAAATAATCAGGTCAAAAAGTGGGCAGAAGATATGAAAAGACACTTCTCTGAAGAAGACATATATAGACAAATATAGAGCTGACAGACACATGAAAAAATGTTCATCATCATTAGCCATCAGGGAAATTCAAATCAAAACCACATTGAGATACCACCTTACGCCAGTTAGAATGGCAAAAACGGACAGGGAAAGAAACAACAAATGTTGGAGAGGTTGTGGAGAAAGGGGAACCCTCTTACACTGTTGGTGGGAATGCAAGTTGGTACAGCCACTTTGGAAAACAGTGTGGAGGTTCCTCAAAAATTTAAAAATAGAGCTACCCTATGACCCAGCAATTGCACTCCTGGGTATTTACCCCAAAGACACAGATATAGTGAAAAGAAGAGCCATATGCACCCCAATGTTCATAGAAGCAATGTCTGCAATAGCCAAACTGTGGAAAGAGCTGAGATGCCCTTCAACAGATGAATGGATAAAGAAGATGTGATCCATATATGCAATGGAATATTACTCAGCCATCAGAAAGGATGAATACCTAACTTTTACATCAACATGGATGGGACTGGAGGAGATTATGCTAAGTGAAATAAGTCAAGCAGAGAAAGTCAATTATCATATGGCTTCACTTATTTGTGGAACATAAGGAATAACATGAAGGACATTAGGAGAAGGAAGGGAAAAATAAAGGGGGGGAAATCGGAGGGAGAGATGAACCATGAGAGACTATGGACTCTGAGAAACAAACAGGGTTTTAGAGGGGAGGGGGAGGGGGGTTGGTTAGCCCGGTGATGGGTATTAAGGAGGGCACGTACTGCATGGAGCACTGGGTGTTATACGAAAAGAATGGATCGTGGATCACCACATCAAAAACTAATGATGTATTGTATGGTGACTAACATAACACCATAAAATTTAAATAAATAAATAAATAAAAGTAAGGCTTCTGGCAAAGATAAAATGAAAAGTGTGGTCATTATTCCTTTTGTTAAAATGTCTGATTTGATTAATGGGCTGGCTAGTAAATCCTCTAAGTTTGAAAAAACAGTTCAGGAATAAGCATCTTAGGTTGTGCTTCTCTCCAAGGACATCTGATAAAACTCAAGGGATCTATAA
The DNA here is from genome assembly GCF_011800145.1 of Mirounga leonina. Lineage (NCBI taxonomy): Eukaryota > Metazoa > Chordata > Mammalia > Carnivora > Phocidae > Mirounga > Mirounga leonina. The sequence goes on along the minus strand of NW_023270708.1, from coordinate 1,182,278 downwards.
TTAAGTCTAATGAGAAGCATGTCTCAAAAAGAATTGTAGGGGCACCTGGGTGGCTCAGTCGTTAAACGTCTGCCTTTGGCTCAGGTCATAATCCCAGGGTCCTGGGATCGAGCCCTGCATCAGGCTCCCTGCTCAGCGGGAAGCCTGCTTCTCCCTCTCCCACTCTCCCTGCTTGTGTTCCCTCTCTCGCTGTGTCTCTCTCTGTCAAATAAATAAATAAATTCTTTAAAAAAAAAAAAAAAAGAATTGTAGATGTAAGTACTGCCACACAAAGCTAGTCATAGTCAATCAGATAAAAGGTCAACTCTATTTTAGTATAAAACCAAAACTAAAAGATACTCTGTTCATGACCATAACTGGGTCTCCTACTCTTTACAAACAGGAAGTAGACTAAGAAAGTTGCTTCAGCCACAAGAAGGGGATATTCTTCAGTGCCTTCTTCCGATGTGGGAAGAAGAAAAATGAAAAAAGGTAGGATTTCCTCAATGGTGTAGCCAAGATCCATAAAGAACAATGGGCTGGGACTCTAATCACTATGGTAGGATTTTCCCAAAGAACTTAAAAATATTTTACATGCTCACCATCAGTGGGCAGGTTGCATTTGAGATCCTTAATTTCGTCTTCTGTGAGTTTCCATCCCATGGTTTTCAAAACCGAATCAAGTTTATTGACATTAACAATCCCTCCTTGGAAATGAAAAATGGTCAAGAAACAACAAAATGAAAGAAAAATACAGTTTATATATTTAAACAACCTAGGGGCCCCCAAGACTGAAGTATAGGTGGAAATATAAAGGGTATTTTCTGTCAGAAATATTTTTCTTTTGCAGGCAAGGGATCTTTTTCTAAAATTTTGGTTTGGACTTCTTAGAAACTTCCCTCTGTTGGGGATAAAAATTCTGAAATCTTAATCTCATTGCCCAGAATGCATTTTATTGTAGTCAATCAGCATGCTGTACAGTTTTTGGATTCAAATAACTTAAATGGACTTGAATGAAACAAGTGAAAAAAGTAATTTTATCTTCTCACTCATAAGTGGACTCATTTTTATTTACTTTATTAGTTGTCTCAACTCCTAACCAAATTCCCCAAATAGTTACCCTTTAGTTTCTCTGTTCCAACACAGATATTAGTTTCTTTTCTGCAAAACATTATTTAAAAATTCAATGTGGTGATAATTTGCTCACAGACAGGTCTATATCAGAAGGTAGGAATGACATCAGTAGTTTAGGTTAGTGAAAGTCACAATTGGGTATCTAGGAAGTAGTATGTATGTGCCTCTTAGATTCATCTGGCTTTTGACTATGCTTCTCACTTACCATTAAGAGACTTCAAACCATCCAGCAACCTATTCTTGTAGACTTTCCCATTAGCTACAGGAAACATAAATCAGATCATACACAAGTAAGTGACGTGGAGATTCACCAAGGCAGCAAGTCATAATTTAATGTAAGGAGGATTTGTACTTTTCTCTAGAAAATTTCCAAATTACTTTCAAATTTTAAAAAATGAAATGGCCACCAATGTATCCACTCTACTCAATTGTTGGCACCTAAGCATGTTAATGCTGGCAATCTACAAAGCTTTCATGCTTTTGAAAAAAATTCCTTTTCTGCTCTTTCATCTAGTTAGTACCCAGTATACCTTTTAGAATTCCCTGTCTATAGAATCGTGGCTACAAAAGGTATTTCTTAACCTTGATGGCAGGTTGTGAATAAAGCAGCAGCTGATTTCCAAATAAAAATCTGTAATGGATAGAATTCCTTCTTAAAAATCTTCTCTTAAAATATTTTCATTATGAATAATTTCAACCATACACAAAGGTAGAATAGAAACAATGAATCCTCCTATATACTCAACTCAAACAGTTACTGATGTTCTACCATTTGATAGAATCCTTTTAAGGTGAAACTGGATCATTCACTGTCTTTAAAAATTTAGACTATTAGACATATAAGTTTACATAAGTGAATAAATTGAACCATATCATAATGGCTGTACTTTTTTAGTCTAGTCTTTGTTTTTCTTTTGTGTAAATGCCTTTCTCTACTTTCCCTTGTAAGTCTATGGTCCAGGCACAAGCCCCCAGAAAACTCACATTAACAATCTAGAATATAGAATATATCTTTATATTATCTATCTATCTAAATATAGATAGATAGATGGATAGACGGATAGTTACATTAGTGAAATCATTTATTCTAAGTAATTGTTGGAAGTATTTTTCCTATCCTATCATATTAGAAAGTTTATAGAAGTTCTCATGAAATAAGAAATGTATGCTTCTTTCAAGCCCATAGTAACATTTTAAATGCTTACCATTAACTGGAAGATTTTTTACCAGCTCTCCACATTCCTTATCTGTGACAGTTATTCCTATGTTTTCCAGGACATTTCCCACATCACTGACATCAACCTCTCCTCCTTCAACATTACAAAATGGGCAAAGATTAGTATAGAGAAGGGTCTAATACCTCCAAAGACATGTTGATGCCTTTTCACCTTCAACTACAATAACTGAATGAGCAAACACACAAGAATATGCTAACTGTTCACCACTGTCTTTAATTGGGGTAGAAATAGAATTTCTTCCTTATTCTTAGTAAAGTAACAGACAGACTAATGCAGTTTACATAATGTAAATTAGGACACTGTAGGCATAAGATCCATTTATTTTGTAAGGATATTATTCCTCCCCTAATTTCTTAATGATAAGAGAATTTTATCTTTGTGAAAGTTTGCTCTATCATTTGCTGTGCTGATTTAAATTTGGCAGTCAAAATCAAGAATAGTGACTATTCTTGGCAAATATTCCAGAAACAAAGAAATTTGCTACTAGAACTTTGCACTGAAAAATTAGTGCTAAAATGCAGATATTCTAAAGTGTAATTCTAGGCAACTGAATACAGATATTCATCAATATAGAAAAAAATGGGTAGGATAAAGAAGGAAATGGAGAAATGATGGGTCTATATAAAAATATAAATTAGTATAAAGAATTAAGACATTAGATTTATAGAAACTTCTAACTAACCTATAATAGTTTCCACTGCTTCCATTAATTTTTTGAGACCAATCTTCCCATTAGCTGTAAGAAATATCATAATTAGGATGTGGCAATGTTATAAGAAGATAAAGGAGGTAAATTAAGAAAGAGATGTCTGAGCTGGGGTGCCAAGACCCTGCCATGTTCTAGTTTGCCATCAGATTTCAATTAGGAAACACAAATTCAAAGATAAAGTATGAAGACTCTCAATGACGGCAAAAGCAGAGCATTAAACCCCATGCATGGCACTCTTTTTGGCTCAGGGCTCTGTCCTGCTAACTGCGCTGGTTATGCACTGTTATTACCAAAAGCAAGATCAAAGGAAGGCCTGTAGTGCCACAGATTTAACAATCAAAAGACTCAAGAGGAGAGCTAACTGCATAATCCATAATTCCTGTTCCTCAAGTCGTCTTAAAGTTTCTGAATGATGTTTTTAAATATAATGAGAAGATAATGAATCACAATATAGTAAATAGTGATTAGGACTCAAAGAGCATGACACTGGAATGGGGAGGTGACAGAGAAGCTGAATATATGCAAGAGGAGGAACGAAGCCTAAGATTATACCAGAATAATCTGGATATGAGCCAGTTTCCCCACTGTGGAATTTAAGGCTTGTTTAAATTGTGGCTGGTGCCAGGCTCCGTAAGAATGAACAAAGCAAAACTATCTGCTGAATCTGGTTTTCGGATGTTACCTGGAGATACATATTGTTACTTCAATGCAGATGACTGGGAAACAGTCCTCCTTTATTGATTTATTTTGATTTCGTTTGATTTTATCTTCTTTAGTTCTAGCCACATGAGGCTTTTTAGGAAAGTGCTACTTGGCCTCAAAGCATATGGTACACATATATATTAGGCAATTGTTAATGAAAACAAAACAAAAAACCCCAGCTATCTACCAAAACTCTTATTTCCTCTCATAGTGTAGAATGATAGGCAGAAGTGGATGCTCAGCCAGATATTATATTCCTACCACCGCCCACCCCACCTCCCCCTTGCATATAGAGGTAGTCATGTGACTAGTTCCCAACAAAGAATGGTTATGGATATGATGTGTCCTACATCTCTCTCCTTCACGCTCTCTTTTCCATTCCATTAATTAGATATAAACAATGAAAAGAATCTAAGAAGGAACCCAAGAGGCAAGGAACCTGCATCCCTGTATCACTGAATGGAGATGAGCCACTGCCCGTCAACCAAGAATACTCTCACCTAGGACTTTCATGGAGAAGAGAATTAAATTTCTATTGTGTTTAACCATAACATGCTTTCAAGGTTTTTTTTATTTATTTTTTATTTTTAAAAAGATTTTATTTATTTGAGAGAGTGAGAGAGAGAGAGAAAGAGAGATAGAGAGAGCATGAGCAGGGTGGAGAGACAGAGGGAGAGGGAGAAGCAGACTCCCTGCTGAGCGGTGAGCCCAATGAAGGACTCCATCCCAGGGCCCTGGGATCATGACCTGAGCTGAAGGCAGATGCTTAACCGCCTGAGCCACCCAGGTGCCCTCAAGTATGTTTTTAAATAAAAATTTAGTTTACCTTAAATAATACATGCTCTGTTCTTAAATTGGAAGTGGTTAATCCCGGGGCGCCTGGGTGGCTCAGTCGTTGAGCATCTGCCTTCAGCTCGGGTCGTGATCCCGGGGTCCTGGGATCGAGCCCCACATCAGGCTCCCTGCTCGGTGGGAGGCCTGCTTCTCCCTCTCCCACTCCCCCTGCTTGTGTTCCCTCTCTCACTGTGTCTCTCTCTGTCAAATAAATAAATAAAATCTTAAAAAAAAAAAGTTAAAAAAAAAAAGAAGTGGTTAATCCCTATCTTTGCAAAATGCTTCTATTTTCTTTTGTATACCCAATATCACTAAGTTATGTGGGTTCTCTGACACCAGCTCATAAATGTAAACTCATCTCTAAGGTTCATTATCATCTACAATCCTCACCATCAGGTGGCAAATATTCTGTCAGACCTTCACGTTCCTTTTCTGTGAGTTCAATTCCCAGGTTTTCTAGAACATTGTCTAGGTTATTGACTTTAACCATTCCTCCTTAAGAAACAAACAGGAAAGAACCATGAAGAAAAAATATTACATGATTTAAAAAGATTAATATATATGTAAATTTTTTATCTCGCATGCATTAATTTAATAAAAAATAAAAACAAACGTACAACTTATTTATAGTAGTTACAGGTGTATAAGGTTAGCTCAGCAATCACCTAAAATGAGATCAAGAACAACTTAGATAAAAATGTTCTGGGGGGGGGCCTGGCTGGCTCAGTCAATAGACTATGTGACTTTTGGTCTCAGGGTCATGAGTTCAAGTTCCACATTGGGCACTGAGCTTACTTAAAAGCACTGAAGTATTACTGGGTGGTGGGAGTGATTATGTGTTTAAAGGTATTATTTGCAGTATTGGGTAATATTCATCTGTTAAAAGAGAGGCCAAAAGAATACCAATGGTAGAATTGTCCCCATGGGGAATTCAGAGAGAATACTGCGCATGTCTGTCCCCAAAACAAAGTCGAGGTATCAGCTGAGAGTGATAGTTCAAGTTTCAGATCATCAATGTTCTGCTCTTGCAATACACAAAAGTGTATTAAAGATTAAAAGGTTATAAAAGTGGGTTCATTTGCTCTAGAGGGAAGAGTGTCATGGACGACACATTCACCACAAAATTCTGCAAGGAATGTTGCTGACTGCCATTATTCCAAGGGCCTGGGATGACAGACCAGCCACCTGCAGGAGACTGTCTCATCAAATAGTAAGCAGCAAAACCTGTAACCTTTCCTCTTTCCCTTCCTACTTCCCCTTCTTATCTCTTCTTCTAAGGACTGATAGGAAGAAGAAGTGAAAAAAGTATCTTGGCCACAATACCATGCTTCTCTTCTACATTTGTTGTTGCTAACTGGTCTTTGGGTAAGAACGTTTTATAGAAAATAACTTGATTCATGCAATAAAATGATATTAAAGACCACTCCAAAATCCTTTGTATTGTTGTTGTTGGGCAAATCCCCAGAAAAACTGCCTATGATGTTCTCTATATTATTTGTTGTATAAATTAGATTTCACATCCATTCAAAAGAGAATGGATTCCTTGCAATGCTATAACATGGGTGATTATGTAAAAGTACTGTGTGATGAATGTAATGAAAGAAAAGATCTAAACATAGGAATGTAGACATGATTCAAAACCTGCTGGTAAAGATGTCTGTGTTGGTATTTGTGTTGATATTTAGCAGACTTTCCTGCTAATCATGGTTCTTAAGTACCTTTTATAGACTTCACACCATCCAGCAATCTGTTCTGATACACCTTTCCAGCAGCTATTAGAAAATAGAAAAGGCACAGTTAATATCTGAAGGAAAAGAACATGGACAGTCACAGAGTTACTGGGCAACTGGGTAATTCCAGTAGGAAAGTTTTTTACTCTTTCCCTGGGAAATCTGTTCCATCTCTCCAACAAATAAAAATTATTTTGGGAAAAAGAAATGGTCTTGGTGACAACAATGTATACAGTGTTCAGCGACCAAGAAGAATGATGGGAAGACTACTGTACAAAAAAAAAAAAATCACTAGTTCTCTGTGTCCCTTTTCCTTTCTTTTTCCTAGTCTCTCAATCCTCTCAGTTTCCTTCCTTTCCCTTCCTATCCTTTAGGCCTCTCAGGAGTGGGAACTGGTAGCATTATTGCAATCTGCATTAGCTCTGATGGCAAAATTCTCAGTGGAAGAGCTTGGTGACTCCTAGATTGAATCTGTATGTCAGTGAAATTACCTTTCTTAAAATCATTTTCAAGAGACAATATTGTAGACCTGCCTACAATGACCCCCAGAACCCAGCTCCCCAGAAAGGCTACCCTGGCACTTATAAGGCTCACCGTCAATTGGTACAGTTTGTTTCAGCTTCACAAAGTCTTTCTCAGTGAGCTCGATCCCCATGTTTCCCAGAACTTCTAGCAGATCATTGGCATCAATCTTTTTTCCTTTCAAAAGACAGGAACATCAGTGCTTGGCAATTTGGAATCTAATGATTCCAAATAATGACAAATATTATGACAAATAATGACAAAATTATCACCTTCAACTTGGAAGTAGTGAATAGGTAAAATGAGACACATACAACTACACAGAATTACAGGGAAACCACAAACAGAACACAGGTCCTAATGTCATAAAAGGAACACTCTGGGGGCCCCTGGGTGGCTCAGTTGGTTAAGTTTCTGCCTTTGGTTCAGGTCATGATCTCAGGGCTCTGGAGTCAAGCCCTGCATCTGGTCTCTCCGCTCAGCGGGAAGTCTGCTTCTCCCTCTCCCCCTTCCACTCCCCCTGCTTGTATTCTCTCTCACTCTCGTTCTCAAAAAAAAAAAAAAAAAAAAAGGAATACTCTTTCAGCATTGGATTTGTGTGCATCTAATGCAGTCGAGGTAAGTCTGCTTTTAATTGGCCAGCAAATTAGAATAATGGAAATAATAGAAATTTATAATTCTGACAGGGGAACTTAGAATTGTGGGAAGATTCTAAATTATATGATTTCTCTCTTTATATATGCTATCAAGGTATGAGGTTAATTGAATATTGGTGAGATAAATGATATTGCCTAATTAAAAATATTTCTGCCAAATTTCTTATCAAAATACAGTTTTAATTGTATTTTAAAAGTTCAAATTGTGCAAATAAATACAGTATAGGACTCTGAAAATAAATATTTGATGAAATATAATATAAAAGCAAAATAGAAGAGTTTGGTAAGGTAAAAAGATATTTTTAAGTTAGTACAATTTTATGTTTCTATTTTAATTCCAGTTAGTTAGCATATACTGTAATATTAGACTCTGTGGTACAAATATAGTGATTCAACACTTCCATACCACACCTGGTGCTCATCACAACAAGTGCACTCCTTAATCCCCATCCCTATTTTATCTATCCCCCTGCCCACCTCCCTTCTGGTAACCATCAGTGTGTTCTCTATAGTTAAGAGTCTGTTTCTTGGTTTGCCTCTCTGTTTGTTTGTTTTTTTTTTTCCATTTTTTTAATAAGATAGTACAATTTTACAGTAACTTGCCACTCACCAGGAAAAGCATTCAGCGCATCTATTAATTTTTTCATTTTAACCTTCCCATTATCTCTTAAGAAACACATGTAAATCAAACACAGATATAACACTGACACTCGTTAGCAATATGAAGTTTTGGTTGTGATCTCTCCTCTTTCATTCATGATTTTGTTGATTTGGGTCCTTTCTCTTTTCTTTTTGATAAGTCTGGCCAGGGGTTTATCAATCTTGTTAATTCTTTCAAAGAACCAGCTCCTAGTTTTGTTGATCTGTTCTACTGTTCTTTTGGTTTCTATTTCATTGATTTCTGCTCTGATCTTTATTATTTCTCTCTTCCTGCTGGGTTTAGGCTTTATTTGCTGTTCTTTCTCCAGCTCCTTTAGCTGTAGGGTTAGGTTGTATATTTGAGACCTTTCTTGTTTCTTGAGAAAGGCTTGTATTGCTATATACTTTCCTCTTAGGACTGCCTTTGCTGCATCCCAAAGATTCTGAACAGTTGGGTTTTCATTTTCATTGGTTTCCATGAATTTTTTTAATTCTTCTTTAATTGCCTGGTTGACCCATTCATTCTTTTGTAGGATGGTCTCTAGGCTCCATGTATTTGAGTTCTTTCCAACTTTCCTCTTGTGATTGAGTTCTAGTTTCAAAGCATTGTGGTCTGAACATATGCAGGGAATGATCCCAATCTTTTGTACTGGTTGAGACCTAATTTGTGACCTAGGATGTGATCTATTCTGGAGAATGTTCCATGGGCACTAGAGAAGAATGTGTATTCTGTTGCTTTGGGATGGAATGTTCTGAATATGTCTGTGAAGTCCATTTGGTCCAGTGTGTCATTTAAAGTCTTTATTTCCTTATTGATCTTTTGCTTAGATGATCTGTCCATTTCAGTGAGGGGGTTGTTAAAGTCCCCCACTATTATTGTATCGTTGTCAATGTGTTTCTTTGCTTTTGTTATTGATTGGCTTATATAACTGGCTGCTCCCATGTTAGGGGCATAGATATTTACAATTGTTAGATTTTCTTGTTGGATGGTCCCTTTAAGTAGGATATAGTGTCCTTCCTCACCTCTTATTATAGTCTTTGGTTTAAAATCTAATTTGTCTGATATAAGGATTGCCACCCCAACTTTCTTTTGGTGTCCATTAGCATGGTAAATGGTTTTCCACCCCTTCACTTTCAATCTGGGGGTGTCTTTGGGTCTAAAATGAGTCTCTTGCAGACAGCATATCGATGGGTCTTGTTTTTTTTTATATAATCTGATACTCTGTGTCTCTTGATTGGGGCATTTAGCCCATTTACATTCAGGGTAACTATTGAAAGAGATGAATTTAGTGCCATTGTATTGCCTGTAAGGTGACTGTTACTGTATATTGTCTGTGTTCCTTTTTGGTCTATGTTACTTTTAGGCTTTCTCTTTGCTTAGAGGACCTCTTTCAATATTTCTTGTAGGGCTGGTTTTATGTTTGCAAATTCCTTTAGTTTTTGTTTGTCCTGGAAGCTTTTTATCTTTCCTTCTATTTTCAATGACAGCCTAGCTGAATATAAAATTCTTGGCTGCATATTTTTCTCATTTAGTGCTCTGAAAACATCATGCCAGTCCTTTCTGGCCTGCCAGGTCTCTGTTGATAGGCCTGTTGCCAGTCTAATGTTTCTACCATTGTAGGTTACAGATCTCTTCTCCCGAACTGCTTTCAGGATTTTCTCTTTGTCTCTGAGACTCGTAAGTTTTACTATTAGATGTTGGGGTGTTGACCTATTTTTATTGATCTTGAGGGGGGGTTCTCTGTGCCTCCTGGATTTTGATGCCTGTTTCCTTCCCCAAATTAGGGAAGTTCTCTGCTATAATTTGCTCCAATATACCTTCTGCCCCCCTCTCTCTTTCTTCTTCTTCTGGGATCCCAATTATTCTAATATTGTTTCGTCTTATGGTATCACTTATCTCTCGAATTCTGCCCTTGTGATCCAGTAGTTGTTTCTCTCTCTTTTTCTCAGCTTCTTTACTTTCCATCATTTGGTCTTCTATATCACTGATTCTCTCTTCTGCCTCATTTATCCTAGCAGTTAGAGCCTCCATTTTTGATTGCACCTCATTAATAGCCTTTTTGATTTTGACTTGGTGAGATTTTAGTTCTTTTATTTCTCCAGAAGGGGTTTCTCTAATATCTTCCATGCTTTTCTCAAGCCCAGCTAGTATCTTTAAAATCGTCATTCTGAACTCTAGTTCCGACATCTTACTAATATCTGTATTGATTAGGTCCCTGGCAGTCGGTACTGCCTCTTGTTCTTTCTTTTGAGGTGATTTTTTCCATCTTCTCACTTTGTCCAGAGGAGAATGGATGAATGAGAGAATAAAATGCTAACAGGGTAAAAACAACCCCAGAAAAATATACACTAAGCAAATCAGAAGAGACCTGAAACTGGGGGAAAAGAAAGGGAAAGAAAGAAAAAAGAAAAAAAAGAAAAAGATAAAGATAAAAAAAAAAGAATATGAACAAATATGATCAGGCTGGTGCATAGATCAGTGCCACACAGTAGATTTTGGGCGTATTTTGGTCTGTTAGAAGAAACTACCTTCCAAAATTTTAAAGAAAGAAAAGTTTATATATGTATAAAAATAAGGGTAAATATGATGCAGGGATGGAATATGAGTGTAAAGATGAAAATTATAAAAGATTTTATAAAAGGAATTTATAAGATAGGAAGTTGGTTGAAAAAAGAAAGAAGAGAAATTTAAAAAAAAAAAAAAAGGGAGAGAATGTGATCAGGCAGGAGATTAGAACCAAGCCATACACTAGAGATTTAGGGTATATTTTGGTCTGTTAGAAGAAACTGTATCCCAAAATTTTAAAGAGAGAACAACTTATATATATACCAACAATAAGGTTAACTACCAAGAAGGGATAGTCAATGACTCTAAAAATGAAAAAAAAAAAAATTTTTTTTTAAAAAGGAATTGATAAGATGTTGGTTGAAAAAGTGAAAAGAAAAATTTGAAGAAAAAAAAGAAAATTAAAAAAATTAACTTTGAAAGACTAAAGAATCAGGGGGAAAAAAGCCATTAATTGTATGTGCTGTATTTCCCTAATGCTGGCGTTGTCATTGATCAGTAAACTTGGTCTTGGCTGGCTGTTCTTGCTGATCTTCTGGGCGAGGGGCCTGTTGCCATGGTTCCCAAACTTCTTTGCCTGAGGCAGAATTGCCCCACCCTTGCCCTCTGGGCTAAGTAATCTGCTCAGGTTTGCTCTCCGCAGCTTTTGTTCCCTGCAAGCTTTCCGTACAGCTTTGGGCCTCCCAGCTCCGCCCCGGAGGAGCTGAGAACTCAGGGCTCCACTCCTCAGCCCCCAGAGAAAAGCAGTCACTCCCGTCTCCCCGGTCTCCAGCCACACTCCGTGCTCACCCAGCCTGTGAGCGAGCGTTTCTATCTCTGGCACACGACCCCGTGTGCAGTCTCCAGACCCAGCAGATCCCTGTGGTGCGCTCCTGCACTGCTCCTCCTGGGGGAGGAAGGGGAATCTCCCCAGATCTGCCTGATCTGCACTTGTTGGGGCCCTGCTGGAAGAGCAGTGGCTCAACTATGCCGCGGATCATGGTTTATGGCAACCCCGAGCTGAGAGCCCACGCCTCGGCTCCATCTCTGCAGCCGGCTTCCCTGCTCTGATACCTGGGAGCTCTGCTGCACTCAGGCACCCCCGGTCTTCCTGTGACCCCGAGGGTCCTGAGAAACCCTGTCCCATCAAGGGTTCCACCCCCCGCTTAGCCACTGAAGCGACGTCCCTCAGTGGAGCAGACCTGTAAAAGTTCCGATTTTGTGCTCCGCTGCTCTATTACTTGTCGGGAGCCAGCTGATGGAGGCTCCTTCACCCCATGGTCTTTCTTCCTGAATATCACCTCGAATTCACTTCTCCGCACGTCCCACCTTCTAGAAAGTGGTCGTTTTTCTGTTCAGAAAGTTGCTGTTATTCCTTTTTTCGATCTTCTGTTGAGTTCATAGGTGTTCAGAATGGTTTGATCCCTATCTAGCTGAATTCCAGGGACCAGAAGAAATTTAGGTCTCCTTCTCCTCTGCCATCTTGCTGGGAATCTCCCTTATTTATTTATTTATTTATAAAGATTTTATTTATTTATTTGAGAGAGAGAATGAGATAGAGAGAACATGAGGGGGGGGGAGGATCAGAGGGAGAAGCAGGCCCCCTGCTGAGCAGGGAGCCCAATGTGGGACTCGATCCCAGGACTCCAGGACCATAACCTGAGCCGAAGGCAGTCGCTTAACCAACTGAGCCACCCAGGCGCCCCTCTCCCTCATTTATTTTAAATATTATTATTCTACTATAATGTTATGCCATCATATACTGATCCATTCTCCCATAGATAACATTTAGGTTGTACCCAATTTTTTGTCATTACAAAAAACATTGCAACATACATTCTTGTGACTGTCTGTTGACAAGGGTAAGAATCTGAATAATATATACAGGAGTGGAATAGCTAGAGTGGAATACATACATTTTTAATTTCTTGAGATTTTATCCAGTTACTTTCCAAAGTGCTACTATTAATATTAATATTAGCAGTGCACAAGAATCTCCATTGCTCCATATCATTGCCAGAACTTAGTGTGGCTTGACTGTAACAATTTTGGTGAACCTGAGATCCGTGAACTAGTATTCTACTGTTGTTTTAACTTAGACTTCCATATTTATGTGTGTAATGAAGTACTTTTTATAAGTGATTGGCCCCACAGAGATCTCCTCTTTTGTCAAATGTCTGATCTCATATTTGTCTACTTCAGTAGTAGTTGTTTGGCTTGTTCTTATGGATTTTGGCCTTTCTAATGAGTGTGTAGTGGTATCTCATTGTGGTTTAATTTGTACTTCTCTAATGACATATGATGTAGAGCATCTTTTCATATGTTTAATTGCCATCTGTGTATCTTCTTTGGTGAGGTTGTTATTCAGCCATAAAAAAAGAATGAAATCTTGCCATTTGCAACGACATGGATGGAGCTAGAGAGTATAATGCTAAGTGAAATCTGTCAGTCAGAGAAAATCTTTGGCCTTTTCTTAAATCAAGTGTATTCAGCCATGTCCAGTCTACTAATAAGCCCATCAAAGGCATTCTTCATTTCTGTTATGGTGTTTTTGATCACTAGCATTTCTTTTTGGTTCTTTCTTAGGATTTCCACCTCTCTACTTACATTGTGCATCTGTTCTTGCCTGCTATCTACTTTATCCACCAGAGAGCCCTTAGCATATTAATCATAATTGTTTTGAATTCTGACATCCCTGCCAAATTTGAATCTGGTTTTTTTTTTTTAAGATTTTATTTATTTATTTGACCGAGAGAGACACAGTGAGAGAGGGAACACAAGCAGGGAGAGCGGGAGAGGGAGAAGCAGGCTTCCCGCTGAGCAGGGAGCCCGATGCGGGCCTCAATCCCAGGACTCTGGGATCATGACCAGAGCTGAAGGCAGACGCTTAATGACTGAGTCACCCAGGTGCCCCTTGAATCTGGTTCTAATGCATGCTGTCTCTTCCAATTGTGTTATTTGCCTTTTACAATGCTTGTGATTTTTTTCCTGATAGCTTGGCATAATGGAATGGGTAAAAATAACTGCTATAAGCCGGACTTTAGTGATCTGGTGGTAAGGTGTACAGGGAAGGGAAGCATACTATAATCCTATGATTAAGTCTCAATCTTTTTGTGACCCTTTGGGTCTGGATTGTGAACATCACCTGTGCTGCGGCTAGAATGTGCTTAAGTTGGGTGTTTTCCTTCCCCCAGGTCAGCTAGGCTCTGATAAAACCTCAGCAGTTTAGGCTATGGTTAAATAGTTTCTCCTTTTGGCAGCCTTTTTATGAAGAACAGAATGCTCTTGTGCATTTCAAAATGGTAACTTTTCCTCTCCCCCTGCCAGAAGCTTCTTGAGGAGATTCTTCTCCAATATTCACTGTGAGAACCTGGTTGAGCTCCTAGCGGTAAAACCCACAAAGGCGTGGACACTTCCTCTATGACCCAGTTCTCTTGGAGTTTTTGTCTCTTAGACTTGTCCACACTGAGTCTCTAGCAATTCATCAATTACAGTTTAGGTTTTCCTGCCCTGCCACTGGTTCCCAGAGAGGTTTATGCTCACAGTTTCCCTGTGACCTCATTTCTCATATGGATCTAAGAAGAGTTGTTGATTTTTAAATTTGTTTGGCTTTTTGCTTACTGTTAGGACAGAGTGGCTTACCATTTCATCTAAGTTACCAAACTTATTGATATGTACTTATTCATATTATACCCTTATTACCCTGTTAAAGCCAGGTATCCTTTCCTGCTACTTTTAATATATATATATATAATATATATATTATATATACATATATATGTAGTAAAATATGAATAACATACATTTACCATTTTAACATTTTTCTGTGTACAGGTAAGTAGACCTATGTATACGCACCTTGTTTTGTAACTATCACCACTATCTATCCCCAGAATTTTCTGTCTTCCCAAATCAGTCTTCCAGCCTCCAGAACTGTGAGAAATGACTGTCTGTTGTTTATAAGCCATCTAGTCTTTGGCAGTTTGTTAAAGCAGCCTGAATGAACTAAGACATATACCTAGAAGTGGAATTGCTGAATCATATAGAAATTTTATTTTTAAGCTTTTGAGGAGCCACCATACTGGTTTTCATAGTGGTTATACCATTTCATATGCCCACTGCCAGTGCACAAGGCTTCCAATTTCTCCACATTCTCACCAACACTTGTCATATTTTGTTCCTTTTTTAAAAGCAGCCATGTTATGGGGTGTGAGGTGGCATTTCACTGTAGTCCAATATAAGTCTAATTGTTACTCGTTTGTAGGTAGTCAGAATGCACCCTGGTTGTTCTTAGGGGTTTTTGTTTTGTTTTGTTTTGGCATTCTGTGATTTCCTTATGATACGATTAAGCAGAGATCTCTTAAGTATCATTTTAGGATTCATTACGTGTCCTGTATTTTAGGATCCATGTCTTTCAACAATCACAAAAAATTACCAACTATTATATTTTCAAATTAGCATTTTCCTTCTTTCTCTCTGTTAGCTCTTTGTACTATTGCTGGATAAATTGGCACATTTCTCACTCTGACCCTCATGTCTCCTACTCCTCCTTCCTATTTGTAATCTTTGTATCTCTATGCTGGAATCTTGGGCAATTTTTTCAGAGTTCTATTCTAGTTATCTAATTAATTCTTTGGTTACATTTAATGAAACCATTATGTTTTTAATTTTCCAGGCTAGACTTTTCATTTATGGAAATCTTATTTTGACTTCTTTCAAATCCACTTTTTCCTGTGGTAGTTTCTATTTCTTTTAAAATTATTGTGATTTTTCTTTTATGAATTTAATCATTTAAAGCATACTTATTTTATAGTCTATCTAAAATGTTTGTATTATGGGATGTCTTCCAGGTTCAGTCTTTTTATTGTATATATTGGTATTAATTGGAGATAGATTTTTTTCATATCTTTTGTAATTTTCTGTTTCAAGTTCATTTTAAGAAAGGTTTTATGGAGAAAATCTCACTGACCATGATATGAGGGTGTATTTCTTAAACACTAGAGTTACTATAATGCTGGTGCTTTTTGTTAATTTTTTGTGAGTTTCTGGGTCATGCAGAGAGTGCAAATATGAACTGGAACCAATGTGAGCATAGGCCCATTGTCATGAATTTTCAAAGAAGACATTTCTTTATGATCTTAAGAGTCCATGACTACACAGATAAACTTCCTTTTATCTACTTGTGCTGATTAGACATTTTTCTAGTTTGCCATTTCATTAAGGGTGAAGTTATTCAAAGTCCTACTTTTATGTGGGTTTTCACTTCCATCTTAAGGTTAAAGAATGGTACAGGAGGCCATTTGGTAAAATATATACAGAAAAGATCTTTGGAAAAAATATGAATATGGTTTTACACACACACACATACACGGTGGCAGGATTCTAAATTAAGTGTGCAAAAGTCTCTTCATCTACCTTTCAGCTTCAGATTCATCTCCTTTTTCATTATACTTATCACTCACCTTTAAGGGTTTTCACACCATCCTTCAACCTATTTTGGTACACCTTTCCAACAGCTGTAAGGAAGACACCAATCAGACCACATCAATGAGAGATTAAATTAGGCATTACCAAAGCCTTAATTTTAGAAGACAGACATCATAATTTACCCCAGAAAAGGCCTAATTTAATTTTAAATAACCAGAAAACAGTAACAAGTAGAGAAAATTCTGGCTCCTGAGGGAGTCACTGCTGGAGCTCTACTATGCTGAAACACACACATCTTAATTCCCTATGTCTTCCTTTCCTTTCTCCATTTTCCCTCCTAGTATTTTCTCATTCTTTTTACTTTCCCATATGTCCCTGTTCACTCTTGAGGATGCCTTCTGACTGGAATCAGAAGTTAGAATAGGCGCTTCCTTAACTTAATACCAGGTTAGTGCTGAAGGGGCCAATGATACTATAAATAAAGTGGCACAGCTGGGATTACTTCTTAAGACAGAACTGCATGATTCCTTCTAATTCTCTTTCTCTTTATCAAATGGAGATAACTCTGGAAGTTCTCAAAAAATAAACACACCTCTAAGTTCCTTAAAGGCTACATTGTTATTTTAAATGCTCACCATCAACTGGCAGATACTTCTTTAGTTCCAAGCACTCCTTCTCTGTGAGCTCTATCCCAGTTTTTTCCAGAATACTTTCAATATCGCTGACATTAACTTCTCCTCCTTCAAAGAAAGAAATGAAAGTACATGGAAAATTTAAATATGACCTAAATATGAAATATGAATATCCAAATTATGAAAAAAAGAAATCATTTGTCTATTTGGTAGATCATTCAACAGCTATGAACAAAGTAGCAAGAGACCTTTGCTCCATCAGCTATCATGGAAACAGAATTGTTCCCTTAACTCAAAAAATTCAGTATCTATAATTACAGAGTAAAGAAATTTAAACAAGATATAAGTGGCTTGGGGGATTTCAAGTTATTTAAAATATCACAGATATTATTTAAAATTCAGTGTCTCTGTTATTCCCTTAATTATGAGTGTTGTATCTGATTTTACTTCACTACTTAATATGTTAATCCAGTGTAATGTGCATTTGCTTTTGAGAACATTTAATTCTATTACAGAAGCTAAGTAAGTACATTAGTTCAAGTTTGTAGTGTATAAAACATGGGCTAAATCTTTAAGATGTTTGCAGTACAGATGAGTAGTTTTTAAGTAAAGGATACAGAAGTTACAAAGGAATGGAAGGACTGAGTAATACCTAATGTTCATGAGGCATTAAATATACATGAAGAACCTGTTCACTAAATATATCTGTTAGACTAAATATATAAGAAGCTCTAAGTATTTATTTTTAAAGATTTTATTTATTTATTTGTCAGAGAGAGACAGAGCACAAGCAGGGAGAGAGGCAGGCAGAGGGAGAAGCAGGCTCCCCGCTGAGCAAGGAGCCCAATGAGGAACTCAATCCCAGGACCCTGGGATCATGACCTGAGCCAAAGGCAGATGCTTAACCAACTGAGCCACCCAGGCGTCCCAAAGCTCTAAATATTTATGATACTCTAAAATTGCTTGAGACACTAAAAGAAGCACTAAATATTCAAGATATGGTAAATATTGATGAGACTCATTATTCAAATGACTTTAATTTGGCAACTTATTGGTGACACCCATTTAGGTCTTATGTGTCCTCTGCTCAAGGAACCCAAAACCTATGGCTCTTCAATGGCCTTAATAGCAAGCTACAACTATTAGCTAGAAGTACTTGTCCCTGTGTCTTTCTGTATCACTGGCTAGAGCACTTTCCATATGTGGGCCCATCTGCTTGAACCTCAACCCTGGTTCTTGTCACCACATCATCAGCAGAGAAAACTAATGCTGTTGAACAGAGAGAGACACAAAACTTACTATGCACCTTGTGTATCTTAGATTCAGGTAGTATGGTCCTTCCATTCACCATACCCTAAATTTGTTAATTTATTCTGAATTCCCCCTCACTACTTGCTGTGTGTTTTAAATGATTTAATAAACTGTGTGATTCAAACATTATAACTGGGTCCTTGAACCTTTCTGTCCTGTGAACTCTGGGCTAGCTTGCCTGGTAGTATACTTTGAGGCTATAATTGCAGCAAGTGTCCCTTCATGATACTCAGATTATGCATATTGAAGTATTGTTTGGAATAAATCCCAGAGAATAAAGAATTTTCTATCAAGGCATTGCACTGAAGTATATAGTGTAAATAATCTAAGGTTAAAATTGCATATAATTTATCATGTAAACAAGGACTACTCAGAGTAAAAGAGGGTGTTAAAAGTAATTAGTTAAAATTAACCTACCTCAGTGGTAAGCCATAACTGTCTAGAGAAAACTAGGATGTAAGATCATTCTAAAGTTAAACTCTAGGCTATGAGTCAGCAAACTTTTCTCTAAAACAAGCTAGTGAACAATCAAAAATATTTTAGGTCTTGTAGGACATATGATCTCTGTCACAACTACTCAGCTCCATCATTGTACTGTAAAAGCAGCCATAAAGAATACATAAACTAATGGGGGTGGATGTGTTCCAATGAAACTGTTTACAAGACCAGAAGCAAATTTGGCCCAAGGGTCAAAGATTGCCAATCCATATTCTAAACAATTTAATAGAAATACTTCCCCAGTAAAATGGTAAAATGTCAGAGTAAAAAGGCAGTGATGTTAAATAGAATTTAATGTAAGAATTAGGATTTAGATTCACAGTAACTATTTACTAACCTGTAACATTGGTCACTGCATCCATCAATGTGCTGAGCTCAACCTTCCCATTAGCTACAAGGAAAGCCAAAGTAAAGTAATAATGCTAAAGAGTTATATATAAAACAGACAAAAAATATGGTAAATTGGGAAATAAGAGATTTCATTAGCTCCACTGCTTTATCTGACTCAACTATAAGGATATAAGCCCTAGATATGAAGACTTAACTCCATATTAGTTAAGGGAGAGTCTTTGTCACTTGGACAAAATGGACTCTTGAATGTGCCTCTTGAATTTGAAGGCTGTTCTCTTTATCTTATTGGCAGGGTGAAAGGTCCCAATGACTTATCTGGCTGCGTAGCAACTTCTCAGCTTTGGTTCAGCCACATTGTCAGACAAGTTTGTGGGGACCACCTTTCTTATCTTCCTACATTTTCCTAACTTATCTTTCTTTAGTTTCTTTGTCTATCACAACTATCTTGGGCTTTCTCATCACATAAATTAGTGATCTGTTTCTTCTATTAACATTATACATACTTGTTTATAAAAATAGGTATGTATTTCTCTTTAACACTAAAAGAAGGGTAGATATTTCGGATAGTCCCCAAACTGAAAGGACTTCTGGTAACATAATAACTAGTTACAAAGGGGACTCAGCAGTTCACTGAAAGCTAATGGGTTAATAAAAATTCTATGTGATTAGTCAAATATACAGACTTATTCTCCTATGTCCTAAGACTTCATGAAGTCTTTGTGTAGCACTATTAATTATATTAAAAAAAAGGTAATGAGTCATAAAAAGGAAATCAACTGAAGAATAATATTATGCCTTATTGGGAATAAATTGGAATTAGGATGGTTCTGAGGACGAATTTTAAGAGAAGGCCAAGTCTGTATGTGTGTATTAAGTATGAACAAGTATCCTCTTGTATACTATTGAAATTGACCAGGATGTTGCTGGTCATTTCAAAATGAGTATATTTTCTGTCAAGACTTCGTTGGAAAGCAGAAAACTGTATGAGTGATGACTAGGAAATAGCCTTTCTGCTTTGATAACATTTATACTAATGATCTGGAGCCCTCTGGTTATGTTCTGCTCAACTGAAATGTTAGAGGTCTAGCATATATTTGAGATTCCTCTTACAGACTTTCTGCCTTTGCATTACTTGTATTTTTCACTGGTTTTCATTTATTTTGTTTAGTCTCTCTGATTATTCCATTACTCCATTCATTCTTCAATATTTATTGCCTCAAAAATATAAATTGATGTAGGCATGGTTCCTGCCTATGAGAGTATCATGGTTTATAAACAAAGAAGAGTGATATAAAGACACATTTTTTTTACACAATATGGTAAGTATATAAAATATATATGTGTGTATAAGATGAATTTTAAACTGAGAGGAAGGGTAAATAAAGTGACTTCCATGGGTCAGGGAAGCTCTGGAAAAGAAAACTTTGAGATTAGTTTTGTTTTGTTTTTTTTTAAAGATTTTATTTATTTATTTGAGAGAGAGAGAATGAGAGACAGAGAGCACGAGAGGGAAGAGGGCAGAGGGAGAAGCAGACCCCTTGCCAAGCAGGGAGCCTGATGTGGGACTCGATCCCGGGACTCCAGGATCATGACCTGAGCCGAAGGCAGTCGCTTAACCAACTGAGCCACCCAGGCGCCCCTGAGATTAGTTTTATAGACAAGAATTGGCCTGGTGAAATATGCCTAAGTATTTTTGTTGTAAGAGTTGGGGAGTGTGTAGAAAAGGACAGTTAGATATCAAATTAGATGCTATGGTATAAGCATTAGATAATAAATAAGATCCCTACATTTATTGGTTGAAGAAAATTTTATGAAGTTGTCTACTAAATTTCAGGTACCAGATGAGGCACTAAAAAAACTAAAATGTATTTAAGTATAAATTTAACATAATTTCTGCTTTAGAACAACTCAGTCTCTGGGGTGAGAAGGACAAATAAACTCACTATAGTAGAGGAGTTGGGTTGACATAGAGCAGACAATAAAATCAGGAGACCCTCTTGCTAAAATTCATCCATTTATAGCCACTGCTTTGCAACAGGCTGGGGAGCACCCTGTATAAAAACCTTGAACCATGCCTATATCCAATACTATGGTTCAGATGCTTCAGTGTTGGAGGGCAATGTGGAGGCAGGAAATAATACAAGATAAAGCTAAAAGGAAAGCAAGGGTCAGATCATAGATCTATGAAATAGTAGTCCTGATTGGTAGGACTTGGTATCCAATGAGATGTGGCACTAAGAAAAAATGTGGAGTGAAAAATGATGCCAATTTTTAAATTTGTTTTACTAAGAAACATGATGGTGCCCCCAGCTGAGAGAGGGTATGTATAATTAGGAGACGGTTTTTGGTAGATATTTTTAAATATAGTGAATTAAGATATAAGATCTGAGGCTTTGCTGAGTAAGAATGAATTTGGTAGGTAGAATCCAACAGGAATCTGAATCTGGTTTCAACCAACCATGTTTGGGGAGGAATTTGGGCTGCAGATAAACACCTAGAAGTTTTCAGCATGTAATGACAGTTGGAAATATGAGTGTGGATAATACTTTCCACTGAGAATTATAAATTTTAAAATGATTAATGGACTTAGGACACAACTATTTGAGAGATACTAATAATAGGGCAATTAGTCATTTCTTTTCTCCCTTTCTTTCTATTCCCTAACCTATAAAGTTCATTTTGCTCCCCGTAAATTCATTACTGGGTCAGAAAGTAATTATAATAGTTCTGTGTGTGGTGTTTATAATCCAAAAGAAAAGAGGTTAATGATATGGGGCTTATAGAAACGAAGGAAAGAATTTGCACTCACATTAAGACTAGTTTTTTCTCTAAGCTTCTGGAAAAATGCTATTTTGATACCAGGTAAAACTAATGGTAGATATTTTCCTGTACAAGTACAAAAACTCTCCTCTAAGATATAGTAGTACTTGAAACACTAACCAGTAAGTGGCAGATTTTCTGTTACACCTTCAAGTTCCTTTTGTGTGAGCTTGATTCCCAGGTTTTCCAGGACAGTGTCCAGGTTATTCACCTTAACCTTTCCTCCTTAGGAAACATACAGGAATGAAACATGAAAAAAAATGAGTTTAAAATATTAAAAATATATTTTTGCATGTGAATTATTACCTGAATATATATATGCTTTGCCATTACTATAAGAAAGACAAAGGAGAAAATGTACTTATGTGATTATTACTTTTCTGTATGAACTCCCATTTAACATGTCTAAGAGCATTAAATAATCATTAGAAAAATCAGAATTAGTAATTCTTCCTTTAAACCTTGAGTGGAAGTCTGTACTATAAGTAGGTTATGAAGGGATAGGCTACAAGATTTGATTATAACCAATATTAGAGAGAATAGGAATGAGTTTTGATGCTAGGGACCTCATTAATTAATTTATTGATATTATATCATAACAGAGTGAAGATCATAAGATAACTTTAAAAACAAGTAGAATCTTAGCACTTTTTGGGGGGTAAAATTCACATAAAATTAATCATTTTAAAGTAAACACTTCAGTGGCATTTAGTACGTATTCATGATGTTGTACAACTATCACTTCTAGTTCCAAAACATTTTCCTCATCCCCAAAGGAAAGCCCAAAAAAACTAAGTAGTCCCTCTCTACACAGTCCCTGGCAACCACTAATCTACTTCTTGTTTCTATGGGTTTGACAATCTTCCTACATAATAAGCTCTCCTTAACTCCCTGAAAATTTGGTAATCCTTTTCTTTACAATTTGCTGTGCATGATTAATTTTGGGGGTTATGAGTATGAATTCTCTAGAAAGATGTATTGAGACATTACAGTATAAAATATTATGATGATGAGAGTAACTAATCTATACGTACGAAGCTAGACAGGACTTGAAATCTAAATGATAAATGTGAATCTTGAAGATTTCACATGTTTCTGCCTTTCTTGTCAGGCTTTTAACTTACCTTTAAAGGATTTCACATTATCCAACATTCTGCTCTGAAATACGTTTCCAGCAGCTATAGGAAAAGGAACAATTCATGTCAGAAGGGAAATGGTATGAATATTCACTTAATAACTTCAATAAGACAACTATTTATAATTGAGTGAGGAATGTATTCTATCTCATTATTAAATTTAAAAAGAAGTTACAGAAAGGAAAACTGTCTCAGTGTGACAAATATATATATTTTTTGGTAACTAGGAGATTGACAGCTGAGGGAAACCCTATTATGGTGAAACATCACTCAACTTCCTTTTTCCTCTGACTACCCCTTTTATTTCTCTTACTAGCCTTCTGCAGTTTCCTTCCATTTTTTTCTTGGGATTTAGGCTGATGAATTACCTGATATTCTGATGGCAATGCTATGGCTGACACGTTTGGTAAATTGCAGACTCAACCTAAATGACAACACCTTTTCCTAATAATCATTTTCAGTAATTTTCAGAAGGGCCTAAACAGGTAAAATTTTTAAATTGTTCGCACAGGCCACAAAACCAAGTTCCCTAGAAAGTCTCTGTGCCTTCTATGTAGCTCACCATCAATTGGCAGAGTTTCCCGTAGTTTTTTAAGTTCCTCATCTGTGAGCTCGATCCGCATGCTTCCCAGAACTTTCTCCAGGTCACTGACATGAACCTTTTTTCCTTTGACAATACAAGAACATTAATGTCTGAGAATAATCATTTCGTGAAATGGTAAAAAATTCATTCTTGCTATAATGCATCTCCCCCTATTTGAGGAAATGTAAGGGGAAAATGAAACCTGTCTAACTACACAGAATTATGGGGAAATCACAAAATAGAATATAATCCCTTAATATTTACAAAAGGGGGGTCTCTTACTTCTGGGAACAAGTCTGCCCTGCAGAGAACAAATTTATTTTACAATTGGCAAGCAAATTAAGATAACAGATGGAAAATTTATATATTCAGCTATCATTTATTGTATTTATTATCTTGTGATTTGAATGATTTTCTCTTTATGATATAATTGTAAATAATTGTACAATGTACAATATAATGATTCAACAGCTCTATACATTACTCAGTGCTCATCATAACAAGTGTACTCTTAATCCCCTTCACCTCTTTCACCCATTGCCCCCCACTTCCTTTTGGCAACCATCTGTTGGTTCTCTATAGGTAGGAGTCTGTTTTTCTGGTTTGTGTCTTTTTTTTCTTTGTTCATTTGTTTTGTTTCCTAAATCCACATACAAGTGAAATCAAATGGTATTTGTCTTTTTCTGACTGACTTATTTCACTTAGCACTGTATCCTCTAGATCTATTTAAAAGTACTCTCTTATAGAGAGATTGAATGATGTCAGCAAAAGCAGCTGAGCAGGTTGCTCCATGGAACTCTCCCTCCACTGAAACACTAAACGAACAAACAAAAAACTGTCAGAATCAACTTTGTCAGAACTCTGGAAAATAGTCAAAGGTTTACATCAACTAAGTGAAAGCTGAATCAAGAAAAAGGCAACTTACAGTGAGAGAGCTTTGTGGCATTTTAACCCTCCTCCACAAACTATTTTTGATCACACATCCCTCTCAGTAAAACATTTTCTTTCTTTCTTTTTTTAAAGATTTTATTTATTTATTTGAGAAGGAGAGAGAGAGATAGCAAGAGAGCGAACAAGCAGAGGGAGAGGGAGAAGCAGGCTCCCAGCCAGACATGGGGCTCTATCCCAGAACCCGAGGACCATGACCTGAGCTGAAGGCAGACGCTTAACAGACTTAGCCACCCAGGCACCCCCAGTAAAACATTTTCAAGCACAAAAATGGTAATCTCTTATTTACCTGTAAAAAGTTTTATTCCATCCATATGCTTTTTCATTTCAACCTTCCCATGAACTATAAGAAAATGTAAATCAAATACATACATGACATTCACTTGGAAATGCAAACTGGAAACACAGTAGCATTCACTGGCTACTGAATTTTATCTTACCCCTTCCCCAATGAGCACAACTACAAGGAAAATAATCACTCTACTTATTATAAAAGTGCCTGTTTTAACAACTGCTTTGATCCATTGAAACAGCAAAACAAATTCTAAAGTGTGAGATTCAAAGTCACCGTTTTAATAGGTACTTATTTTTAGCTTTAGATATTGGAGAATCAAATATGATTCTGATCAGTCCAAAGAAAACAAAATTTTAAGTCAGAACCTATTATTCACCACTGTTTCAATTGGATTTGTGAAAGTATTTTTTTTCTTTACTGACATCCTAATTACTATTTTGCTTTCATGTCCACTGACTTGGGCAGACCAGTTTACTCTTGATTTACATGATTTATGATTTACTTGAGTAAAATATTCATTTTGAGGTTAATTTCCCAACTCTAATGATTTGCATAATTTGTGTTGTAGATACTCAACTGAATTTTATAAAAATTAATATTTAGAGAGACTTAATGTAGGGGCGCGTGGGTGGCTCAGTCATTAAGTGTCTGCCTTCGGCTCAGGTCATGATCCCAGGGTCCTAGGTCCCTGCTCAGTGGGAAGCCTGCTTCCCCCTCTCCCACTCCTCCTGCTTGTGTTCCCTCTCTCGCTGTCTCTCTCTGTCAAATAAATAAATAAAATCTTAAAAAAAATAGAGACTTAATGTAGAAACATATTAAAGTACAGAATTATCTCACAAATAGATGATTTTGGGGATACATATTTTGTGAAAAATTGTCAATGTTGGTAAGTTGAAAAATTCCTGATTTTTGTCAAATTTTAAGTGATAAATTACAGTATGTAGTGTGTAAAAACCCCTATACCAAGAAAAATTTACAAATGAAGGTCCTAGATAACAAATACTTACTGAAGTATTAGAAGTATGTAGTGACTTATAGTAGAAGCCATTAACACTTATAGGTATACATATAACAAGTATTAGAATAGAGAACAGGAAAAATATACATAAGTTATTTACATGATTGCTAAAACTAGACTAACTAGAATCTTTCTTCTTTTTCTTCTGGATCTGTTGAGGCAGGACATTCCAAAAGTTATTTCTATAGTAAAACCAGCTAGCTAGGTCAGGAAAGCGTGAAAATATGTGTCAGTTTTATGGGGCCGCTGGAAATTCTCAGAAACAAAGATGATAACACCTACTAGGTGTAAAACTCACTATTTGAGTATATGCTTCCTTGGGTCACATTTCCACTAAATCTTGCCCTCTCCAGTAAATTCACATCTCCATCCTGACAGACACATTTTGAGAAAAGCTTTGCCCTAAATGGGAAGTTCAAGGTCTATCTGTCCCCAGTGATATAACTAGGGCTCTACGCTTGAGTCTTAATCTTTCAGAAAACTTCATTTTAAGCTCAATCCTGATGATAACTCCCAGGTGACCAGATCGCCAATAAGCAGTAATTTAAAAATTCTAACTCTGATTTAAAGAAAAAAGGATGAATCATTCAACATGTCCCTTTTATTTCATGTATACTTTTTTATCTAACAATGTTTTTCATTGTCTTGGTTGATTTTAAATTATTATTTTAAAATGAGGAGCAGAAATCAATGGCAATACTAAAAGATAGTCCCAAATAATAATTATATTTCCCCCATAATTCTGCTTATTTTGGCAATATTTTAAAAATTCCATCAACCCTAGATACATAAAAAATAATTTTGTGTTATGAAAACTGGGGTTCCTACATCTAGTCTCACTTTTCTTAATGGATACATGGCAAGCAAAAAAATAAGACAATGAAGATCACTTACATATTCTTTCTGGTACACTAACAGTGGTAAAAACTAGAGAATAAATTAAATAGATTAACAAAAATATACTTGAGGGAACACTGTCTACCTTACATAATGATGGAATTAAATGCACCTTAATAGGATGAGCAAGTATTGTTTCAACTAAGATTATAAGATAGTCAGGTAATGTTCCAGACAGATACTTCTGTTATGTTCTCAGGCTAATATTTAACTTTTGCTTATTTAGTTTGAGAATTCCTTTAGCCCCCATTCAGAATATTAGAACTTTTGGACAGCCTTTGGACCATGAGTCTGGCTCAGGAATGTGGGGATGTAATGCTGGGCATTCAGGCATTCCACACATTCAGGCCTGAGTGCTTAATGATCCTTTTCCCTTCCAGGGTATCTAGAAGATTTGGTCCTGTTCATTTGGTGTAGGAAATAGGGCCTACACTTCACATTCCTTCTTTATTCTGCCTTTTTAAATGTCTTTGAAGATGGTGGGGTGGGGACAGAAATGCTATTTTAATAATTTACCACTTTGTGGCGCCTGGCTGACTCAGTTGGTAGAGCATGTGACTCTTGATCTCAGGGTGGTGAGATCAAGGCCCACATTGGGACTAGAGCTTGCTTTAAAAAATTTAAAAATAATTTCCCACTTTGGGCTATGCTCTATAATTTTTAAAACATTTTCCTGTGTTAAAGTTTCTTCTATTTTATGCATTCCCATTCCCTCACAGCACTAATTCTCTAATTCTGTCCAGGTCTAATAGTGGCCCTAGCCATACTCCAAGCAGAAATAAAGTTGCTGAAAATGTCAAGGAGCAAAACATGTGTACTTATAGTCTGAGCTATCTTTAACGTTTCCATCTTCTTAATGCCAACTAAGTTTTCGGAGATTCTTTTATAGAAGCCCATACTAACCAATTCAAATATATCTTAAACACTCACCATCAACTGGTAGATCTTGTTTCAGATCATTTATTTCCTTTTCTGAAAGGCTCATCCCCATATTTTGCAAAGGGGCATCTGCTTTATTGACATCAATAATCTCTCCTGTGAAAAGGAAAAGAATATGAGAAAAACTTATTGGCTCCAAAATGTGACCATTGATATTATATATGGTGCATTATGATTATCAGCCTCATGAGAAAGACCAAGACTCAATAAAGTCCATTCATATATATCAAAGGGGTCAGTAAGGATGTCAAACTTAGAATAGAAATCTTCCAGGTGATTGGGCAATTTTTGAATCATTTACACCAAAGGGTAAAATCAAAATATGGTTGACACTGAGGGTTTTTTTTTTTCTGAACTCCCAGATTAGATGTTTCAACTCCTTCCTGACAAAAATCTGTAATCAAGTTCTGTTTCCATTTATGTGGAGGCCTATGTTATTCAGACCAACCTTCCTGCCAGAAACTGAAATCTTGGATAAAATGTAAAAAGCATCTCCTCAAAAGTACTGAAAAGCTGATAAGAGAGTAAGGAATTACTACTGCAAAATCTAATGAAAAGCAGGAACCTAGGGAGGTGAGCAGAACACTGTTATTGCTTCTGCTTGAATGGTATTTGTTCCATCTGGATTTGAACTGTAATGATGGCCTCATGGAGTGTGGGTGATTCTGTCCAAATGCCCAGCAGAAGCAAGTATTCCTTAGGAATGTGCTTCCATCCTTAGCCTCAAAGGGTTCTTTCAATAATTGTCCAGGGAAAATAGCTCACAATCAAACACAGAATGAAACAAATTACCAGAGAGAGAATAAGCAAAAATAATAAGCAGCAGCAACATGCTCACAAAAACTTCAGATTTAGAAATTATCAGGCACAAATTATAAAACTATTATGCTTACTATATTTAAAGCAATGGAAAACAAGCTAGAAAGTATCTGCAGGAAACAGGAAGCAATAAAAAGTGACCCAATATAGCTGAAAAAGAAAAAAACAATTTAGAAATGAAAAGAAGGGGGAAAGAGGAGGAAGGAGGGAGGAAGGAAACAAGCACCTGGATGGGAACATGAAGGGGATCCTGAACCACATGGAATTCATCTTCCACCCACTAGTGAATCTAGGGCTGCAGGCAAGTGCAAGTGCTGTCTCACTTTCCTGAGCTTCTTGGTGGGCGGCTCAGGATGTCTCTGGGGTACTCTTACTGGTGCACACCTACTGAGCATATATGGCATCATCTGCACCCATGGAGGCCCGAGCTAGAGCCAAGAGGACACTTCACCACATGGTCTAATCTTGACTCAGAATAATGCGGCTCTATAACGTGGAAGACTTTTATGTTAAATTTAAATTTGAAAGGATAGTCAATATTTCTGTACCAAAGAAAACAAGAAATAATAGTGTGCTATATGCCTTCATATTTCTTCATTATATTGGGATTTTTAACTTGGGACGATAATAAACATGTACATGTGATAAGTCGTCTGATAACCTAAGTGGTTTCTAAACCCAAAGAAATCAATCTTCTCACTAGGAAATATGTTACACAGCAAATAGAAGATGGAAAAAAAAAAAAAAAAGAAAAACCAAATATCCTACAATTAAAAAATCACACAAAAAAGATGTTTCCATAAAGAATAGTCAGAACCAGGGTAGGAGGGTGGGGGCTGAGGAGCTGTGTGTGTGTGTGTGTGTGTGTGTGTGTGTGAGCGTGCTAGGGAGTGAGGTTAGACCTACCAATATTAAAAGATTATAAAGCTGTTATATTTAAGCAATTCAGAACATGAATAAAGAGACCAATAGAATGTAAATTCCCCAAATAGACAAGTGCATATAGAAATCAAGTATATAGTTAGAATGGTGTCTCAAATTGAAGAGAGTGGTGACAGACTTTTAAGTAAATGATTCTGGACAACTGTACAGCCATTTTCAAAAAGGTAAACTAGATCTGTATTTCCTGATGGAATGCAATGTGAAGTACATGGTATTACTTACAAAGTATTGTCAAAAAATGTTGAAACTAAAAAAAATTTTTAAATTAAAAAAAAGTTGAAACTGAAAATAATTAAGCCATTTGAGCTGACTCCTAGTTTATAAGGAATACAGACGATAGAGGAATAAGATAGTTGAGAAAACAGACAAATTTAGTATGTGGGAAATTCTACAAGACATTTGGCAAGAGTTTCTTCAAAAAAATCAGTGCCTAGAGAAAAAGAGGGTAGAGGAACAGCTGTAGATTATGTGAGATTCATGTGTCATAACAGATGCAGTGTGTAAGCTTGTTTGTTTTTTTATTTGAAAAAGCGCACTATAAAAAATATTTTAGAGATAATAAGGGAAATTTAAAATTAAACTATATAATGGTTTTGCAGTTATGTAAAAAATGGTCCATATTTTTAAGGGGTGCATACTGAAATATGTCGGGACAAAATGAAATGGGATTTGCTTTGAACTATTTCAGTCAGAAAAATTAAAAAAAAAAAGCAAGTGTAACAAATCTTCGTAATTGTTGAATCTAGGTGATAGGTATATGTGAGTTCGTTATATTACTCTTTGTACTTTTGTGTATGTTTGGAAATGCTCATCATAGCCAAAAGGTGGAAAGAACCAAATGCCCATCAGCTGATAGTGGATAAAAAAAATATACACATACAACAGAATATATTATTTGGCAACAAAAAGGAATGAAGTTGTACACCCATGTTCATAGCAGCATTATTTATAATAACTAAAATGTGGAAGCAACTCAAGTATCCACTGATGGATGAATGAATGTATATACATACAGTAGAATATTATTTTGACATATGTTACAACACGGATGAAACTTGAGGACATTATGCTAAGTAAAATAAACTAGTCACAAAGAAATAGAAATAGATACTACATGATTCCACTTATATAAGGTACTTAGAGTAGTCAAAATCACCCAGACAGAAAGTAGAATGGTTGCCAGGGGCTGGAGGTAGGGGAGAATGGGTTTTTGTTTAATGGATATATAGTTGTAATTTTACAAAATGAAAAGAATTCTGGAAATGAACGGTGGTAGTGGTTGCACAAAAATGTGAATGTACTTAATACCAGTGAACTGTACATTTAACAATGGTTAAGATAATAAATTTTATATTTTGTATATTTTACCACAATAAATTGAAAATAAAAAAGAATGGAATCCTGATACATGCTACAATATGGATAAACCTGAAAACATTATACTAAATGAAAGAAGCTAGTCACAAAGACCACATACTATCCCATTTATATGAAATGTCCAGAATAGGCAAGTCTATAGAAACGGAAAATAGATCAGTAGTTTCCTAGGGCTTGTGGGGTGGTGGGGGAGAATATAAGGGTGAGAGATATAGGGTATGGGGTTTTTTTCTGGGCTGATCTGGGTACTCACAAAGTCCTTTGATAACTCTACTAACTACAGTGATATTGTAATTAGTCCCAATAAAGTAAATTATAACCCCAAAACGGACATCCAGTGACTCAGACTAGAAGGACATGGGGTAAAATGGGGACAAAGAAGAAATTGGAAGGAGGTAAGAAAACAAGTTTCGGTCTATCTCTGTACTGTATATGAAACTGTCTTCCTACCATGTCATTGAGAATTGAATAGACTGCATGGGTTACGGGCTTGCCTCAGAACATGGGTTCCTAAATGCAAACAAGATAACAGTACTTCCTGTAACGCCAGAAGACAATTGCGTGTGGGATAACTATGAGAGCATCTGGTACTATCAATTGGTATAAGATTACTATATACTATGAAGGGTTTAATTAAGTACAAAAGTCAGCAAATATTTGAGGCATCTATCTGTCCATAGTGTACTATCACTACCCAGCATTGCCAGTCTACCTCTCATTTGGGGTAGAAACTCCTTTCATTTATTCCATTCATTAATTAAATATTTATTATGTACCTAATATGTAAAAGATACTTTGTTGGAGGAGGGATAAAGATGCACACTGAAGGATCAAGCATAGTCTCTGCCAAAAGAAGCTTGCATTTTATAGAAGGGAAGAGGGGAACTCATTTGTAATACAACCAGTTAAGTCAGAGCAAGTTGAGTAAAGGCTGCCTCTCAGGATTTTAGCTTATATTACTAGGGTAATGATGATGGTACCAAAATTGTGAAAGAGTATGAAAACAGGAGCCAGAGTTTCTCAACTACTGGACATGTCATTGGCATCTTCTTTAGGAACAATTATTCATCATGTTGAAAAGTCTTACGAATTGCATGGCAGTTAGTACCCCTGATACTCAAGGAATTTAATGCTAACAGTGCCCACTCTTACAATCACTTGGTGACAACCATTTGTGACAATCAAATACACCCCCAACATATTTCTAAAGGCCCCATGTGGCTACTTTGGTCAAATATTGCAATGAAAACTATGAACTCAGTTTCTGACAAAATTTATGATGTCTGAGGGACAGTCATAGAATATAAGAAATTTGAATACACAATTCAATATTTAAGTGAGAAAACTGATCTGAGGATATAAATCTGAACATTTTCAGAATATAGGGATGGTGGGGGGAAAAGACGTTTTTCTAGAGAGAGTGTTAAATGAAACAATGAACAAAGACAGAACTTCATTTTGCTCTCTGGGATTTATAAAAATGAAGAAATAGGACTTACTTTTACATTAGGAATTAATCCTTCCTGAAGATCTACAAAATATCTTCTGAGTGTAAATGTCACTAGTTTTAGAAATTTTTATATGCATGTTCACAAGCATAAGCTCCCTTCATTTTCTTTTTGTTTTTTTATTTTTATTTTTATTTATTTTATTATGTTATGTTAGTCACCATACAATACATCATTAGTTTTTGATGCAGTGTTCTGTGATTCATTGTTTTCGTATAACACCCAGTGCTCCATGCAGTATGTGCCCTCCTTAATACCATCACCGGGCTAACCCATCCCCCCACCCCCCTCCCCTCAAAGTCACAGTCCTTTCTCAAATACTCACCATTAAGTAGCAGGTTTTCTGTCAGTTTTTCCTGTTCCTTTTCTGGGAGCTTAATCCTCATTTCCCCCAGAATGCTCTCCAAGTTACTCGCATTAACCTTCCCTCCTTAGGAAAGCAATAGGGATGGAAAATGAGAAAAATGGAATGTTTCCAAAATATTAAAAATACATTCCCCTTTGTATTATTAATTTAATTAGCCTGTGTTAATAATTTAAAAAAAGAGAAAATATAACTCATATCTTTGTATTATCATTTAACATTTTAAATAGGACTATCAAGAGTCATTTGACTTTTCAAATTATTCAGAAAAATTTAACAGGATGGATAAAACTAGAACCTATTTCCTTTTACCTTATCTTAGGACAACTGGAGATAGCAAAATGTGCCTAAGGTATAGTTTAGCACCTAGAGCTGTTGGACCACAGATCACATTGTTCCAAACAAGAACAAGTAGTAATTCTCATTTGCCTGAATTCCCAGATCATTTCTGCTGAGCAACTGCTAATCCTTCACTTCAATGTTTGCTGTGTAGACCTATATTTATTTGATTTCTCAATTTAAGATTTTTTCATTTTATTTCCACTCTCCCTGTCCCCAGCTTTTTTCTTTTCCCTGAATTTTCTCTGGCCTTTTGTAGCCTTTAGAAACCTCAGCATTGCTTATAATTCACAGTAAAAGAAGTTGCTGATATAATAAATTTTAACATAAGGTTTTAGGATAGCATTTATTTCTATTTAGAGATGTGTTCTTCTGTGAGTTTTTAAAATGTCTTCTTGGTGCCAAATTAGTAGCTTTAGAGATTCTTTCCATCACTTCATAAACCCAAGACTTCCTGAGTGGCTCAATGCTATATTAAATGCTCAGTGTTAATTTGCATGTTCAGTCTCAGATTTTTAAATTCCTTTTCTATGAGGTTCAATCTGTTTTCCAGAAAAGTGTACAATTTGTTGATATTAATCATCCCCATCTCCTTAGGAAATTGAGAGGAAGAAGACCAAAATTTAGTGACTCTTAAATGGGACCCAAACTATTAATTCCTGTATAATATAGTTATAAGTTTTAGCATAAAGACAATAGCTAAGTAAATTCTTTGATTTTTAAAAGATGTTCAATAATAGAGTTAGAATAAAATCTCTTCCCTTGATCAATCCATATAGCAGAAAGCGTTAAAGGAAATTGATGAACTGCTCAGTGAAATACAGTTGTGGAGATAACAAATTTCATACTTCCATCTAATAAGTGTGATTTTTTGTTGTTGTTGATGATACCCAGGGAAATTTTTCTTTTTCTGAGTAAATTTCCTTAACCATTATTAATTTTTTGTTTATTTTTTATTTTTTAAAAAAGATTTTATTTATTTATTTGAGAGAGACAGAGTGAGAGAGAGAGAGAGTACGAGAGCAGGCAGGGGCAGAGGCAGAGTGAGAAGCAGACTCCCAGCTGAGCAGGGAGCCCAATGTGGGGCTTAATCCCAGGACCCTGAGATCATGACCTGAGCCAAAGGCAGATGCTTAACCAACTCAGCCACCTAGGCACCCTAATTTTTTGTTTATTAACACTCTTCAGACTAGACTTATTTTCTTTTTTGCCACAAATTGTAAACCTTCTATAAATTATGGAACTCCATCTCCCAAGATATAATGTAGATTGTCCACAAAAGTACAGATGGATTAAAAGAAGCATAAATGTGCTATCAAAATATTTGAAAGGTGGCAAGTATCAAAATTTAATATCTTATGTCTTTTTTTATCTTTATTTTTTAAATTTAATTTAATTTTATTATGTTATGTTAGTCACCATACATCATTAGTTTTTGATGTAGTGATCCACGATTCATTGTTTTCATATAACACCCAGTGCTCCATTCAGTACGTGCCCTCTTTAATACCCATCACCAGGCTAACCCATCTCCCCACCACCCTCCCCTCTAGAACCCTCAGTTTGTTTTTCAGAGTCCATCGTCTCTCATGGTTCATCTCTTCCTCTGATTCCCACCCCGCTTCATTTTTCCCTTCCTTCTCCTAAAGACCTTTATTGCACAGCAAAAGAAACTATCAACAAAATGTGAAGACAACCTAATGAATGGGAGAAGACATTAGTAAATGATGTATCTAGTAAGGGGTTAAAATCCAAAATATATAAAGAACTCATACAACTAAATACCAAAAAAGCAAATAATCTAATTTAAAAATGGGCAGAGGACCTGAATAGACACTTTTCCAAAAAACACATACAGATGGCCAACAGACACATGAAAAGATGCTCAGCATCACTCATTGTCAGGGAAATGCAAATCAAAACCAAAATGAGGTATTACTTCACACCATCAGAATGGCTAGTATCAAAAAGATAAGAAATAATAAGTATTGGTGAAGATGAGGAGAAAAGGGAACCATTGTGTACTATTGGTGGGAATGTAAATTGATGCAGCCACTCTGGAAAACAGTATGGAGGTTCCTCATAGAGCTACCATACGATCCAGCAATTGCACTTCTGGGTATTTACCCCAAAGATACAAATCTAGGGATCCAAAGGGGTACGTGTACCCCGATGTTTATAGCAGCAATGTCCACAATAGCCAAACTGTGGAAAGAGCCAAGATGTCCATTAACAGATGAATGAATAAAGAAGATGTGGTATATATATATAATGGAATATTATGCAGCCATCAAAAGGAATGAAATCTTGCCATTTGCAACAGCGTGGATGGAACTGGAGGGTGTTATGCTGAGCGAAATAAGTCAATCAGAGAAAGACATCTATCATATGACCTCACTGATATGAGGAATTCCTAATCTCAGGAAACAAACTGAGGGTTGCTGGAGTGGTGGGGGGTGGGACGGATGGGATGGCTGGGTAATAGACATTGGGGAGGGTATGTGCTATGGTGAGCGCTGTGAATTGTGTAAGACTGTTGAATCACAGACCTGTACCTCTGAAACAAATAATACATTATATGTTTAAAAAAAGAAGAAGAAGAAGATAGCAGGAAGGGAAGAATGAAGGGGGGGAAATTGGAGGGGGAGATGAACCATGAGAGACTATGGACTCTGAGAAACAAACTGAGGGTTCTAGAGGGGAGGGGGTGGGGGAATGGGTTAGCCAGGTGATGGGTATTAAAGAGGGCATGTACTGCATGGAGCACTGGGTATTATACGCAAACAATCAATCATGGAACACTACATCAAAAATTAATGATGTAATGTATGGTGATTAACACAACATAATAAAAAAACTAAAAATAGAAGTACTATATGATCTAGTAATTCCACTTCTGGGTATTTACGAGAAAAAAATGAAAACACTAATTTTAAAAGATATATGTGTACTATGTTTACTGCAGATTTTGTACAATAGCCAAGTATGGAAGTAGACTAAGTGTCCATTGGTAGATGAATGCATGAAGAAGATGGGGTATATATACATGATGGAATACTACTGAGCCATAAAAAAGAATGAAATCTTGTCATTAATGACAGCATGGATGGACCTGGAGGGTATTACACTAAGTGAAATAAGTGAGACAGAGAAATACAAATACCATATGATTTTGCTTACATGTGGAATCTAAAAAACAAAACAAATAACAACAGACTCAAATATATAGAGAACTGGTGGTTGCCAGAGTAGAGGTGGGTGAAGGATAGGTGAAATAGGTGAAGAAGATTAAGAGGTACAAGCTTCCAGTTATAAAGAAAATAAGTCACAGGGATGAAGAGCATAGCATAGGGAATACAGTCAATAATATTGTAATAACTTTGTGTGATGACAGATGACATCTACACTTATCACAGTGAGTATTTCATAATGTATGTAATTGTTGAATCACTATGTTGTACACCTGAAACTAATATTGTATGTCAACTATACTTCAATTAAAAATAAAGAAACTAAAAAAAAGGCCTTCGTGCCATCCATGAGCTTATTCTGATAGATCTTTCTATCAGCTTTAAGAAAGATACAAATCAAAATCTCGCCAAAATGATATGAAGATTCATTAAGGCAATAGAGAAGCCATCATTTCAGAGTCAGACTTTATATCTCCCTAAAGTACAACTGTACTCTCAATAATTTTAAAAAATACGTGAAATGGAAAAAATAAGGCCACTCTTCATTATGGGCCTCTATTGCTGGGCCTCTAGCATGCTGAACACTCCCCATTCGTTTATTCTTTGTGATTTCTCATTTATTTCCATTTAATACTTTTCAATGCCTCCATTTTTCTCTTAATTCTCATTTTAAACTTTAGGACTCACAATGGATTCAAGAATAATAGCCAGAATTTCTCATCCATGGCCATAGGATTTCTGACAAGAGCCAACTCACAAACTAAAAATGAGATGACACAGTTGGTATTTCTTCTTAAGATAAAACAGTAACGCCTTCTAAAAGATTTTTTTGGACATTCTTTCATTTTTACTTAGATAGGAAATAGAATTGTTACAGACATTCTCACCATTGATTGGCAGATTGTTCACCAACTCCCCATGTTTCTTATCTTTGAGTTCTCTCCCCGTGTTTCCTGGAACTTTTTTCAAGTCATTAACATCAACCTTTCCTTCAAAGCAAAAGAAATGAAGACTTCTGGCATTATTGTGAATGATGTCATGATTCCATATAATTAAAAAAATTGTCTTTGCAGCATTACAGCCAACTGCTGGATGAAAAGAGACCCAACCTAACAAATGGGCATTTGGGCCTTCAGATAAACTTTCTTGTTAAGTCTAATATAATCTCCAAATGATAGGCAAGGCAACAGAACATGCAATTACAAGTATAAACTTTGCAGGAAATTAGAATGATACAGATTGCTGATCTAAATAGTTTTATCAGCACTTTTATTGCTTTATTTTGAGATTACCTCTAACTTTACCAAAACTTTCCTTCACTGTTTACTGTGTTGAACTGGAATTTAGCTTTCCCATCATGAAAGAAGATATACTAATTATTGGCAAAGACTCTAGATAATGACTTTGGAAACAAGAGGAGCACTGAAGTTTTATTGCTAAAAGTTCTGATAATCCATTATCTAACTGTAGGCATTTATATATAAACATTTTTTTAAAGAAGTGTAGGGAGAGATTTTTAAAGTCCATATAATCATGATGTGGAAAGAGCATTATATTATAACTTAGTGAAAATAAATTTGGTTCTCCTGAGAAACAAACAGGGTTTTAGAGGGGAGGGGGGAGGGGGGATTGGTTAGCCCGGTGATGGGTATTAAGGAGGGCATGTACTGCATGGAGCACTGGGTGTTATATGAAAACAATGGATCGTGGATCACCACATCAAAAACCAATGATATATTGTATGATGACTAACATAACATAATAAAATTTAAAAAAAGAAAAAAGAAAATAATTTGGTTCTCAGATTTCTAGTAGCATCTTACTCTTAGGTGTTATTCTAAGATGTTACCTCTAATAGCTTTTACTCCATCCATTCCATCTGTTAAGATACTGACACCAAACTTCCCATTAGCTGTTAAAAAAAAAAAAAGGCTAAGTTGGGATCCAGAAAAAGACAGAGCTTTAGAATAAAAACATACAGTACCTATGCTGTGAAAAAACTCCAGGCAGAGTCCAGTATTTCCACTATTTAATTTGAGTACATTTTCAATTCTTAATTTCAGGCTTTCTAGGATTCAGTCTGTATTAGCAAAATGGACTCTGAGATTATAGGAAAAACATTTTGTGATGCCACACTAGTTCATAAACTCTTAGGACAATTCATGCTGTCCATGTTTTTCCTGGAAACTTTCAGTTCTGGCAGGGACACAAAACTCATGCAGGTACCAAGAGTAAAAGAAGTAAAGACCAAAAAGAATGAAATCTTGCCATTTGCAATGACATGGATGGAACTGGAGGGTGTTATGCTGAGTGAAATAAGTCAATCAGAGAAAGACATCTATCATATGACCTCACTGATATGAGGAATTCCTAATCTCAGGAAATAAATTGAGGGTTGCTGAAGTGGTGGGGGGTGGGAGAGATGGGGTGCCTGGGTGATAGACATTGGGGAGGGTATGTGCTATGTGAGCGCTGTGAATTGTGTTAAGACTGTTGAATCACAGACCTGTACCTCTGAAACAAATAATACATTATATTTTTTTAAAAAAAGAAGAAGATAGCAGGAAGGGAAGAATGAAGGGGGGAAATCAGAGGGGGAGACGAACCATGAGAGATGATGGACTCTGAAAAACAAACTGAGGGTTCTAGAGGGGAGGGGGATGGATTAGCCTGGTGATGGGTATTAAGG
Organism: Mirounga leonina; assembly: GCF_011800145.1. Taxonomy (NCBI): domain Eukaryota; kingdom Metazoa; phylum Chordata; class Mammalia; order Carnivora; family Phocidae; genus Mirounga; species Mirounga leonina. The sequence goes on along the minus strand of NW_023270708.1, from coordinate 1,143,506 downwards.
AGGGCTCATTCTGCATGGAGCACTGGGTGTTATGCACAAACAATGAATCATGGAACACTACATCTAAAACTAATGATGTAATGTATGGGGATTAACATAAGAATAAAAAAATTTTTTAAAAATGCAAAAAAAAAATAAAATAAAATAAAGCTACAGCAAACACTAAAAAAAAAAACCCCAAAAAACCAATGATGTAATGTATGGTGATTAACATAAAAAAAAAAAAAAGTAAAGACCAGAATTCTCATCTCACATCTTTTACTAATGTACTTTCTGTTCTCTTTAATCAGTGTCCCTTTCAGAATGGCTGGTGACTAATTATTACTCTACCATTGCAGCAATAGCTATTAGTTCTTTATTTCTCCAAATAATTATTTTTTTCTTATTCTTTTCTGCTTATTTCAGTTCATCTCTTGATTCATCTTCCACACTCATTAATTCCCCATTCATTAATTCATAAATGAAGGGAGACAGATTTAAAGCCTCACTCCAAGGAACCACCAAACAGACCAGATAATGACAATTCTTAGGGAAAAAGGCTTTGAAAGAGCTCCAGCCCCCGCACTGTTCCCTCCAGTGGCTTCCAGGCTACTAGTTTTCACTGCAAACATAGAATGTTATTTTTCAAGACTATTATGGAGCTGTAAGACAGGGGATGGGAATAGAGCAAGTTAAAACATCACAGAGCCTACTATTCTTACAGAGATTCAGTCTTTTTTTTCTTAAAAAATGCTCTCCAGATTGCAGCAAACCTTTGGTTAATGTCCAGTCCTGAAAATGTTAATTTTGATAATTTTTGCCAGTTTTCTCACTGCTTTTATGGAAGAGAGAGTTTTTTGGTGGCTCTTACTCTGCTTTTTATCTGACATCCCCAGGTAAGTTTCTAAACTAACTAAACTAGGTAAGATCACAGCTAAAAATTACCTTATCTGGAAATTATTGATAGCTCCACCTAATTACCTTTTCCTGATATCCCAATAAAACTTAAAAGCATAAAGAAAATAAGCAAATAAAAAACTAACTACATGTTTTTCATTGGTACACAATAGTACTAGAAAATTAAGGAATGATTTAATAAAAAATATCTTTTGGAAAAAAACCCCACCCTATTAGAAGTGTATGAAACCCATGGCAAAGATATAACTAAATAGCATTTGAATCATATGAAAAAAACATATTTACATGTAAGAGGCAGTATTCAATAAAATGTTTCTAGGTGATATTTCTTGATCTCATTGGATTGTGCCCAGCTAAACATATTCTATTTCAGTTTATTTAAAGTGGGGATTACTCTGTGATTCACCACACTTCAATCCTAATTAATATTTTCTTTAATACCTATAATTCTGACCTTGAATCATGAAATCTGGTCCAAGGATATGGCCTATATATAACTAGGAAAAATGTCATACATATTGGCTGAAACCTGTAGCCCTTGTTCCTGTGAAAGCAACATTCTAAGCTTCAACGAGAATACTAAGAATTGTGATATACTAGACATTAAGCTCCTTAGGTCAAGGACTATGTTTATTTTTATTCACCATTGTATCTCTAGCACTTAGCATAACACCTGATATACAGTGCTCAGTAAATATTTGCTAAATAAGTGAATAGTGAAAAAGTACCAACTTTAGATTATTATATTAAGAGAAAAAATCATTCTTATTTCAGCTACATAAGTCCTATAAAAAATACCAGCCTCAACCCAAATTTTCATGAAGGTACAATGATACCTAAATCACTCACCATCAACTGGTAGAGTTGGAGTAAGATCATTAAGTTCTTCAGCTGTAAGTCTGATTGCCATGTTTTCAAGAATAGAGTCAAGGTCATGGTCATCAACCTGCAACCCTATAAAAAAGAAAGACATGAGGAAATTAAAATGAAAGTCAAAATATGATATTAATTCCCATGTATAGTAGTTATTAATTTCATTGTAAAAAGAGGTTAAGGACATTTAAGTGTTTAAAGAGAGTCATTAATGGACTAAAATTAATCTATTCATTTATATCCGATACATCTAATATTGAAGATAAGCTTGCATAACAATACATTGAAATAGGGCTGAGAAACCATTCAGGTTAATTTTGGTCGCAAAACAACAAATCTAACAGTTTTTAATATAAATATCTATACAAATCAAGTTGAATTTGATCACTGTATTTCAAGATATACTATCTTAAACTTTTATAGCTAGGCCTACATTTTATTATCTCCACATCCAAAATTGAGGTAAACCTAAATATTTAGAACATCTTTTAAATATAAAACAAAATTATTTCATCAATATGAACATATATATTAAAACTAATTATGGGAATATATGTGAGAATGGTAGGAAGCAGTATTTAATAAGAAAAAAGCAAAACACAAGAGTTTCAATCTGACTTCTCAATTTGCATCTCACTCACCTATTATATCTTCTGGACAAGTCAGCAACCTATTTTTATATACATTTCTACTAGCTGTAGATGGAAGAAACACATAATTTAGGTCACAGAGAAAGTATCTAGACATGCTAAAATAATACCAAATATCCAAGTTCAGAAATATAGAGCATAAAATAATTTGCTCCTAAAATTTACCTAATATCTTCTAGAAATAATAAAAAGTGTAAACAAAATTCTTAATATGTATGGTAAATCTATCAATTCTTTAGCACCTGAGACAATTATTAATACCTATCATGCCAAAGCAAAACACTTCCATATGTTGTATTTTTTCTGAGTCCACCTTTTTTTCCCTCTCCTATTATAGCTCTACATCTCTCCTCCTCCTCCTCCTGTTTCCTAGAGGTCTTAACCAAAGGCATCTCAATGGAATGAAAAATATTAATATTCCTTATTCCAAATGGCAAGAATTATAATTGATGAGCCTCTTGATTTGCATATTTTAAATGGAAATTTATGTATTCCTATATATTAAAAATAATCACCCTTAAAATTATGGCTATTTTTAAACTCTAACTTATAAATGATCTGAAATAAGCAGAGTATTGGATAATAAAATAATTTAGGGATATAATCCTAATTCCCTGAAGATTCTACCCGATACTTGCAATTCTGAAAAACTCCCTTTATGACTATATTAACTCTCTTGAAGGCAATATGAACTCTCTTGAAGACTATTCTGATAGTTGAAATGCCCACCATTAACTGGAAGTGACTTATTTAGCTCCAAGTGTTCTTTAGGTGAGGGATCTATCCCCATTTTTTGCAGGACATTATCCAGCTCACTGAAGTCAACTTCTCCTCCTTCAAAACAAAAGAAGTAGAAAAAGATAACATTTTTTAAATATCATAATTTCAAATTATTAAAGAGAAATAAGGCATAATGATACCTGCTAAACAACAAGCAGTCAATTGGCAGACAGAGAATGAACAGTATTTCTTTAACACTGGTAAAAGAGATGCTCCCTTAATGATGGCTATAAAATAATATTTCACAATTGAATAAGGTTCATATAATTTAAAAATTATTAGAATAATAAAGATGATTGGTACAAATAACTGTTTAATATAGGGTATGAGATTAAGCTAGAAATCAATAGCAAGAGATACTAGAAAAATCCTCTAAGTTTGGAAATTAAAGAATCCCTCTCTAAATAAATTATGTGTCAAAAAAAAACCACACTGGAAGTTAGAATATATTTTGAATTGAGTAACAATAATAATATTACATATTAAAACTTGCAAAGGTGTACTCAGAGGGAAATTTACACCCTTAAACGCATATAGTAGAAAAGATGAAAAGATCAATAACCCAAGGTTCTATCTCCAGAAGTCAGAAAAGAACAGCAAATTAAACCCCCCAAAAGGAGAAGAAAAATAATAAGGACAAAAGCAGAAATTACTGAAGTGAAAAACAAACTTTAAATAAAATGAATACAGCCAATGTTGGGTTTTGGAAGACTAACAAAAGTGCTAAATGCCTGCATTATGACCAACAAAGGAAAAAAGGAGAGAAAGCACAAATAACATATTTTTAATGACAAAAAGGACATCACCAAGAATAGCCAAGAGAAGCCTAAGGAAATAAAACAGATTTGGAGGATTTACGCTTCAGATACCAAGACATATATATATATTTTTAAAGATTTTATTTATTTATTTGACAGAGAGAGAGAGATAGTGAGAGCAGGAACACAAGCAGGGGGAGTGGGAGAGGGAGAAGCAGGCTTCCTGCCAAGCACGGAGCCTGATGTGGGACTCCATCCCAGGACCCTGGGATTATGACCTGAGCCGAAGGCAGACACTTAACGACTGAGCCACCCAGGCGCCCCAGATACCAAGACATATTAAAGCTATGGACCAACAAATAGACCAAAGAAAAAGAATAAAAAGAATGAAAAGCCCAGATATATGCAACACATTCAGTTGGCCTTACATTAAAGTAGGGAAAGGATCATCTTGTCAATAAATGGTACTGCATATCCATTTAGAAACAGACAGTTACAGAAGGGAGGAGGGTGGGGGGAGGGGGTAGCTGGGTGATGGGTATTAAGGAGGGCACGTGTTGTGATGAGCACTGGGTGTTATACACAATTAAGGAATCATTGAACTCTACATCAAAAACTAATGATGTACTATATGTTTGCTAACTGAATATAAAAAAAAGAAACAAAATAGTGACCTTTATTCTGTATCATATAGAAAAATCAATTCTGAGTGGATTATAGATCTAAATGTGAAAGGAAAATAACAAAACTCCCAGAAGATAAAATAGTAAAGGTTTTCATGACCCTAGTGTATGCAAGGATTTCTTAAACAAGCCCCCAAACACTCTAACTATAAAAGAAAAGACTGACTAATTCAACTACATGAGAAAGCGAAACTTTTGTTCATCAGAAGATAAAACACAACCGGAGACCCTGCTCAGTGCTGCCAGCATCCTGGCAGAGAAGCTGAGGTCACCATCAAACTTGAAATATTTAAAGTGGAGACAATCAAAGTGCATTGTTGTGGGTGATGGTGCTGTTGGTAAAATGTGTCTTCTGATATTCTACACAATGAACAAATTTCCATCTGAGTATGTACTGACTGTTTTTTGGGGTTTTTTTTAAAAGATTTTATTTATGTATCTGAGAGACAGAGAGAGAGAGAGAGAGCACGAGCTCTCGCACAAGCATAGGGGAGTAGCAGAGGCAGAGGGAGAAACAGACTCCAGCTGAGCAGGGAGCTCAATCCCAGGACCCCGAGATCATGACCTGAGCCAAAGGCAGACGCTTAACGACTGAGCCACCCAGCTGCCCCAAATTTAGTGCTTTTAGAATGGGTTCAAACTTAAGCAACCAGCAACCTAATATAGACTGCTGTACGCATTAGATATTATATATAAACCTAATGGTAACTACAAATCAAAAACCTGTAATAGAAATGCAAAAAATAAAGAGAAAGATATTCAAGCATATCACTGAAGAAGGCCATCAAACCACAAAGGAACAGAGCAAGAAAGGAACAAAGAAGAACTACAAAATCAATCATAAAACAAGTAAGAAAATGGTCATAAGTGCATACCTATCAATAATTACTTTGAATGTAAACGGACTAAAAACTTCAATCAAAAGACATGGAGTGATGAAATGGATACAAAAGCAAGACCTATTTATTTTATTTTATTTTTTTTTAAAGATTTTATTTATTTGACAGAGAGAGATAGCGAGAGCAGGAACACAAGCAGGGGGAGTGGGAGAGGGAGAAGCAGGCTTCCTGCCGAGCAGGGAGCCCGATGTGGGACTCGATCCCGGGACCCCGGGATCATGACCTGAGCCGAAGGCAGACGCTTAACGACTGAGCCACCCAGGCGCCCAGCAAGACCTATTTATATGCTGTGTACAAGAGACTCATTCCAGACCTAAAGATATATGCAGATTTAAAGTGAAGGTATGGAAAAACATTTATCATGCAAATGGAAGTGAAAAAAAAAAGCTGGGGTAGAAATACTTAGACAAAATAGACTTTAAAACAAAGGCTGTAATAAGGGACAACAAGGACATTACATAATGATAAAAGGAACAATCCAACAAGAAAGTAAAATAATTGTAAATATTTAGGCATTAACATGGGAGCACCCAAATACATAAAGCAACTATTAATAGATATGAAGGAAGAAATCAATAGTAATACAATAACAGTAGGGGACTTTAACACCCCACTTACATCAATGGATAGATTATCCAGACAGAAAATCAACAAGGAAACGGTGGCTTTGAATGACACTTTAGACCAGATGGATCTAAAAGATGTATTTAGAACATTCCATCCAAAAACAGTGGAATACACATTCTTTTCAAGTGCATATGGAACATTCTCCAGAATAGATCATATTAGGCCACAAAACAAGTCTCAACAAATTCAAAAGGATTGAAGTCGGCAACCTACAGACTGGGAGAAGATATTTGCAAATGACATATCAAATAAAGGGTTAGTATCCAAAATATATAAAGAACTTATACAACTCAACAATAAAAAACCCTAAATAAACCAATTAAAGAATGGGTAGAAGACATGAACAGACATTTCTCCAAAGAAGACATACAGATGGCTAACACATGGAAAGATGCTGAGTATCACTCATCATTAGGGAAATGCAAATCAAAACTACAATGAGATAACCTCACACATGTCAGAATGGCTAAAATCAAAAACACAAGAAACAACAGTTGTTAGCGAGGATGTGGAGAGAAAGGAACCCTTATGCACTGTTGGTGGGAATACAAGCTGGTGAAGCCACTGTGGAAAACATTATGGAGGTTCCTCAAAAAATTAAAAATAGAACTACCCTATGATCTGGTAACCACACTACTGGGTATTTACCCAAAGAATACAAAAGCACTAATTCAAAAGGATATAGGCACCCCTATGTTTACTGCATTATTTATAATAACCAAATTATGGAAACAGCCCATGGGTCCATCAACTGATGAATGGATAAAGAAGATGTGATACACACACACACACACACAATGGAATATTATTCAGCCATAAAAAGAATGAAATCTCGCCATTTGCAACAACATGGATGGAGAGAGAGACTATAATTCTACGTGAAATAAGTCAGTCAGAGAAAGACAAATATCATATGTTTTCACTCATATGTGGAATTTAAGAAACAAAACAAATGAACAAACAGAAAAAAGAGAGATAGGTAAACCAAGAAACAGACTCTTAACTACAGAGAACAAACTGATGGTTACAACCAGAGTGGAGGTGGGTGGGGGATGGGTGAAATAGGTGATGGGGATTAAAGAGTACACTTAGCATGATGAGCAGTGAGTAATGTATAGAGGTGTTGAACCACTATAATGTACACCTGAAACTAATATAACTCCTTATGCTAATTATACTTGAATTAAAAAAATAAATATTTAAAAAAATTCAATATGTAAAACACAGACATCCAAGCAGACAAACAGGCAACAGACATGAAAGGAACTTTACAAAAGAAGTATCCAAATAACCAATAAACATGAAAAAGGTGCTCAACATCATTAATCACTAGGGATATGCAAACTCTAACAGTGGGATTCTACAGCATGCACACCAAAACGGCTAAAATGGAGAAGAGAGAAGTATTAGCAAGGATGTAAAGCAATTGAAACTCTGATATACCGTTGGTTGATGTATAAAATGGTACAACTACTTTAGAAAATGGATTGACAATATCTAACAAAGTATACACAATCCTATCCTATAACAAAGCAACTTCATTTCTAGGTATTATGGCCTAGAATTATGCACATATGTTCACCAAAAGGCATATACAGAATATTCATAGCAATATATTCTTCTTAACTGCTCCAACCCTGAAATGTGCTGTGATGATAGATTGGAAAGGTACATTGCAGTATACTTATACAGAGGAATATTGCACAGCAATGTATTCAGATACAATGAGTTAGTTAGAAATCATTTCAGCCACTATGGAAGGTTCTCTAAAGATCTCCTTGACTATAATTTCATACATTTTATAATATGAAGCAATGAACACTAACAAACTGCTGCTACATGCAACAATATGGATGAATCTCAGAGAATAACATGTACTATAATGTTAAAGGGAAGAAGTAAGATATCATGGAACACAAATCATATGGTTCCATTTACACAAATTTCAAAAACAGGTGAAACTAATCTGTGGCCCTAGAATAAAGGATGCAGTTACCTCCAGAGAGTATGGAGCAAGTGACTGTGAAGTGGTATAGGGATCTTCTGGATTATTGATAATGCTTATTTCTTAACCAGGTGATAGTTAAATAGATATGTTCACTTTGCAATAATTCTTAAGCTGGACACACATGATTATATGACATAGTAGTAATGTATTTCATACTTCAGTAAAATATTTATCATAGAAAAATATAGTTTAGTGTAAAGAATTGGGATCTCAAGTTTACAGTAGCTTCTCACTGACCTGTAATATCTTGTACTGTATCTATCAGTGTTTTCAGATCAGTCTTCCCTTTAGCTATAAAATAAGGCATAATTGAGATACAAAGCAGATTCATTTAAAAATTATAAAACAATAAACCAGAAACAAGTTAAATTCCATTATTCCATATCATTATTTGGGCTCATTTTAATTGCATAATCCTTAGTTTTCAGAGATTGACCTAAAATATGGCAGTGGTAGCAGGGACAGAGAGACATTGATGGATTTATATGTAGGATTTTTTTCAATGTTTTATTATGAAAATTTGTAAACATACAGCAAAGTTGAAAGAATTGTGCAATAAACACCCTTATGTCCACCATCTAGATTCTCCTCCAAACCCATCATTTTGATCTGATCTCCTAAGCTCTCTAATCTCTCTTTCAGTCAGGGAAGGAAAGAAAACTGAATTTAATGAGTGTCTACCAAGCCATGTAGTGGGATGGGTGCTTTCATATACTATATCTCAATCTTCTGTAAAGTTATTATGACTTAAAAAAAAAAAGAAACTGAGCCTCAGAAAAGTTAAGATATTTGCCTAAAGTCACAAAGTTAGTATGAGACAGAAAACTGTAGCTATCAGATTCCTAAATCAACACTTGCTCCATTCCACCAAATCAACCAGGCTGCTGGGGTAGAATTTAAAAGCAGCATAATCACTTGCATTAATATTCTTAAAACTGACCATGAGCACACTTAGTCCTCAGAAAGCACCTTCTCTAATATGATAGCCCTAACCTCCAAATCAAAATTTCACTTATATTTTTTGCTTATATATTTCTTTTGCCCCTTTAATCAAATGCAACTTTAAGAACAAGCACCACACTTTTTTTATCCCTCCATGGATTGGTAGATGGGCATTAGGATTGTTTCCAATTTTTAGGTATTATGAATAAAGCTGCTATGAATATTCATGCACAAATATTTCTGTGAACATATATATTCATTTACCTTGGAAAGATACCCACTAGTGGGATTGCTGGGTCTTATGGTAAATTTATGTTCAGCTTTTTAAGAAGTTGCCATACTGATCTCCATGGTAGTTAGAATACCCTCTAGCAATTGTATAAGTTACAGTTACTCCATATTATTGTTAATACTTGGTCTTGTCGATCTTTTTAATTTTTGTTATTCTAAGGGATGAATAGCAGTATCTACTAATGATTTAAATTGCATTTCTCTGATAAATACTGTTCGGCCCCCTTTCATGTGGTTATTGGCCATTTATATATCTTCTTTTTTTCCCCATCATTTTACATGATCTGGTTGTGTACATAAAAATTCCACAGGATTTTTTTTATTTAAATTCAATTAGCCAAGATATATATCTTCTTTTGTGAAATGTCCATTCAAATTTTTTGCCCACTTTCATTGGTTTGTCTTCTTATGATTGAGTTGTTCTTGATATTCTGGATATCAGTCCTTAGTCACATACGTTTTGCAAATATATTCTCCCAGTCTGTGTCTTGCCTTTTATTTTCTTAACTGTGTCTTTCAGAAAAAGAAGTTATTTATCTTGATGAGATCCAATTTAATCATTTTTAAAATTTCATGCTTAAGACTCTTAGCCACCTGTCTAAGAAATCTTTTTCTACCCTAAGGTCACAAAATTATTTTCCTATATTTTCTTCAAGAAGTTCTCCTTGGGGCCAGATAAATAATTGACTTTGACTAATAAAGGTGAATTGGCTTTCTTCATTGAATTTTGGGTTTAGTTTTTCTTGACTAAATTCACTGGAAACAATCTAATATACATTGTTTTTCAAAAAGTGGCAAAATACACAAAATATACAAAAAGAATTTGCCATAGATAGTACTGTAAGTTTAAAAAGTTTATTATAGGGGCGCCTGCATGGCTCAGTCGTTAAGCGTCTGCCTTCGGCTCAGGTCATGGTCCCAGGGTCCTGGGATCGAGCCCCGCATCGGGCTCCCCGCTCAGCAGGAGGCCTGCCTCTCCCCCCTCCACTCCCCTTGCCTGTGCTCCTCTCTCAATGTGTCTCTCTCTGTCAAATAAATAAATAAAATCTTAAAAAAAAAAAAAGTTTATTATACTTATTCAAATCTCTAGCACTTAACATAGCATCGCCTATTCAGTAAATATCTGTTAAATAAATGAATTAGTTAATTAACAAATTTTTCACTCACCAGTAGATGACCTCCTATCTTTTATCCCATTCTTCTTGTTCACTTTTTTATCAGCTGTAAAATACAAAATTAGGTCATAAAGGTAAATACTTATAATTATAGTGAATGTTATAAAATTATTAATGTAAACACAGCAATTTAGGGAGGTTGCATTTATTGACCTAAATATGATCTAATCTAATTCCAAATAAATATAAGCAATAGGAAAAAAGAAAGCTATCAAGAATCAGTGAAGATTCTTGTTTCTGAGAGATAATGAATCAGTTACAAAATAGGGCACTTTGAAAAATATATAATAAACAAAAAAAATCAGAATTCAAGTTTTGTAGTATCTTTCAGAACTCAGAATGAGTTCCCTTTTAGGCAGTGAGAAAAAGAAGACACATTTGAGGCGCCTGGCTGGCTGGGTTGGTGGAGCGTGTGACTCTGTATCTCGGGGTTAGGGGTTTGAGCCCCACGTTGGGTATAGAGATTGCTTAAAAATAAGATCTTAAGGGGCGCCTGGGTGGCTCAGATGGTTAAGCCTCTGCCTTCGGCTCAGGTCATGGTCCCAGGGTCCTGGGATCGAGTCCCACATCGGGCTCCCTGCTAGGCGGGGAGCCTGCTTCTCCCTCTGCCTCTCTCTCTCTCTCTCTCTCTCTCACGAATAAATAAATAAAACATTAAAAAAAAAAATAAGATCTTAAAAAAAAGAGAGAGACGAGCACATAGTACATCATTAGCTAACTGAACATAATAAAAGAATTTTATAATAAAAATAAATAAATAAATAAAAATCCTTTACCTCTCAAAAAAAAAAATTCATTCTGCTGATGTAAGGAGATAGGGGTATGCCATCTTTTTTCCTTGTTACCCAACAAAACTTTTAAGCCATTCATTTTAGTGAGCTGCCTCTTCCAGTTGTGCAAAACAACCAAGAAAAACGAGGCCTGTGATTGAGAGTCTATTGGGAGCCCTGGAAGGCAGCAGGACATACAGACCTTGCTGAGAAGCTACAGCAAGGGGGAAAGTAGAGAAGAAATGGGAGCACTGACATCTCAGCAGGAGAGTCTGTGACAGCCACCAAATTTTCCACAGTCCCAGCATAGCATCAAATAGCAAAACACTTCTTGTGACCCAGTGAAAGGAACAGGGGTTAGTGAGAGGAGCCCAAAACCCCAAGCACCTGATAGTCGAGCTGAGGTTCACAGCAAGAAGGGCCAATACAGATGGCAAGATAAAATGCCAAGTGCAAAGGGAGGCCAGTCAGCGAATGCCAGCATGAAGATTTAAAAATAAATGAGGATCAGAGCAGACATATCATAATGATGTTTTGACTCCTTTGACTCTGTTTTGACTCCTTAAGTACAGTAACCTACCTGGCTGAAGCTGCTCCTTCATATTCTTTTCTGTGTCCTACCACACCATGTGCATATCCCCATACGTTAGCATTTCCATTAGGAATGCTTTTACTACCTGTCCTGGTCTATCAAGTCTGTGTTAGGACCACTTCACCTCTATTCCCACTCCTGTGCAAACTCGGGGGTCAGGGACACAAGCAGCCATCTCCCCTGTATGATTCTGTTGTCTGTTGTCTGTTGCATTTAGTCCCATTTCCTTCACATCCGGTCCCCTGTCGGTGTCCATTAGGCCTCTCCTCTCCCACGCTCCCTTGGCCTGTGGAACGTTGTCTGGTCCTAGCTGTGGTTCCCATCGCTCCCTCTTCAACCCCCTTGGTTAACCTTGTGCCTGCCTGTCTCACGTATGATCACATCCCCAAAAGGGCGGACAAGATAAGGACTTTTTTTCCCACACTTTATGATCATATAAAAACAGTAGGCAAATCGCTTAGTGGTTGGGTTGTTCTACTATTTTCAACATTTAGATTATATTTTGATTAGATTTGCAAGTTAAAGGATTTGTCATTGTTTCTTTAAATAACAATAAGGCATCATACCCCTATGCATAAAGTGCTTCTTCTATTTATAAGGTTGAAAATCCAGCTTTTTAACATTGTAAAGAGAACTTGTATTTCATAAATTTTTGTCCTACTTTGAGCTATATAAAGGCAGTGAAATATAGCTACATTTGTTCTAGAAATGCTTTTCTTCAGAGGCTGATTTTTGTTAATGTCTTGATTTTATCTTCAAAGCACAGACTAGCACTTTAAAAGGGGAAGGGAGGAAAAATTGAAAAAAAAATTCTAAGTTACAGAATGTTGTGTGCCAGGTCTTTCTTGACCTATTGGACTGGATCTACATGGTAATGGTGGCAGTTTAGGACCCTACCCTGAGGGAGCAGTTCTCTGGGTCTTTGGACTTGCTCTGAACTTTGGCATGTCTCTGTTCTGTCTTCTGGATACTTGGCAGGGCTATGGAAGGGTCAATCTGCTTTCCTACTGGATTATAATCTTCGGAACGGCCAAATCATGTCTCATTAAATTCTATATTCTCAGTGTTTAGCACAATACATAAAACATTGTGGGATCTTAATGCTTTTTGAATCAGTGATACAGAGGAAAGATTGCTAAAGTATTTCTATAAATAGAAGTTTAGATCTAAAGTACTAACATAGCGAATACATATCCTTTCTTCCACACTCTCCAAATGAAACTTTTAGAAACCACAAAATTTATTCTCAAGGAGGGAAACCTAAAGCATAACATTTAAGGTAACTTTTTTTTATTGCTTTTGTCATTTTCTATGGTTCTAAATATGAATTTTATATATAAGAAGTTGACATTAATAAAAAGACTTCTCAGAACACAGAACCATGTATACCATGTGTATGTATATGTCACCTTCAACCAACAGGACCTTCAGAATCTTATAAAATTCTTTACCTGACATCTCCATCCTCATGTTTCCTGGAAAAGTGCCTAGGTTGCTATCATCAACCCTACTTCCTAGGAGAAAAATAGAAATGATAAAAGCTATGAGAATGGGAAATGCTAATGATTTTCAATTTAAGAAAAAATACTTCCTATTATCTTCACATTGTTATATTCCATTTCAGTATGAAAAGAAGATGCTTTTGACATGTATTCAGACGCACACTTTAAGATATTCTATCAGAAATGGAAGCATGTTCTTTTGATCATTTTACAGAGTATTAATATGGCTATAAAGCACAGGAACGTTTAACCTAGTACAGCCCATATGATATTGGACATGAAGTGTTACTTGCTGATATTGAGCAAACACTTAGGGGTCAATATTTAACATGTGGTAAATAAAGTGTTATGCATCCATCGAATGGGGAATCCATTTTCAACTTATACTCAGAGGAAAAAGTGATTTTTCTTACAAAATGATATATTTGGTATTCTCTGCCAGTCAATTCATCAGGAAGATATAACAATCATAAATGCAGATGAACCAAATTAAGTCTAAGAATACCTAACAAAACTAACAAAATTTAAGGGAGAAATAGAAAATACAACAATCATAACCGGAAATTTTAGCACCTCTCTTTCAACAATTGATGGACTAGCTACCAAAAAAGCCAGTACAGATGATCTGAGGAAGCTATCAACCACCTTTACTTAATTTATACTAATAAAATACTATACTCTTTAACTGCAGAATACACATTTTCAAGTGCACATAGTACATTTACCAAAATAGACCAATGCTGGGCCATAAAACAAGTACCAATAAATGGAAAAGAACTGAAATCATAAAGGATATGTTCTCTGACGGTAATGGAATTATATTACAAGTAACAATGAAATAACCAAGAAAACCCCAAATATTTAGAAATTAAATGACACACTTCTAAACAGGCCATGGATAAGAGAAGAAATCACAAAGAAAATAGAACATATCTCAAACTGAATTATAATGAAAACAAAGCATTTCAACATTTATTGAATGCAGCCAAAGCAGTGTTTAATAAGAAGGGTATGGGTCTTCATGCTTATATTAGAAAATGAGAGAGAGCTAAAATCAGTCACCATACGTTTCACCTTAAGAAGCTAGGAAAAAAGTAAAGTAGATTCAAAGTCAGTTATAATGATTAGATAATAAGTTTAGATCTGAACTTTCTGGAAGCTAAGGCATAAAGGGGAGCTCAGGTTATTGTCTACACAAAGTAAGCACACTGGTCTTTGGGAGAGAGAAAGTTTTTTTCTGATATTAAATTTCAAGACATTTTTCATATTCATTACTAAATAACATAATGGAAAATGTCTTCAGGAGACACAGTGACACTTTTGGTATGGCTGTTTTTAACACCAGTTCTCAAAACCAGTTGAGATATATTATTAGGAAGTTGCCTCAAAAGAGGCATTTCTATGAAATATCTCTTCATAAATATTTTTGGCTTGTCAAAGCTACACGTGTGTGCCTCCCCAAAAGTAGGTTGAGATAGTCAAAGAAGTAAACCTTGAGCTTCTGCAACCATAGAGGGTGCTTAAAAATGGACAATATGAAGTGATTTGAATGTGCGTGTAATGTTGGCTTGGTGTCAGAAATATTCTTCTCACTTAAATGTGCAAAATATAAATCGTTCCTTCCTTTTCAGTACCAGAGGGGCAGGAAAGGGCAGCCGATCAGGGAACTCAGAGGCCTAAGATTACGGAAATAGTATGCAAACCAAAAGAAGAAAATGATCCTTAACATTATAATTGACAAACCTTGTGCTAAAGTTAAACTTTGAATTAGTGTATAAAGAGAAACTGGGGAGGGGCTCCTGGGTGGCTCAGTCGGTTAAGCGACTGCCTTCGGCTCAGGTCATGATCCTGGAGTCCCGGGATCGAGTCCCGCATCAGGCTCCCTGCTCAGCAGGGAGTCTGCTTCTCCCTCTGACCCTCCTCCCTCTCATGCTCTCTGTCTCTCATTCTCTCTCTCTCAAATAAATAAAAATAAAATCTTAAAAAAAAAATAAAGAGAAACTGGGGAAAAAAAGGGTGGGGGTAGCCAATACAAAGAAATAACCAAAGAAAACAATGTTCCAATAACAAAAGAAGAAAAATAATAAACCTAAACAAAAATTCCCCTAATAGTAACAGAGGTTTTCACTAGTTTCTTGATGAAGAGTTATTATAAATCAGTATCAGGAACCCACTATTTATCATGTTAATACGTCTTGTACAATTACACTTTAAAGTAGAGTAACTTGCAAACAGCCTAATTCCAAGTGCTGTTTTAGTCATTTTAATAATATTTTTTTCTTCATAAGGCCCTTAGTGGAAAAGATAATGGCAGTCAAGACCCTGGTCTCAGACTAGGCAGAAGACGTAACTAGTACTCTCTAAAGGGCATGTTCTCTTTTAGTTGTGCTATGCATTTGACACGTATGGAATAAAGACACTAGAAAATTAAGCCAGTGTTAAATCATTTTAAGACCATCTCAAAACCCTAGTTGCAGTCTTCCCAAGAGATCCACAACCCACATATTATCTATCTCTATTCAACTGAAAATTCTTACTTTCAGGTAGAGGTGAAAATCCTGAATTGATTAAATTGCCCACAAACTCTCCTAGATTCACTTTCTCGTCCTCTGAAAGAAAAAAACGCATGTCAGGGAACAGGGAATGTGATCAGAGACTGGCAACTATAGCATAACTGCTATACTGAAAATCAGTTTATAGATTTGGCCTTGAAATATAGACCTGTATATTCAGTCAGAAAGACAGACGCATACATATCATTCAGACACATACACTCACCCCCTGCAGATCCTCCTTTGTATGACGCTATTGAAAATAAGTGGAACCCAACAGGGTAGCAGGTAGGAAAGAGCCTTGGATAATCCATGCGGCAGATAAACCCCGCAAGGATTCTTGAGAAGTTCAAACAGATGCGCGTCAAGATAAAGGATATCTGGAAACGTGACTCACCCGTGAGAGTCACACTCTGCAGCGATCTTTGGAACACATCTTCAGGCAACGGAACGCCTATATATTTCATAATGGAGCCTAGGTCCTCAGGAGTGACCACATTCTTCCTAATGGCAGCCAGAGCTCTCAGGGGGCCTTCTTCTTCTATATTCAAAAGAATATACAATGTATGAACTTAAAAAAAACCCACTCAAATATCAGTAGTGGGTCCTGGATGATGATGATGATGATGATGATGATGATGATGATGATGATGATAATAACTTCTAGTAGTAGTACTACTGCTACTTCTATCACTTACTAAGTATTCTGTCTGAGCTTCCTGGGCACTATGCTAAGTGCTCTATATACACCATTTCATTTAATACCACAAAAATTCCTTATTTAACAGATAAAGAAACCTGGCCTTAGAGAAGCTAACCTGCCTAAGCATACACAGTTACTAAACGTGAAGCCAAGTGTGGAGTCTGATTTCATAGGCAGAATGTTTAGCCACTAGTCCAAACAAATCATTGCAAATATTTAATTTGAGATTGAAGAATGATTACATAAAAAGAAATCTCAGGATGTCTGCTTATACTCATCTCTAGCATATCTGAGGCTGGGAATTCCATTAAAGCTATGATAACTAATCATACAAGTAATTTTCTTGCCAAAAATTAGATAACCACCCATAGTTTGATGTGACTGTTCTTAATTTTTTTCATTCAGTGGATACTTGGATGTATCCAACACATACACACAAAAATGTCGCCCAAATAACGGAAAGACTGGCACTGCTGTATCAATACCAAAGAAAGGTAATGTTCATTTCTGAAAGTACCATGTATGAATTGTAAGAAAGTAAGTAAGAAAGAAATTTTAAATATTATACTATCATAAACCCTATCCCATCATAAACATTAACTCTGTGAGAGATTTGCTTATAAGCCACATACCTGGGAAAGTTTTATAGGCCCCATTTAGAAAACCAAAGATTAAGGATAAAATATTTTGTCAGCTGAAAAAAACACCATTTTGGTTACATCCTAAATACCTTGGCTCTGTTGAATAGTTTCATCCCTTATAGCTACCTAAATTAGGCCTTTTGAATTTAGTTCAGTTTTAATTTTGGAAATTAAAATTTAGAGGAAATTAAGCCATTTCAATTAATCTCAAGAATATGGGCTGCTCGGAGGAGACCCAGGGGATCCAAAACAGCTGTGAATTTACACCAAGGCTCATTTAGCCTAAACTTCAAGGAGACCCAGAGGTTCCACAGACATCACAGATATCTCACTGTTGGAGAGGTCAGTTAACTGAACACATTAGAACCAGATTATATTCAATGGCTCATGGTTAAGGTAGTGGAGTAATGGGAAGAATAACCTATTACATAATATGGAGGAAGCCTATATGTTTCAACATGTTCCTATATGTTTCGGTAGTTAATCTTCTCGTGATAAAATCCCATTTTAATAAAATGATAATAGGATAAAAAAGAAAACACTGATTTTTTTAAAAAAAAATTTAGTATAGCTGACATACAATGTTACATTAGTTCCGGTGTACAACTTAAGGATTTGATAAGTTTATACATTATGCTATGTTTACCACAAGTGTAGCTACCATCTGTCCCATTATATCACTATTACAATATCATTGCATTCCTTATGCTGTGCCTTTTATTCCTGTGACTTATTCATTCCATAACTGGAGGCCTCTATCTCCCTCACTCCTTCACCCATTTTGCCCAACCCTCAAACCTCCTCCCTTTGGGCAATCATCAATTTGTTCTCTGTATTTATAGGTTTGATTCTGTTTTTTGTTTATTTGTTGTTTGGCTTTACTTTTTTTTTTTTTTTAAAGATTTTATTTATTTATTTGAGAGAGAGAATGAGATAGAGAGAGCATGAGAAGGGGGAGGGTCAGAGGGAGAAGCAGACCCCCTGCTGAGCAGGGAGCCCGATGCGGGACTTGATCCCGGGACTCCAGGATCATGACCTGAGCCGAAGGCAGTCGCTTAACCAACTGAGCCACCCAGGCGCCCTGGCTTTACTTATTTATTTATTTATATTTTTATTTTCAAGTAATCTCTACACCCAATGCGGGGCTCAAACTTACAACCCCAAGATCAAGAGTCACATGCTCTATAGACTGAGCCAGCCAGGCACCCCTGTTTGGTTTTTTTTAGACTCTACTTATGAGTGGACTCATATGGTATTGGTCTTTCTCTGTCTGACTTATTTCACTTAGCATAATACCCTCTAGGGCCATCTAGGTTGTCTCAAATGGTGCGATCTCATCCTTTTTATGGTTGCATAATATTCCATTGTATAAATATACCACATCTTCCTTATTCATTCATCGATTAACACTTAGTTTGCTTCCATGTCTTGGCTATTATAAATTATGCTTCAATAAACATAGGGGTGCATCTATCTTTTCGAATTAGAAGAGAACACTGATCTTATTCCCACAGAATTTCATAATGTCCAAGACACTGGCAACTGATGGCAGCCATCTTAGATCACAAACTTGGACGCTGAGAGGAATCACCCAGATGGATTTTGTACTTTTATCCTTTTTGAGTGATGAAAAAAATACTATAATTTCAAGAAAAGGTCAGGACTAGGATCCCTTATTGATTTGTCATCCAAAGTACATTTGTTATACACATGATGTGCTTTAGCATTAGAAAACTGGACAAATGCATATAATCAAAACTAAAGAATTCCACTCAAAAATTTTATTGTTAAAAAATTCTCACTTACTTGAAACTTTTGTAAAATATGGCATTTTCATTAACTGAGTCAGACAATCTTTTAAGTCCACTTTCCCCTCGTCTGAAAATGAAACATAAAGAAATGAATGGTCTTTGATCCAAAGATACAAAAGAATGAGGTCACAAGATATGCATGCTTACTAAACCTTCAGAACCAAGTTAATCCTGTTTTCTAACTCTGATGCTGCTAAACACATCTCAGACTATGAAAAGGAATATGATAATATGACTCCTGTGGTCTTTTTTGTTGTAGAGCCAATGAGCATTTTATGGATTTTACACTTATTTCCAAGTGGGACCATTTTTTTGTATGTTTCCTCTCTGATATGACATTCTCTTAATTTTTCAGCATTACAAGTCCTACTATAACCATTTATTTTTTGTGTGTTTTTTAAAATTTTATTTATTTGAAGAGAGACAGAGACAGAGTGAGAGAAAGGGAGAGAGCACAAGAGGGGAGAGGGAGAAGCAGGCTCCCTGCTGCAGCCCAACACAGGGCTTGATCCCAGGACCCTGGGATCATGACCTGAACTGAAGGCAGACACCCAACCCACTGAGCCACGCAGGTGCCCCACCATTTATGTTTTGAGGGAAGACAAGAAGATATTCACTAGAAGTACCATAAACCAAACTCAACCATAATACCTAAAGAACACTATACATACTTATAAGCAAAGCTATATTAATAAAGGAAATGTGCAGTCTTTTGCTTTTTATTAGTCATATACTGAGAACTTAAGAAAAAAGAATACCATAAGGCTTTGCACGTAAGCTAAACATCCTTCTGGCAGGATTTCAAAAATACCAGTGTAGTCCTTTGAGGACTCTGGGGAAACCAAACTGGTAGTGTATACCACCACAATAAGGCTTATCCCTGTGATTTATGGGCTTGAGAGAGCTTCACAGCCCCTGTCCAATAAGAATGTATGATTCAAACCTCAGAAGGCAAAGAAAGGGAAAGAAGAGAGGAAGATCATACTTCCCTAGGATAAATTCAATATTAGAATAATCCAAAACAAACTCTCATCCAAGCCTAATAGGGAAAATCTAATGTTACTGAACTCATTATATTTGATTCTTAATCGATCAACTCTGTGGATTTATGAGTAAAAGTAAACACAAGTTTGATATGTAATAAATGACTCAGAAAAGAAATACTTACTATCAAGAGGAATGGATATAAGCACCTCCTGTAATTCTTCCTCTGGGAAATAAATCCCCAGGCCTTTCAGTATAGATTTTACTTCATCAACATCAACTTTTTCACTGGTGACTTTGTTTAAGGCATTTGCAAGTTCATTAACCTCTATCAAGAGAAAATATTTTCAGTTTAGATACAAATTCTAAATAATTAGCTTAAATCATAATTCAAAAAATTAGTATAGATACCTAGCATTTTTTTAAAAAAGATTTTATTTATTTTTTGACACAGAGAGAGAGACAGCGAAAGAGGGAACACAAGCAGGGGGAGTGGGAGAGGGAGAAGCAGGCTTCCCGCTGAGCAAGGAGCCCGACATGGGGCTCCATCCCAGGACTCTGGGATCATGATCCGAGCCGAAGGTAGATGCTTAACCACTGAGCCACCCAGGTGTCCCAATACCTAGCATTTTTTAAAACAAGTCAGGAAACGACAGATGTTGGCGGGGATGCGGAGAAAGGGGAACCCTCCTACACTGTTGGTGGGAATGCAAGCTGGTGCAGCCACTCTGGAAAACTGTATGGAGGTTCCTCAAAAAGTTGAAAATAGAGCTACCATATGATCCAGCAATTGCACTACTGGGTATTTACCCCAAAGATACAAAAGTAGGGATCTGAAGGGGTACGTGCACCCCGATGTTTATAGCAGCAATGTCCACAATAGCCAAACTGTGGAAAGAGCCAAGATGTCCATCGACAGATGAATGGATAAAGAAGATGTGGTATATATATACAATGGAATATTACGCAGCCATCAAGAGGAATGAGATCTTGCCATTTGCAACGACGTGAATGGAACTGGAGGGTATTATGTTGAGTGAAATAAGTCAAACAGAGAAAGACATGTATCATATGATCTCACTGATATGAGGAATTCTTAATTGTAGGAAACAAACTGAGGGTTGCTGGAGTGGGGGGGGTGGGAGGGATGGGGTGACTGGGTGATAGACACTGGGGAGGATATGTGCTCTGGTAAGTGCTGTGAATTGTGCAAGACTGTTGAATCTCAGATCTGTACCTCTGAAACAAATAATGCAATATATGTTAAGAAAAAAAAAAGAAGAAGAAGAAGGTAGCGGGAGGGGAAGAATGAAGCGGGGGAAATCGGAGGGGTAGACGAACCATGAGAGACGATGGACTCTGAAAAACAAACAGGGTTCTAGAGGGGAGGGGGGTGGGAGGATGGGTTAGCCTGGTGGTGGGTATTGAGGAGGGCACATTCTGCATGGAGCACTGGGTGTTATGCACAAACAATGAATCATGGAACACTTCATCTAAAACTAATGATGTAATGTATGGGGATTAACATAAGAATAAAAAAAAAAGATGATATAGTACTCACCTTAAATACTCTCTTGAGGTACATATGCATCTAACTCTCATTTTATACATATAAAATAGATCAGTTGTATAAAACAAACTCATAGTAGAAATTAAACCTTGATATCAGTCTCCTTCTTGTCCATCTATCTCTGTTTCTCATGTTTCCTACATCCTTTGTGTATGTGTCCAGTGATCTCTCTGATGCTCCCCAGTCACTGTCACCTCAATTTGCCTTTTCTCCATTCCTTTATTAAACTTAATTTGTCTTATACTGACTCTCTTTTACTTACAGTTCAGAAGCTTGGTATACATGCTAACAGCTAATAAAGCTGCTAACAGAATGATTAATTTTTTAAAAGATTTATTTATTTATTTATTTGACAGAGAGAGAGACAGTGAGAGAGGGAACA
The DNA here is from genome assembly GCF_011800145.1 of Mirounga leonina. Lineage (NCBI taxonomy): Eukaryota > Metazoa > Chordata > Mammalia > Carnivora > Phocidae > Mirounga > Mirounga leonina. The sequence goes on along the minus strand of NW_023270708.1, from coordinate 1,121,416 downwards.
CAAGCAGGGGGGGCGGGAGAGGAGAAGCAGGCCTCCTGCTGAGCACGGAGCCCGATGGACTCTGGGATCATGACCTGAGCTAAAGGCAGACGCTTAACGACAGCTACCCAGGCGCCTCTGGAATGATTAATTTTTAAATAATTGGAAATGAATGTTAATGTAAGAAAGACTTTTGCCTCCCCATATGTCAGTCTCCTCTTTATTTAATAACAAACACTTTAATAGTATCCTAATATAGGTAATAACATATATGTTATTTCCTACCCTAGAACCATTCACACCTTCTTCCTTCCGTCTGGAAGACTCTTCCAACTCTTTCAGTAGCTGATTCCTTCTCCTCCTGTAGGTTTCAGCCTGTCACATCTCAGAATATGCTTTCTTGGCCATCGTATCTAAATTAAGCCACTGTACCTTAATGCTCTACCTCTTCCTTGCACATTTTCTCCCTAATATTTAGCAAAATCTGTAGTTATTTATTTGTTCATCTGTCTTTCTTCAATGAGTTCTCTGGGGTCAGAGACCAGTATTTACCTATCTTGCGTACCAGCAAAGTGCCACTTGTTTGTTGAACGAATGGATTGAATAAATGATCTTCCTGCCTCTCGTGGCTCCTTAATCCAATACACTGTTAAATCAATCTTTAGAGACAGCTTAGCACCTGACTCTCTTGCCCAGAGAATATATTGAGACCTGTTTGGGCTAACATTTAATACTCCCTTCAGATAGACCTATCAACTATCTCTCATTCCTCATCTTCCAAATCCTACTTATGTCTCCATTCTTTCCCTTCTAATCTCTAGGTCTCAGTGTTTTCTTGCTTTCCCTCTACCTACCAAGATGTTACCCTTCCTTCAAAGCCTCCCTCCATTTTTTTCATAGGAATCTAATCTTCATCTGAACTCTTAAAATAATAAATATGCATCACTAATTTGATCTTATGCCATATTAGTTATGTTTTTATGTAAATGGCCTATCTTTTCATCTAGATTTTAAGATTCTCATGGCCTACCTTATGCATATTTTTGTGTTTAATATATGTGTGCTGATCATGATGCTATTAACCTGTAAGTTATAGCATAAATTTTTAAACTAAACCATTAAGCTGTAATACAGAAAAAAATATATATCTTCACATAGAGTCCAACACTTGCTTGTTGTGGGGTTCTAGGTAAGGTACAATTTTTTCAAACTTTACTTTTCTCATTCTTTATTATAAGACTCCTACTTAACAGTAGAGTCATAAAGAATAGTTGATGAGAAATAAGTTATGTGAAAGTGCTTGGTAAAACATCAACACTATACAAATGAATTATTATTGCCAACTATTATGATATTATTTGAAACCAAACAAAATAAAATATGTCTTTAGAGAATATGAAATAAAACTATGCACACTTTTGTCCTCAAGATACTTTTTATACTGAAAATAAGAGTTAGAGAAGAGTTTTGGTAAGTTCATAAAACATTAGGCTATTAACTCATTTTTAAATAGAGTTAGAGCTTTTCAAAATTCTAGTCAAAACGAACCATGAGAGACTATGGACTCTGAGAAACAAACTGAGGGTTCTAGAGGGGAGGAGGGTGGGAGGATGGGTCAGCCAGGTGATGGGTATTAAAGAGGGCACGTACTGCATGGAGCACTGGGTGTTATACGCAAACAATGAATCACAGAACACTACATCAAAAACTAATGATGTAATGTATGGTGATTAACATAACATAATAAAAATAAATAAATAAAATAAATAAATTCTAGTCAAAAGTTAGATATTTCACAGAGGACATCCATCACGTGATGCCACAAAATGTTTCTTGGTACCACAATCGAAAAGACGAAGATTCAAGTTGGATGGATCACTGATCCCAGTAAGTTAAACGTGTATATTTTCATCAGGATGAAAATTCACATATTCTCTATGCAATTACAAAAAGGAATGAGAAAGCTCTTTATATTCTGATATGAATAAATATCCAAAATATATTGTTTCAAAAAGGAGACAGAACAACATACACATTATGCTTCCACCTATGTAAAAAGTGTGTGGAGGGAGAATATATATATATACATATATATATTCATATTTTCTTGAATGCTCTAAATACTACCTACATAAGAAACTACTTACTTATTAGTTAGTTACTGGGGCTAAGGAATAGGAATTGAATAGAGAGACCAGATAGGAGGGAGATTTTCACTGTGTATCTTTAAATACTTTTTTATTTATGATCTGTGTGAATGTATTACCTAATTTAAAAACTTAAATTTAATAATTAAAACATTTTAGGGTCACATATTTTTGGCATTCTTGTTAGAAGACATACCATTTGCTTCAACTACAAACTTATAATGTTAAAAACTAGACTTTCATCAACATAGGAAGCTCACTTTCATTTCAACTCTTAAAATGCTAAATGTACACCATTCATTTAATCTTGTAGCATATGAGTTATACTTTTATGTAAGTGGTCCATCACTTTTCGACAACTAGCTAAAAATTTCCGATATTCTCAATTTGTATAAAACTTCCTAATTATTCTCACCTCTAAAATCTTGCAAACGCTTATTGCTCTTCAGTGCTAAAAGGGCAGTCTTTAGGGAAACATCTCCCTTTTCTGTAAAGACAAAAATAGTACAAAGAAAAATTAATAAATTCAAGAAACATAAAGCACTTCCACTGTGAGCTAGATTGGTTCACTTACTGTCCCCTTAAAGCATCTTATGATTTTTCTAGCTATGTAAACTTTTGTCCAGAATGCAATCTACACTCTACCTATATAAATCCTATTCATGTCACAATCAGCTTGTAAGTCTAGTTTTCTAAAAAGCCTTCCCTTGCGCCTCTACGATACCCCGCTAAATGCTACTCTTTCCTTTTCCTTTCCTTCACAATCTATTTTCTGGAGAGAAATGTTTTTATTCATCACATCCTCATTCACACTTCAAACTGCTCTCATCTGTCTTCCACCTCCTGGAAACTGCTTTTACCAAGTTCACCCATTAACTATTTATTGGTGGGGCGCCTGGGTGGCTCAGTTGGTTAAGTGACTGCCTTCGGCTCAGGTCATGATCCTGGAGTCTTGGGATCGAGTCCTGGGATCGAGTCCCGCATCAGGCTCCCTGCTCAGCAGGGATCCCGCTCTCTCAAATAAATAAATAAATAAAATCTTAAAAAAAAAACCCAAACCTATTTATTGCCAACCTAATGAACACATTTTAATTTTTTGGTCTTATTTAATACTTTCCTCCTTCAAGCTCTTTTTTTCTCTTTGCTTTGTTCCTATAGCTTTCTTTTGGTTTCCCTCACACCATTCTAGCTAATTCTTAATGTCCTTATGAACTATTCTTTCTCTACCATTACTTAAATGTTAGCATGCCCCAGTGCTTTATTCTTGGCCCTCTTCTCATCACACTATATAAACCATTGCTGAATTCTCCTCTAACTACAAACTGCATGTTGATGACTCTCAAGTTTCTATTTCTAGGCTAGACCACTATCTACTGCACATCTTCAACTCTATGTCCACAAGCCTCTCAAACACAATTTATCCTTTTGAGGGGGATTTAAAACACAAATGAGTTAATGATTTTCTTTCTATGCAAATAACAAATCTTTGGGACAGATCAAATACATTTTTTACTTCCATATTGCCAAACTTTGATTTGATTGGTTCTGTATTTATCCCCATGTGGCAGCTGGAGCACTCACTTTAGAAGGAACCTTTCCTAATTCCAGTGTATCGAGGAAAATCTGCAAGTTAAAAACTCACTTTTATCAGCAAGAATTCAGAGAATGGCAGGTGGCAAATAAAACTCTTAGTGGATTATTCTAATTGCATTTTCTTTCACCTTCATATCTTAAAAAGTCGTAAGAAAAGAGAGAGGACAACTTTCTATGGTTTTGACAGTTGTGTTTACACCATTCTCTAATGAATACTATTCCAAGTTTTCACGGACTCTAAGTATGAACCTAGTTTGAAGTGTCTAGTGTCAGCTTGCACGATGGGTGTATAAAAACAAGAACTAGGATTAATTGGATGCATTTGATATATAAAAGTATTGACTAATATTTTTACAAATCATTATGACATTCTTTTATTTATTTTCATAATTTTCTTTACTGATTTATTGCTTTATATTGAAGACAGAAGAGTCAAACACAAAATAATAAAGCATAAAATTCAAATAAAAGAATGAAAAATTAAGATGAGGCAAAATTAAGACAAGGAATAATTAGATTAACTTACATCTTCTTCTTAAAACAAAATCTAATTTATTATAAATCAAACCCCCCTAAATCTCAGTTTAAACTGTTATTCTGGGTTTTATATAATATTTCTGAAAGGAATTAATTATCACACATTAATTGATTAAAAGAATATCTGAGTGTTTTTTGAAATATCAGTTTTAATGTGAGATAATGAATATTTGTCTAACAACATCTTACTTTTTAAACAATTTAAAAAAGAAACCTGAAATTGCATCTAGGTGGCAAACTTTATAAATGACCACCTATCCAGTAAATGTAGTTGCTAATAAGTTTTTTAAAGCAAAGATGCATATATTGTGCATTCAGAAATATGCAAACACCTATATTTTTCCCATTAGCTGGAAGAACCTGAAAAATAAGTGAGATAATATGACTTTGGTTATATTATCTCATTATATTTGGTTATATTATCCATTAAGAAGTGGAAAGCCAACAAGAACATAGGCTTCTTGTTTGATCTTTCCACCTACTCACATTGTATTGTGACTTTATATATTTAACCTGTTCTCCCAACAGAATACTTTAAATTTGCTTACAGTTTAAGCATTCATTTTTCATCAGTAACCAAATGCCTATATTTGCAGATTTTCAAAATATATCCTTTCCTCATAATTCTCATGGAAATTTCTCCAAAATAATCACTTTTCTCAAGCAGTTATAAAGCAAAATTGTCTCAATGATGGCAAATATGGCATGTTATTGAAATGCAAGAAAAAAGCTTCCATATCTGGCTGAATGAGTTAAAGAAATCTTCAAGGAAGTCACATTTTTACTGACTTGGCAGTATATCTGAAGGTTAACAAAGACTGATGAAGAAAATATATAGAAATATAAGTGAGTATGATGTGTTCTGGGAACTATAAGTAGTTTCTTAATTTTAGATTTAGTTTAAATTATTCTATTGTGTTTATTAAGTGTCTTGAAACCTTACAAAAAATGTGTAAGAAAGTTTGTGGGAAAAGGTTAATCTAAACAGGTCAGGTAACAAGAACTAGATTTTTTTTTTTTTTAGATTTTATTTATTTATTCATGAGAGAGAGAGAGAGGCAGAGGGAGAAGCAGACTTCCCGCAGAGCGGGGAGCCCGATGTGGGACTCGATCCCAGGACTCCGGGACCATGACCTGAGCCAAAGGCAGACGCTTAACCATCTGAGCCACCCAGGCGCCCACAAGAACTAGATTTAAAAAAAAAAAAGAAAAGCCCTGTGTAATTTGTGAAGGAATTTAGATTTATCTATTCTCATTTCAATCTCTTCCCTCCATCATGCCCTTCATCAAACACACTACATCCTAAGCTGAACTCATCCTTGCACTAAAGCCTGATCCTCCTCCGGTATTCCCCAGCTTATTAAAAGGCATCACTAGGAAATGCCTCCCAAGCCAAAAATCTGTTAGTCATCCTCGATTCCTCTCCCCTCCCTAACTTAACCAAACAATGATGAAGTTCTGCCTCCTAGAACTCATATCTGTTCCCTTCTTCCCATCCCTAGAGCCAATGCCTTACTTCCACATTATTTTTAACCTGAACTACTGCATGCCTTCTAAAATGTCTCTTTGCCTCCAATCTTGCCCTCCTCTGCCCTTTCTTAATGCTGCTATCAGAATGCCTATTATAAAGTGCAAAATTAGTCTTGTCATCTTTCAACTTTGAATTCTTCAATGACCCTCTAGAGCCTTCAGGATAAAATTCAAACTCTGCTGCCCAGAGGGGAAAAAAAAACACCCTAGTGGATCTGCTCTTGACTATACGGCCACTTAATTCTTTCTTCCCCACTCCTTCTGCCACTATGCACCACCAAGTCAATGATCAAACTTTGATTCACATCAACATGAACTGTAAAGCTTGTTAAACACACACACGCACACACACACACACACACATCTTGGCCATGATGCAGATATTCTGAAGCAAGAGATGTAAGCATCTGTGTTTTTAACAAATTCCCCAGGTAGTTCAGATGTGAATCAGTCTGAGATCCACTGGTGTACATCCTACTGGACTATTTAAGAGTTCCTTGACTTCTCCTCGAGCTTTGTTCTTCTATACTTTGTACATACTAAACATTCCTTCCTAACTCCTTCCAGTCGTCTTCCCTTCACTCCCAATTCTTGGGTAGCGCCTACTCATATTTTAAATCCCAACTCCAGGGGCACCTGGGTGGCTCAGTCAGTTAAGTGTCTGCCTTCAGCTCAGGTCATGATCCCAGGGTCCTGGGATTGAGCCCCGCATCAGGCTCCCTGCTCAGTGGGGAGCCTGCTTCTCCCTCTCCTTCTGCTGGTGCTCTCTCTCTCTCATGCTTGCTCTCCCTCTTTCAAATAAATAAATAAAATCTTTAAAAAAATTAAAAAAAAAAAACTCAACTCCAACAGTATGTCCTCCAAGAAGCCTCTTCTGACTACCCTATCCAACCCTCTGTGGGTTAGGTACCTATTGTATACATTCCCATAACACTCTATGTTTACCTCTGTCACGATATTTAACAGTTGGTATTCTCATTGCTTGTCATCTCTAATAGACTGTAAGCTCTTTTATCTTTATATATTTAGTGCCTAACAAGCAATAGGTGCTTAATAAACTTTCATTGAATGAATGAAATTGCTCTCCTCTCATCACTCTCATTCTACTACCATACTCACAACACTCTGACACCAGATGTGGGGGGTTGTTTTCCCCCACCAAGCAATTCTCTGCAACACCAACTGAGCATCCTATAATTTAACTCAATTCTGACATTATCTACGTGGAGATGGCATCAGGTCCCACAAGTTAAGGGATCAGTCCCATGAGACTGTCCTTCCCACTTCAGATGCCAATCACAAGTAGCAGGTCCCCAGGTTACCCACAACTTATGTCCAACTTGGCTACAAATCGGAGGTTTCCATGACTTTCTCCCCTATGGATTCAATTATTTGCTAGAATAGTTCACAGAACTCAGGGAAACATTTAATGTTTACCAGTTTATTAAAGGATATGATAAAGTATATTTATGAACAACCAGATGAAGAGATACATAGGGTCTGGGAGATCTGGGAGGGTCCCAGGAACAGCAGCTCTGTTCCTGTGGAGTTGAGGTGAGTTACTTTCCTAGTATGTGGATGTGTTCACCAACCTGGAAGCTCTCTGAACAATTGGGATTTTATGGAGGCTTCCTCACATAGGCATGATCAATGATTCACTCCATTTCCAGCCCCTCTCCCCTCTCTGGAGACTGGGGGTAGAGCTAAAAATTCCAAGGTTCTAAGCATGGCTTATCTTTTTGGTGACCAGTCCCCACCTAGGAACAAGATGCCCACCTAGAATTGCCTATTAGAACAAAAGATACCCCTAGTGGTCTCATCACTTAAGAATTTACAAGTATTTTAGGAGCTCTATGCCAGGAATGGGGTCGAAGACCAAATATATATTTCTTATTACAAATCACAGTATCACATCACTGTTTCCCTGGCTATTATTAAAGCACTGCGATGTAACATTGCAAATGCACTGAGCTTTTATCGCCTATATTGTTATATACCCTTTTGTTGTTTATAGCTTGCCTCATCAACTAGACCGAAAGTTTCCTAAATATGAATACTTTGTATTTATTTGATTACATTACATATTACATGACACCTTACATATAACAGGCACTTGGAATCAGGTCTGTTGCATAGCGATGCAGGCCATGCATTGCCTAACATCAAAGGGTGCTGTTGACACAGATGACAACATGCCCCCAGAAGTTGTGCTGTGCAGTGGCCCCATTTAATACTATAAAAAAGAAAATACTTTTAGGAATTGATTTTAAATTAATTTTTAAAAACCACATAAAGCTGGCAAAATTTGGAAAATTATATATTGTTTTCTCTGAAAACTCTTAGGATTCACGTTCAATCCATCTCCTGCCATAAATATCTCACGCTAAGGGGAGAAAGCCTTCCCTTAGTCTATTCCTGGCTAAAAGCAGCTTTACTTTAGCACAACCTTCACAGAGAATTATTTCATCTTCCCTGATTTACATAGTAGATGCTAAA
>NW_023270708.1:1086812-1113124 GCF_011800145.1 Mirounga leonina | reverse complement strand
CACAGAGAATTATTTCATCTTCCCTGATTTACATAGTAGATGCTAAAAACATACATACAAATTACACTCTGACGGAATCAACACAGAATACTTGATGGGGTTTTTAAAATCTTATTAATCTTATTCAAAGATTTTTCTATCAAGATAAATTTATGATCTCAATAGAACTGCTCTGTTAGAGTGTTTTTTCCATTAGGATAATAAAGAAAAAAATTGTTGGGCAGCGATGAATGGAGGACAGGGAAGGGGAATGGAAAATTTACTGTCACTTTATTTGGAAAGCCAACTCATAGTTATTATATGTACCATCAACATCAAGCGTTTTCTCTAACATCTGGTATTCTTCCGGCTTTACAGAAATATTGAGGTCATCAAAAGCATCTTGCAAGTTGTTAATTTGAATTTTGTTGCAGTCCATCAGGTTAACAGTCTGGAGGGCAGTAGATAAATCTGAAAACACATGAGGATTCTGTAAGTCATATATCTCAACTAATATTATCTCTATGATTCCAAAATTAATAAGCCAAATATTCCTTTACTCCAGGCATATTTCCCTGAGATGTTCAGTTATTTTTGTCTTAATGTAAAAAAAAATTAGGATGACTGAGGTTTTTTTATTTAATTGAATAAAACTATCAGTTTTTTTAAAGTTAAAATAGGCCATTATTGCATCTCCTAGGGAAATGTTTAATTTTGTATCAGTGAGAGGGAATTTGGGGCTTATCTCTGTGTATATGAAACAGCCCAAATTTCAGAGTATAAAAATATTAGTCCTGAATTTTCTTCTACTTACATATTTTGCTGCTCCTTTCATTTTTTGCTTATTCGTCATAACTTTTACTCTATTATTAGAAGTCCCCCCAGAAGTATGGGAGGATTAAGGTTTTCAGGAATATATTGTGCCTGAAAGTGGAAGTGGCCTTTAGTTTTTAACCTAAAAGGTACAAGAACTAAATGCTACAAAATCTGTAGATGAAATATGAATTGAAGAGTTTCAAGATTAGAGGTAATAGATGTAAGGGTTTTTCTACAAAGAAAATAAAAATGTTGGAGGTTCTTTCAGGCTGAAGCACTCTGTATTCTTCCCAGGTCTTATCCAAACCTCTAGGAGTTTTCCCCTCTAAATGGGGTCCTTAGGATTAGAGCCATGCCTCTATTTATCAATGAGTTACACAAATCATCATACACTAAAGATCACTGTTTGGATTATAATCTCTAGTTTATCTGGGGGAATATTTAAAAGGAGGCAAAGTAGAGGCACACAAAGGAATTGCAGAGAAGAGCTGTACTTTTTAATAAGACATTATTAGACAAGAAATTTTCCAACAGATCTTAATTCATGAGGGCCTTTAATTTCTCCAATAAATTCCAGCAGACTTTTTGTAGAAATTACACTGATTCTAAAATTTACATGGCAATGGAAAAGACCTAGAATAGCCAAAACAACTTTTTTTAAAGTAGAACAAAGTATCTGGAGGACCGATACTACCTGAGTGCTTTCAATGTTTATTATCAAGCTACAGTAATCAGACAATGTGGTATCAGTGTAAAGACTGACAAAGATCAATGGAACAGAATAGAGAATCCAAGAAATATATATACAAATACATATGATTTTCTACAAAAGTACAAAGGAAATTCAGTATAGAAAATATAGAGAAAGTATAATCTTTTCAACAACCAACCGTGCTGGAACAAATGAATGTCCATATACAAAACAAAACGAAACAAAAAGGAACTTTGATCCATACTTTATTCTATATATAAAGATTAAAGCAAAATAGATCATACACCTAAAATGCAAAACCAAAACCCATAAAACTTTTAGAAGAAAACATACAATAAAACCTTTGTAACTTTGGAGGAGGCAAAGATTTCATACATGTGAAACCAAAAGCACAATACAAAAAAGAAAAAAATTGATTAATTAAACTTCATCAAAATTAAAATTAATGATCTTTTAAAGACACTTAAGAAAATGAAGAGACTCAGAAAATTTTGCTCAGTATAAGACTCAGAGAAAATATTTTGCTAAGTGTATTTCTGATAAAGGACAGGTACATACAGAAATACAAAAGCAAACAACCCAACTTTAAAAACGGGCAAAAGATCTGAACAGACACTTTACAAAGAAGATATACAAATGGCAAATAAGCACATGAGAAGATGTTCAACATCATTAGTCATTAAAGAAATGCAAATTAAAACCACAACGAGATACCACTCCACACTTACTAGAATGATTAAAATTAGAAAGACTGACTATACCAAGTATTGGCAAGGATTTGGAGGAATTGGAACTCTCATTCACTGCTGGTGGAAACGTAAATGTAAAATAGTGTGGTCACTTTGGAAACCAGTTTGCAGTTTCTTAAAAAGTTAAACATACACCTACCATATGAGCCAGCCAAGCTTTGGTAACTACTCAAGAGAAATGAAAGCTTATGTTCATACAATGACATACAAAATTGTTCATAGCAGTTTTATTTGTAATAGCTCCAAACTGGAAATAGCCTAATGTGTATCACCAGGTAATAGATAAACTGTGGTATATCAATAAAATGGAGTGCTATCCAGTCATAAATAAGAATGACTTACTGATACATGCTACATGGATGAATCTCAAAATAATTATGCTGAATGAAAACATCCAGCAAAAAAAGAATATATCCATTTTGTAAAATTCTGGTAAATGCAAATGAATCTATACTGACAAAAAGCAGACCAAGGGTTGCCTGAGGATGAGGAAGAGGATAGGAAATGGCAGGAGAGATTATAAAGGAGCATGAGGAAGTTTTGGGGGTGAGGGATGTGTTCATTACCTTGATCATGATGGTAGTTTTATAGGTGTGTGCATATATCAAAACTTACCAAACTGTGCACTTTAATTACAAAAATATACAGCTTTTGTATATCATTTATACCTCACAACACTGTTTAAAAATAATAACGACAAAAGGTAATGGAAACTATGACAAATATTTAAAATGAAATATTGATTGACCCACCTTGAAATTCAGGAGCTGGCTTATTTGTGTTCAAAGCCTCCAAAATTTGTTTGAGACTTACTTCACTATTTTCTAAAAAGTAAAGTATAAGGATTATAAAATGGCAAAGTGTCAATGTTTATAACCATTAAAATAACCATGACAGGAAATGGGGGGATGGGCAAATTTTGTTAATTTTTGAAAATTAGCTGGATAAAAACTAACCAATTTAAAATAGTTTTACCAAGAACCTGTTCCCTTAAAATGAGAAAAAATTTCTAATTATACTATTTGTCTTAATTAAATTTTGATGTATACATTTTACAAATATGATGCCAGATAAACAGAGGGTGCCTCTTCAAAATATTTCCAAGAGAAGGGGTGCCTGGGTGGTTCAGTCAGTTAAGCATCTGACTTTTTTTTTTTCTTTTTAAAGATTTTATTTATTTATTTGACAGAGAGAGACACAGCGAAAGAGGGAACACAAGCAGAGGGGGTGGGAGAGGGAGAAGCAGGCTTCCCGCGGAGCAGGGAGCCCTATGCGGGGCTCGATCCCAGGACCCTGGGATCATGACCTGAGCTGAAGGCAGACACTTAACCATCTGAGCCACCCAGGCGCACCAAGCATCTGACTCTTGATCTCAGCTCAGGTCTTGATCTCAGGGTCGTGAGTTCAAGCCTTGCACTGGGCTCCACACTAGGTGTGGAGCCTACGTAAAAATGAATGAATGAATGAATAAATAAATAAATAAATAAAATTTCCAAGAGAAAAATATTAATTTTTAATTAGTTCTCAGTATGCCTATGTTCTCATTATGTTTCTAAGACCTAGTTTATCTAAACTATGCATATGTAAAACAGATTTCCCAAGCTCACAGTAGAACTAGGACTTCATTAAGCTCAACATACATTGTTCTTTCAAAAAGGGCTCACCATCAATTGATGCTTGACCCAGAATCTCCTGGAATGTCTTGTTGCTTAATGGAATTCCTGCACTCAAGAGTTGGAAGCTCAGTTCATTTGCAGGCATCTTATCATTTCTGATCTTATCAAGAGTTGTAATCTCTTTAAATAAATCTGTAAATACATGAAGAATAGAGAACAAATGAGGAAGCTGGGGCAAAGCCCTTTCTTAGACTTAACACCCTGACCTGCAGAGAGTAGGTGTATTACAAAAGTTATTCTGAGTTAAAGGGCTTTCAAACATATCAATGGGCTTTGTTTTGAGAAGCCACTTAAACAACAAGCAAAATTTAACATACCCCTTGGCAGCTAAAAGTTGAACTTCTGCAAAATTTTTGTAAAAATTTGCTTTTATTTATTATTTCCCCTCAAAGGTAAAAACTACTACGTGCTCCAATCTTTCATAGACCGTAAGCATTTCAAGCACAGCTAGGTAATGGCTCTTAGAATGAGGTCAGCTAGCAGAAACAGAACGCAGGTAGTTGGAGAAAGAAAAATGAAAATATAAATCTGCTATAGCCTGAAAAACACGTAGTCACACCCTATCCTAAGATTAGAGCCTCTCTTACTTACCGCCTACCTAGTAGTTTTAGATGTGCTAGATCTTATTTTCTTTGTACTTTCTCTTACAATATTTCACTGTAGGTGAGATAAAGAAGCACGTGGAATTTATTAGAGGTGAGAGAAAATTGTATTAGATTCATGGGATACCTTACACTGAAGCATATACTGAGACAAACTGTTTGTTTTAAGGAAGCATATACTAGGAATGTAATTCTAAATAATTCATTATAGTCAAAGTACAGATTGAATATGATAAGGAATAAGAAAGCAGATTATAACATCGCAATAAAGCAAAGAAAACTTAAGGAAATAAAAGCACAGGGCAAAACAAACTATACTTTAGAAAAAGTAGAATATCACAGAATGATCTTAGAAATTTATCTTTACTTTTCATTCTTTTTTTTTTTTAAGATTTTATTTATTTGACAGAGAGATAGAGAGAGCACAAGCAGGGGGAGCAGCAGGCAGAGGGAGAGGGAGAAGCAGGCTCCCTGCTGAACAGAGAGCCCAATGCGGGGCTCGATCCCAGGACCCTGGGATCACGACCTGAGCCGAAGGCAGCCGCTTAACAACTGAGCCACCCAGGCGCCCCTCATTCTTTTACTATACTTACTGTTGAATGGTGTTGATGGTTTCGGTGAATTAGTGAAAACACCAATTATATCTTTTACAATCTTTTTATTTTCTGCAAAGTTAAATAAAATAGGGTTTAAATAGATTTCAACCTCATTAAGGCAGGGATCTGGTATTGCTTTAATATAATTTCATTCAGTTTTCAAACTTCTATGACTATAACGCAGAGTAAGAAAAACATTTAGATTGTGAACATGCGTGCTCACACACAAATACTCACACACACAGAAATAAATGTTTTATAAAACAATACTTACCCTTATCCTATGTGATGCATGCTGATATCTTCCAACAAATTCCACATTATTCCATTTCATTTTAAAATGCTATTCGGGACTTAGTAAATTTATTTCACAACCCAGTATTGTGACCCATGGTTTAAAAAAATTACACACAGGTTATATAGTACAAAAATATATACACACCTATAATGAGTATGAGAGAATGCATAGAGCCACTCCCTGCAGAGATGATTTATACAACAAAGACAGCAAAGGAAGAGAAAGAATTAAAAAAAAATTCCTTTGGAAGAAAGTTCTGTTTGGTGAGAAAAGAGAAATTCAACTTGTTTTTACTGTCACTACTCCCTATTTAACCCTGAAGTGAACAAGCAAAAACTATGCATAAAAGAAAATATATAAAATTATTAATCTTTCCAAGTAAGTAAAAACCCTTATAAAACCTAATAGCTGAATTTCAATTTCTTCTGAATTATCCAAACTATCACATAAATATTTCTTATTCTTTGGAGGACAGGGTTCAGGACATACTACCCCCAAAACATTGCAACCTAGCATATTGAATACTTTAAGCTGAAGAAATTTGAGAAATGGAAGGTGCAGTTAGGATTCAGAATTCCCCATCCTCCCTGAAACAGGTCATAAGACTCTCACGTGAGAGATTCCCTGCTATACCCACAGGAAAGGAGCATCCTTATCTCTGAAGACTGTGGGTTGGAGGGACACCCAGAGGAAACTTGTTAAATTTCCCCCAGTTTACCACCCTTAGCTCATATCATTTTGCCCTATCACATTTTCCACCATTTTCTACTTAACCACTTCTTTGGGTCTTCGTTTCCTTATGTATGCTCCCCTTTCATGTAAAGTTATATTAAATGTGTATGCTTTTCTCTTGTTAATCTGTCTTTTGTTACAGAGCTCTAGCTGAGAACCTAGAAGGGTAGAAGGAAAAGATTTTTTCCCCACTCCTACAGAAGCCTGCTTCAGGGATCACAGGCTCACAGACTGAATACAGCTGAGATTCAGTCATGTTCATTGTCTTAGGGAGTGTTAGGGTTTTCTTTTCATTTGAATTTAACTATCTTAATATAGGATATGTGCTCTCAAGTTACCCTACAGTCCACATCCCTTCCTTTTGTCTTATACCCAATTCATTTTATTAATTTGCATTATGTGCCTGGCTACTGCAGATATTTGAGTTAGCTGACTCCGGTCTGCTTCAAAAGTTACCCTTCTCTGGAAGCTTATTGTAATTTGTTTAAAGAGCAAATTGGAGCTATTGCACTGTACCTCTTGAAGTGGTGGATAATTTGACCCATCTTTCCTGTTCTTTTTTTTTTTTTTTTAAGATTTTATTTATTTATTTGTCAGAGAGAGAGAGAGCACAAATACAAGCAGGGAGAGCAGTAGGCAGAGCAGGCAGAGGGAGAAGCAGGTTCCCTGATGAGCAAGAAGCCTGATGAGGGACTCAATCCCAGGACTCTGAGACCATGACCTAAGTCGAAGGCAGACGCTTAATGACTGAGCCACCCAGGCGTCCCCCTTTCCTGTTCTAAGCAGTTAGTTTGGCCTTAAGTATTTCCTCATTCCTGAGATTTGTAGATTAAAAGTTTTTGTAGAGACTGCTTGTGCAGAAACCTAGAGTTGTTGAAGAAAATATACCAAATGCCTAAATAGAGAGGAAGAATTTCTCCTGAGGCAAAGAGAGAGAAAGAAAGAGAGAGAGGGAATGGGAGGGCTGAGGGAGAGAGAGAATGGAAGTCTGATGGGAAAGAATGAGAATTGCCCTGTGGGAGCACCCCTTTCCCATATCCCTTCCCCACAGATGCAGGATCACCACAGGCTCCATCCACTAGGTGTCAGTAGAAACACAATGCAAGGGAGTTTTAAAAGCTCTTCCTCTATCTCCTACATTATGGTATGACCTTGGAATGGGAGAGGGTGCCAGCAATGAACCAGCCTAGATATCTGGATCAACCCTCCTACTAAAAACAACTAAAAATTCTAAGTAAAATTATTGCTTTAAAATGACCTTAAATCCATCAATCTGCTGCCAAGAAAGTAAGAAACTTCCAGGCCAAACAAGTAATGGAAGGCTGTAACCCAGAAACACCGCAACAGTTTTTCACCCAGAGTATTTGCCAAAGACAAAACAAAAACAAAACAACATTGGATGAACTTTAGTTTGTATTTTCAAAGGTCAGACAAAGCCTAGGTTTCTCCCAAACTGGAGGGTTTATCCTCGACTTACAAAAATGTTTCTCTAGATTTTAATACCTAGAGAAAATATCAAGAATAAGAAAAAGTTCCTCCTTTATAGATAATTTGACTTTCCTCTCTAGCTACCTTTAAGATTTTCTTTCCTTCTGGTAGGCTGCAGTTTCATCATGATAAACCTATGTATGGATGGATTTCCTTTCATCCTATGTGGGATTCATTGGACTTCTTGAATTGGTAGGTTTAGGTCTTTCTCATTCTAGAAAATTCTCAGCTATAGTTCTCCAAATATTTTCTCTGCAACCATTCTGTCTCTTCTCCCCTGAATGGATATATATCATGTCTTTTCATTTTTTCTTTTTTTTAGCTTTACTGAGATATAATTCACATATAACATTATACTAATTATAATGTAAGTGTAAAGTATATAACATTGTAATCTGATATACATATATATTTCAAACCAATTACTGCAATAAGTAGCCTTTTCATTCTGCCTTCCTCTAAGCCTCTTTCTTGTATTCTATTTCTCTTTCTATGCTACATTTTGTATCATTTCTTCAAACTATTTTGCAGTTCATATTTCTTCACCTATGTTTAATCTGCTGACATTATTGTCCACTAATTAATTTTAATTGCTACTTTTTTAATTTCTAGAAGTCCTATTTCGTTCTTTCAAATTTTAGTTTCCCTCACATGGTTCCAAATTTATCTTTTTTTTTCTTCAGAAGAATAAGAATACAGGAAGAGTGAAATCAAAAGAATGGAAAATATATATATATCTAAAAAATATAGTTAATAGGGGCGCCTGGGTGGCTCAGATGGTTAAGCCTCTGCCTTCGGCTCAGGTCATGATCCCAGGGTCCTGGGATCGAGCCCCGCGTCGGGCTCTCTGCTCGGCGGGGAGCCTGCTTCTCCCTCTCCCACTCCCCCTGCTTGTGTTCCCTCTCTCGCTGTGTTTCTCTCTGTCAAATAAATAAATAACATCTTTAAAATTAAATTAAATTATTAAATTAAATTAAATTAAAAAAAATAAAAAATATAGTTAATAATACTGTATTGCATATTTGAAGATTGCTAAGAGAGCAAATCTTAAAATTTCTTAACACAAGAAAAAGTTTTTGTAACTATGTATGGTGATAGATATTAACTAGACTTATTATTGTGGTCATTTCATAATATATATATGAAATATATATTAAAATGTCACAAAATAAGCTTAAACAAATCGTGGAGAAGAAAATGATTAAGATAAAAACAAAAATTGAGGAAACAGTCAACAAACACACAATAGGATCAGAAAGCTGAGAATTAATTAAGAGTTATTAAAATTGACAAACCATTAGCATAGATGATCTAAAAAGAAAAAAGAACCAATATGAGGAATAAGATGGGAGCATTACCACAGATGCTGCAAATATTACAAAACTACTAAGCGCTTATTATTATTATTATATTTTTTAAGATTTTATTTATTTATTTGACAGAGAGAGACACAGAAAGAGAGGGAATACAAGCAGGGGGAGTGCGAGAGGGAGAAGCAGGGAGCCCGATGCGGGGCTCGATCCCAGGACCTGGAATCATGACCTGAGCCGAAGGCAGACGCTTAACGACTGAGCCACTCAGGCGCCCCCTAAGCGCTAATTATTAAAAACTTAATAGCACTATAGCGATAATTTTTCATATGAAAAGGACAACCTCTTTGAAAAAACAAACTTAGCAAAATTTGACTCAAGAATAAACAGAAGGGCGCCTGGGTGGCTCAGTTGGTTAAGCAACTGCCTTCAGCTCGGGTCATGATCCTGGAGTCCCGGGATCAAGTCCCATATCGGGCTCCCTGCTTGGCGGGGGGTCTGCTTCTCCCTCTCTCTTCCCTCTCGTGCTCTCTGTCTCTCATTCTCTCTCTCAAATAAATAAATAAAATCTTAAAAACAAAACAAAACAAAACAGAAAACCTAAGTAATCCTATGGCATGAAAGAAGATGAATGAGTAATCAAAAACCTACCCAAAAAGAATATCAAGGCTCAAACGACTGTGTTGGTGAATACCATGAGACATGAAAAGAATATGCAATTCCAATGTTACCCAAACTATGCCAAATTTAGAAAAAAGAGAAAATACTTTTCAAATTATGAGGATAATCTGACACTGAAGCCTGACAATAGTAGTATGAGAAAATACCAGGTTAGTCTTACTCACAGAGATGTAGAAATTGTAAACAAAGTATTAGAAAAATGAACCCAGCAATATATAAAAAGGATAATATATCATGACCAAAATGGGTTTTTCCAAAATTTTAAGTTTCATTTAATATTTAAAAATTCAATATAATTCACCACACTCATAGATTACAAGAAAAACTCCTATGAGCTATCTAAACAGATGCATAAAAATTGTTTGGGAAATTCATGATAAACCAAATAAATATAAATTCAATCCTTTAGCAAGAAAGGAATAGAAGGCTATTTCTTCAGTCTGGTGAACATCATTTATGAAAATACCACAGTAAATATTACATTTATTGGTGGAACTCTGTTTGTAAGAATTACCCTATCTCTGGAATCCAGGGTTGGGGAACTGGAAGGGCAGGGTTCTATCATATTTATTATTGTGACCATCATAATCTAATAAAGGAGTATCCGGTTTTGAAACATGGATAACAAGACTACTTGCTTCTATTCGTCTCCTCCAAATAAAGAATATCCATACACTTTCCAAAAAGGTTCTAACAGTTCACAGTGACCAATATATAAACATTATTTCTATAACAACCTTCCTAAGCATACAGTATTATTATTCTTAAAAAAAAATTAGCTTGTGTGAACATGTATACTCTAAACAGGAAACCTGTGAGGTAACTCAAGTACTTACTGTCTGTTGCACAGTTCAGTAACGCCTCAGGTTTTTCTTTACTTAAAAGTTTCTCCACGCTCTCCAAGGGAGATAAAAGGTCTTTAACTTCAACTTTCCCATCAAAGACACTATTAACAATGTTAGATGCATCTTCTATTTCTATATAGAGAAGTGACAAAACGTAAAGATATTTAGTTGGTCAGTCTATCCAGATAAGCACTTCACAACTTGATTTGGGTGAAATGTATTCATTTTCTTGAAAACACAGTCTTGAGGGTTTTGCCTCTCTGAAATATTCTCCAAACTGAGAGCTCCACATAATTTATAGGTTTAAATGCTTATATTAGAAAACAAGAAACACTGCTCCTCATCTAGCTCCCTGCTCAGCGGGGAGCCTGCTTCTCCCTCTCCCTCTGCTGCTCCCCCTGCTTGTGTGCTCTTACGCGCTCTCTCTCAAATAAATAAATAAAATCTTAAAAAAAAAAAAACAAGAAATACTGAAATATTTTACTATATTAGTTCAACTCATGAAGCTAAACAAAAACAACAAAATATCAAAATGATCCCAAAGAAAACAGTGCCATTATTGTGAGGGGGGAGGAAGCAGCCCTTTCTGTCTTCATCCAAATGTTTGGAAAGAATGACAGTGTTGTTGATAAGATGCCAATGATTTGGTGCTTTATTAGCTTAGTTTTATTATTCATTTATATATTTTAATCTCCTTTGTATCCAAGTTATGATGATCTTCTTTTTTACGTCCTATTTTTTTCCCCTTCATCATATTTCCTAAAGCATTCTCTATTAATCTTTTGAAAGAACAAAGTTTTGGTTACATGAATAATTTCTTTTGTGTGTGTGTGTTCTATTTCACTAACTTCTACCTTCAACTTTATTAGCTCCTGACTAGTACTTTTTGGGGGGATTGTTTTTGCTGTTTTGTTATGTTGCTGGTAAGCTTCATGAGTTGAACATTTAAGAAAAATTATTTTCAATGTTTCTTTTCTCTTTTTTTATTATGTTCATTTAGCCAGCATATAGTACATCATTAGTTTCTGATGTAGTGTTCAACGATTCAATAGTTGCATATAACACCCAGTGCTCATCACAACACGTGCCCTCCTTAATACCCATCACCCGGTTGCCTCATCCCCCCACCCCCTCCTCTCTGTAACCCTCAGTTTGTTTCTCGGAGTCCAGAGTTTCTCATGGTTTGTCTTTCTTGTTTTCTAATAAAAGCATTTAATACTATAAAATATCCTGTAAGATTGTTTTGGCCACAGTTTACATTATTTTGATATGTAGTGCTTTCAATGTCATCATTTCTAAAAATTCTTACTTTCAGGTTTCTTTTATTCTTCAACCAAAAAATTACTTAGAAGACCATTTGTTTTTAGTCTTAAAAGCAACATTTTTCTATATTCTCATTCCAAATTCTTTTAATTTCCAAATTAAAAGTAACATTGCAAATTCTTTTAACTTCCAAATTAAAAGTAATTTTAATGTTACTACATTATGGTCAGACTATGTGTTCTGAACAACTTCTGATTTTTAGAATGCATTGAAATTTTTCTTTGTGACTTAAATACATCATCTATTTTTGTGATTGTTCCATAAGCATTTGAAAAGAATGTGTATTCTAAGTTTTTAGGATACAAAGTATTATATAATCTGTTTCTTAAGTCAAGTTTATTAATATTGTCATTTCAATCTCAATCTCTTTCTCAATTTCTTTCAATTAATCTCTCATCTTTCTATTTAGAATTATGTGAGAAACAAGACAGAGGATCATAGGGGAAGGGAGGGAAAAATGAAACAAGACAAAACCGGAGAGGGAGACAAACCATAAGAGACTCTTAATCTCAGGAAACAAACTGAGGGTTGCTGGAGTGGAGGGGGGTGGGAGGGATGGGGTGGCTGGGTGAGGGACACTGGGGAGGGTATGTGCTATGGGGAGTGCTGTGAATTGTGTAAGACTGACGAATCACAGACCTGTACCCCTGAAAAAAAATACATTATGTTAATTTAAAAATAAAATAAAAATAAATAAATAAATAATAGAATTATGTGCTCACCTGAAAAAATATATAAATACAGTGTTATGGGCATTAGTAGAAATCTAATTTACATAAAGCATTGTGTGCTATGCATTTATTCTATTTTTTCCTTTCTTCATGGAACCATATTATTATTGAGGTCTCTCTCTGGTGCAAATATAAATCTAGTTATTGTTATGATGTGTGATATATATGGACCATGTTTTAGTCAACCATTTCCCTAATGATGGACACCTATGTTGCTTTCATTTCTATCCTCCCATAGTATTGCAGGGAGCACCCTTGTACATGTCTCTACAAGAAACTTCTCTGGGCTATTAATCTAAAAACAGAATTACTGGGCCATAAGAAACATGCATACTTATTTGACAAGTACTGCTAGGTTGCAATCTGGAATGCTGTATCATTTTACCTACTCACCAGCAATTTGTGAGTATTTCCAATTCTCTTCATATACATATTTAGCTATTTGGGTTTCACCTCCTGTACTGACTTCTTAGATCCTTACTTATTTTTTCAATTGATTTTTTTTCTTTCTACTGCTGATTTGTGGAATTTCCTTATATTTTGAGATATTAATCTTTTGTTAATTATCTTGTGATTGTCTTCTTATAGTCTGTTATATATTTTAGAGTCCTTCATTTACCAGAAATCCTTAATTTTGATGTAATTACATCCTTTTTCACCCTATGGTTGTGCTTTGGGAGAGTAGTATTTTTATTTATTTATTTTTTATTTATTTTTTTTATTTTTTTTTAAGATTTTATTTATTTGCGAGAGAGAGAATGAGAGACAGAGAGCATGAGAGGGAGGAGGGTCAGAGGGAGAAGCAGACTCCCTGCTGAGCAGGGAGCCTGATGCGGGGCTCGATCCTGGGACTCCGGGATCATGACCTGAGCCGAAGGCAGTTGCTTAACCAACTGAGCCACCCAGGCGCCCCATGGGGGAGTAGTATTTTTAAGAAGGCATCCATGACCATAAGGCACAATATTTTTTCTTACATTTTCTTCTATCAGCTGTATAGTTTTACCTTTGAGATCCATTTTCATATACATTTGATTCTTGAAAGTTATTTCTGTATACGGTATGAAGTAGGGATTCTACTCTGTTTTCTCCCACATAGTAAGCCAATTTTCTCAAATTATATACTAAATATCTTTTCCCCCACTGACTAATGATGTCATCTCAATCACATTCCAAGTTCCCATTAATAGGAGTCTCTGTTGGTCTATATTATGATGCATTGGTCTATTTGTAACACTATATTAAAGTAGCATTATAATATGTAATAATATCTGATAAAGTAAGTTCCTCTTCATTATTTTTTTTTTTTTTAAAGATTTTATTTATTTATTTGACAGAGACACAGCGAGAGAGGGAACACAAGCAGGGGGAGTTGGAGAGGGAGAAGCAGGCTTCCCGCGGAGCAGGGAGCCCGATGCGGGGCTCGATCCCAGGATCCTGGGATCATGACCTGAGCCGAAGGCAGACGCTTAACGACTGAGCCACCCAGGCGCCCCCCTCTTCATTATTTTTTCAAAAGGGTCTTAGCTATTCATAGACCTATAATCTTCCAAAAAAAAATAAAATTATTTTGTCAAGGTTCCCACCTATCCTGAGATAGTGAGTGAAAATGCATTCAAAGTGCAGATTAATTTAGAGAGAATCCACTGATTTTAATACTCTTTAAAACCCCAGTGTGAGGACTATAATTCTCAATCTCAATGTCTGTGGTCCAAGGCTGTTTTAGTATCTCCATGATAGAACTGTGACTGAAAAAGTTAACCATTTAGCTAAAGTTTTTGACAAAGAACTAGAGAGTAAATGTAAAAATAATAATAATAATAAAATGAGGAAATAAGAAAGAACAGAAGAGGGCAAAAGTCACTAGAGGTGATTAAAAAACCCAAATCTGATTACTTTGATAATAAAATGGATAAACCTGTCAGCAGTGATAAAGAAAAAAGAGAGAACGGAGCAATAAAACACACGAAAAGGAAGAAATAGAGGTAACAGAGATTTTTAAAGTAATTCAAGGGGCGCATGGGTAGCTCCGTCGGTTAAGTGTCCAACTCTTGATTTTGGCTCAGGTCATGATCTCAGGGTCATGGGATGGAGCCCCGAGTGGGGCTCCACGCTCAGTGGGGAGTCTGCTTCAAAGATTCACTTCCTCTCCCCCTCCCCTCACTCTCTCTCTCTCAAATAAATAAATCTTTCTAAAAAAGTATATGAAAATTTTGTGTTCATATGTTTGAAAACCTAGACTTTAAAAAATATACTAATCAACTATGTTTAAATGAGAAAATGGGGGAAAAAGGGGCTTGGTAGAGTATATATAAAATATATATAATTTAGGGACTCCTGGGTGGCTCAGTCAGTTAAGCATCTGCCTTCGGCTCAGGTCATGATCCCAGGGTACTGGGATCAAGTCTCGCATGGGGCTCCTTGCTCAGCGGGGAGCCTGCTTCTCCCTCTACCTGCTACTCCCCCTGCTTGTGCTCTCTCTCTCTTTCTAATAAATAAATAAATTAAATATTTAAAAAATATATATATATATATAATTTATACACACACATACCTATATATACACCAACCAAAAAAAAATGAAGTTTCTGTTCATATTCATTTCAAATTCCATACTTACTTTGGCACTCGATAAATTCATCACTGTTGTTCAATGCTCTGATAAAATCCTTAAAATTCACCACTTCATCTTTTTTTTAAAAAAAAGAGAGAAAGAATTTAGATATTCTTGTAAAGAAGACTATTTGATGTTATAAAACCAGAGCTATAAACACAAAAATAACAGAGAGGACTGGCAATCCTACTGTGATGTACATGATATGCAGATTAGACCTGAAATAAAGCTGTCGGAGATATACTCTGAAAATCAATTCCTTCAATATAAACCCATCAATCAAAAGAAAAGAAAATACATTTTTAATTTTCTTTTAAAAGATATAAAGGGGATATATCTTCTTAGGTATATAGGGTGAAACTTCTGAAATACTCAAGCTTTGCTATTTTAAATTAAAATAATTACTCACCAATAGGATTAGTATTATCCAAAGCCTCCTTTATTTTATCATCTGTTAGATAGATTCTGATGACATTTAAATTTTGCTGAAGGTCATGAATGGCTGTAATTTCATTTTTGTGAATGGTGATGTTGTAAAATTGACTTTTATCTCCTGAGAAGAGATAATCACCTCCAATTAGAGAGGACTTTTCATGTTTCTCCTTTATGTTTTAAAGATAAGTGGGAAAAATTATTCCAATATATAAAATTATACTTAAAAGACAGTATTTGTATTTATCTATGGACTGCTCTGTTCCTAAAATAATTTAAAATAGGCGACAATACTCACATGTGGAATTTAAGAAACAAAACAGAGGAGCATAGGGGAAGGGAGGGAAAAATAAAACAAGATAAAATCAGAGATGAAGACATACCATAAGAGACTCTTAATCATAGGAAACAAACTGAGGGTTGCTGGAGGGGAAGGGGGCAGGGGATGGGGTAACCAGGTGATGGACATTAAGGAGGGCACGTGATGTAATGAGCACTGGGTATTCTTTTTTTTCTTATAAATTATTTGCTTCAGGCGTATAGGTCTGTGATTCATCAGTCCTACACAATTCACAGCGCTCACCATAGCACATACCCTCCCCAATGTCCATCACCCAGCCACCACGTGTGTATATATTTATACACACACACACACCACATCTTCTTTATCCATTCATCTGTCGATGGACATCTTGGCTCTTTCCACAGTTTGGCTATTGTGGACATTGCTGCTATAAACATTGGGGTGCAGGTGCCCCTTCAGATCACTACATTTGTATCTTTGGGGTAAATACCCTTCTCTAAGACTGATGAATCAGCTCTTTCTGCCGCCATCTTGGTTCTGCGTTCCCCTCACAAAATGCCTGGTAAAGCCACAGAAACTGTTCCTGTTACAGAACAGGAGTTGCCACAGCCCCAGGCTGAGACAGGGTCTGGACCAGAATCTGACAGTGATGATGACTCATTACCAGAGCTTGAGGAACAGGATTCCACACAGGCAACCACATAACAAGCCCAGCTGGCAGCAGCCGCTGAAATCAATGAAGAACCAGTCAGTAAAGCAAAACAGAGCTGGAGTGAAAAGAAGGTACAGAAGGCTATGTCCAAACTGGGTCTTCGACAGGTTACAGGGGTTACAAGAGTCACTATTTGGAAATCTGAGAATATCCTCTTTGTCATTACAAAACCAGATGTCTACAAGAGCCCAGCTTCAGATACCTACGTAGTTTTGGGGGAAGCCACGATCGAGGATTTATCTCAGCAAGCACAACTAGCAGCTGCTGAGAAATTCAAAGTTCAAGGTGAAGCTGTCTCAAACATTCAAGAAAACACACAGACTCCAACTATGCAAGAGGAGAGGGAAGAGGAAGAGGTTGATGAAACCGGTGAAGAGGGTAAGGACATAGAACTGGTCATGTCACAAGCAAATGCGTCCAGAGCAAAGGCAGTCCGAGCCCTGAAGAACAACTGTAATGATATTGTAAATGCTATTATGGAATTAACAATGTAACCATCTGAAAACGAGGACTTTTTTTGGTGTTTCAAAAGAATAACTGCAGCTTGTTTTGAAATTTGTACTGTTTCTATCATTAATAAAGTTATGGCTTCTTGTTGGATGAAAAAAAAAAACCTCATGAATCACTGACCTCTACCTCTGAAACTAATAATATATTATATATTAATTAATTGAATTTAAATTTTAAAAAAAGAAACCCCCCCAAAAAAGAGAGATATAATAGATAAACACTAAACAAAAGAGAGCAGTGTAGCTACACAAATATGACAAAGTAGACCTTATGTGAAGAGGAATTTTTAGAGATAAAGAGAAACATTTCATAATGATGTTTTAGATGGACATAACAATTCTAAATTTGTATGTACTTAGTGACAGTCTGAAAAACATGTATTACAAAACTGAAAGAACTAAACAGAGAGATGGATATTATAATGTGAAATATGTAAGTGCACCAAGAATAATTATTTTCATATATTGCCTATGGATGATTTGATAAACTTTCTGTAAAATAATTTAGCAATATCAATTAAAAGCTTTATTTTAAATAAAATAAGATAGGTGACAGTATAAATGTAAGTAAGGAAATTGGGGGAAAGGAACAAAGGAGCAACAAAAATAAGACAAAAGAGAGCAATAGACAAAGTACATTACATAAGGTCATATATATAAATTTTGCAATACCAAATGTGTACATCTAACAAGAGCTTTCTTGTAAGCAAAAACTTAAAGAATTAAAGGTAGGAATAGATGAGCCCACAATCAGAGCTGCAGATTTGAACACCTTGCACTTAGTAATTAATAGAACAAGTAGAATAAACATCAGTAAGGATTAGAATATTCAACCAAACTAGCAAAAAATCTAACCTAATGGATATTTATAGAACACTACCCAACAACTACAGAATATACATTCTTTCAAGTGCACATGGAATATTCACCTAGATAGACCACATGCTAGTCTTTAAAACAAATCTAATCAATTTAAAAGCTTTTAAATTGTGCAAAATAAATTCTCTGACAAAGGTTATTAAATTAGAAACCAGTAACAAGAAGATACCTAGAAATTGTCCAAATATTTGGAAATTAAATAGTACATTTCTAAACAGCTCATATTTCAAAAAGCTATCACAAGGTAAATTAGAAAATATTTTAAATAAGTTATGATCAAAGCATAACATATAAAATTTTGTGAGATGCAGTAAAAGTGCTCAGAGGGAAATCTGTAGCTTTAAATGTTGGAAAGGCATAAAATCAGTGGTATAAAAAGTACTGGTATTAAATTTTTTTTTTAAAATTCCTTTTTATAGTTGTACAATATAGAAGCTATAGTTTATTTAACTAATCTCCAATGTTTACACTTTAAGTATTTTCCATAATTTTGCAATTTCAAATAATTCTGTAATGAATAACCTTATGCATCTGTATTTTCACATTGGTGCAGGGTATCTTCAGGGAAAATTCCTAGAAGTGGAATTGCTGAGTCAAAAGATAAATGCATGTATAGTTTTGTTAGACATTGCCAAATTCCCTCCAGAAGAATGGTAGTATTTTACATGCTCATGAGTTATAGATAAATGCCTTTTTCTCTACAACCTGACAAACAGAATATGTTGTCAAGGTTTTCAATTTTTGTCAGTCTAATGGGTGAGAAATTGCATCTCTATTTTAGTTTGCATATTTCTTTTTTTTTGCATATTTCTTATTATAAGTAAAATCAAACATCTCTTAATATGTTCATGGGCCATTTTATATCTTTTTTATGATTTGTATATCCATGACTTTTGCCCGCTTTTCTATATTTCTTCTGTGATATATATTGCAAATAGTTTCTCCCATTTTGTTATTTGTTCTTTGACTTTACCTATGCTATTGTATTAATAGACAAAATTTGGGGTTTTTAAAATGTTTTCAAAGACCGATGTCAGAGAGCTTACTGCCTATGCTTTCTTCTAGAAGTTTTGTGGTTTCAGGGCTTATATGCAAGTCTTTAATCCATTTTGAGCTAATTTTTGTGCATGGTCTAAGATAGCAGTCCAGTTTCATTCTTTTGCATACAGCTGTCCAGTTTTCCCAGCACCACTTATCAAAGAGTCTGTCGTTTCCAATTGTATATTCTTGGCTGCTCTGTCATGAACACATTGACCAAATATGCAAGGGCTTATTTCTGCACTCTCTGTTCTGTTCCATTGATCTATGTGTCTGTTTTTATGCCAGTACCATACAGTTTTTATTACTATGGCTTTGTAATAAAGTTTGAAATCAGAAAGTAGGGTGGCTCTAGCTTTGTTCTTTCTCAAGATTGCTTTGGCTATTCAGGGTCTTCTGTGGTTCCATACAAATTTTAGGATTATTTGTTCTAGGTCTGTGAAAAATGCCACTGGAATTTTGATAGGGATTACAATGAGTGTGTAGATTGCTTTGGGTAGTATGGATATTTTAACAATATTTGTCTTTCCAATCCCTGAGCATGGAATATCTTTCCATTTGTTTGTGTCATCTTCAATTTCTTTTGTCAGTGTCTTATAGTTTTCAGTGTACAGGTCTTTCACCTCCTTGGTTAAATTTTTTATTCTTTTTGGTGCAATTATAATGGGATAGCTTTCTTAATATCTTTTTCTGATAGTTTATTAGTGAATAGAATGCAACTGGTTTTTCTATATTGATTTTATATTTTACAACTTTATGGAATTTGTTTATTAGTTCTAAGTTTTTTTGTTAGGACCTTTAGTTTTCTATATATAATGTCTTATTATCTGCAAATAGTAACCATTTTACTTCTTTCTTTCCAATTTGGATGCCTTTTATTTCTTTTTTTTGTCTAATTGTCCTCAGTAGGACTTCTAATATTATGAATAAAAGCTGAATAAAAGTGGTGAGAAAAATTACAGCATAGGGAATATAGTCAATAATACTGTAATACCATTTTGTGGTGACAGATGGTAACTACACTTCCCATGGGTAGAACTAAGTAATACACAGAATTGTTGAATCACTATGATGTACACCTGAAACTAATACAACATTGCATGTTAACTGTACTTCAATAAATAAAACAAATTTAAAAAGTGACAAGAATGGGCATCCTTGTCTTGTTCCTGATCTTAGAAGAAAAGCTTTCAGTTTTTCACCATTGAGTATGATGTTAGCTGCGGCCTTGTCATATATGGCCTTCATTATGTTGATGTATGTTCTCTCTATACCCACTTTGTTGAGAGTTTTTATCATAAATGGATGTTATCTATCATAAAATCATATTTGGCAGTTTCTATCAATTTAAATATACACTTACCATATATCCCAGAAATCCTACTTCTTGGTATTCAACTAAGAGATATGAAAATATATGTACACACAAAAACCTGTACATAAATGTTTATTTACTTATTTTTTTTTACAGAGACACAACGAGAGAGGGAACACAAGCAGGGGGAGGGGAGAGGGAGAAGCAGGCTTCCCGCCAAGCAGGGAGCCTGATGCAGGGCTCGATCCCAGGACCCTGGGATCATGACCTGAGCCGAAGGCAGATGCTTAACGACTGAGCCACCCAGGCACCCCTGTACATAAATGTTTAGAAGCTTCATTCATAATCACCAAAACCCAGAAACAATTCAATAGTCTATCAATTGGTAAATGGATAAATTGTACATTCATATAATGGAATAATACTCATCAATAAAATTAAACAAATTACATGCAAAAGGTTAATGAATATAAAGTATAATATGCTATGTGAAAGAAGCCAGACTCAAATGAGCTTCTTATGTTATGATTTCATTTATGTGACATTCTAGAAAAGGCAAAACTTTAGAGTCAAAGAACAGATCTGTGGTTACCAGGAATGAGGGTTAGGGGAGGCGATGGACTATAAAAAGACATAAAGGAATGTCTGGGGTGATAAATTCTATGTGCTATTTAGTAATGGTTACATGACATTATTTTCAAGAATTCAAAGAACAGTATACCTAAAAACAGGTGATTTTACTATATATAAGTTACAGTGTAATAAACATAAATTTGCCCTAAAACAATGTAGTCAAGAGAGTGGCTGAGGATACATTAAAAACAAAAAAAGATAGGCATAAAATCCACTTTGCTAGGTTTGTCAAAAGTTCTAAAAATTATTTTCTAATCATTTATAATTTTCCAATAAATTTAGGTCAGGTATACCTAGAGAATAATCTCAGAGAATAATATATAATCTAGTAATTTTCTAGCACTACTAGAGTAAAACTACCCACAATTCTGAGTTTGGGGAAAGCTGAGCAGTCTTTGCCATATAATCTGGACAAAAATTATATAACCCAATATTGTATTGTTTTATCTTCATATTGTTTCTTACTCACCTGTGTTTTAACTATCTGTTCCTGTGTTGTCTTACCATGAAAACCACTGCCTGTCCTTCCAGATATAGGCAGTGGATACATATTAAGTAAAACTCACCTGCGACTTTAGGAATTCTCAATGTATTACAGAACTTAGTTAAAAATTCTTGAATGGTAATCTTGCCATTTTCTGTAATGCAAAGTAAAGTTTGGCTGAAAGAGTTACTGATTCTGAATTAATATGTCAGAAGCTAATAGTCAAATTATAATAAAAGTGAAAAGCCTAGGAGTCAGCCTATACTATTCCTTCTTCCTTAACTTCTGCATACATATGATTACCAATTTCCATTTAATTACTTCCAGATACTTCTTGAATGTATCACTATGCTAGTAAATGCCTGTGCTATTCCAACAGCATCGTTAAAACTCTATGCCATTAGTCTCATTTCTCTACATTTATTTTCTGCAGTGCAGCAAGAGAGGTCTTTATCTTTAAAAAAAAAATCTGGTTACTCCTCTGAATAAAACCCTTCAGTAGCTCCTACTTGCCCCAAAACTACAAAAAAAAACCAAAAACAAACAAACAAAAAAACACATCATGGGTAGGGTAAGAGGCTATAGACCAATATTCCTTACAAATGTGTTAAAGTCTAAGTAAAATACTAGAAAGTAGGATTTAGCAGTATATCTAGAAATTAAAGTTCTAGATACTTTCAAGACATACATTCTCATGGAGAGCAACAGGCTTTCAAGGAGGAAAACCAGTTCTTAGAGGAGGAGAAAAAAACTTAGCTATTACAATGGTTTGTGGCCACAGTACATCAGCAAATATTTATCTGTGGTGTTAAATGTTCATGGGCTGTGGGGTGGTAAAAAAGAACAAAAATGTCCAGAGTCCAGAAATAAACCCCCACATATACTCAACCAATATATAACAAGGGAGCCAAGAACATTTAATGGAGACAGGATAGTCTCTTCAATAAATGGTGTTGGGAAACTGGATAACTATATCCAGAAAAATGAAATTAGGGCTCCATCTTATACCACTCACAAAAAAGTTACCTCAAAATAGATTAAAGACTGTAAGATCTGATATTGTAAAATTCCTAGAAGAAAACATAAGGAAGCAGCTTTCAGACACCGGTCTTGGCAATGATTTTTTGGACATGACACCAAAAGCACAAACAACAAAAGCAAAAATCAACAAGTGGGACTACATCCAACTTAAAAGCTTTTGTACAGAAAACAAAATCAGCAAAATGAAAAGACAACCTACAGAGTGAGAGAAAATATTTGCAAACCATATATCTGATAAATAGTATCCAAAACATATAATTCACACCGCTCAATAACAAACAAGCAAGCAAACAAAATGATGAAAAAAATGGGCAGAGTAACTGAACAGACATTTTTTTCCAAAGAAGACATCCCAATGGCCAACAGGTACATGAAAAGGTGTTTGACATCACTAATCATCAGGGAAATGCAAATCAAAACCACAATGAGATATCATTCACACCTGTTAGAGTGGCCATCATCAAGAATACAAGAGATGAAGGTTTGCATGGATGTGGAGAAAGGGAACCCTCATACACTGTTGATGGCAATGGAAATTGATGCAGCCACTATGGATAACAGTATGGAGGCTTGCCCCAAAATTAAAAATAGAACTACCATATGATCCATCAATCCCCCTTATGGGTATATATGTAAAGGAAATGAAAAAAGATCTTTAAGAGATATCTACACTCCCATGTATTTTGTAGCATTATTCACAAAAGCCAAGATATGGAAACAACCTAAGTGTCCATCACAGATGAATAAACAGATGTAGCATATATATATATACAACGGAATATTATTCCACCATGAGAAAGAAGGAAATTCTGCCATTTGCAATAACATGGATAGGTCTCGAGGGCATTATGCTTAGAGGAGATAAGCCAGACAAGGACAAATACTGTATATATCACCAATATGTGGAATCTAAAAAAAGCCAGTCTCATAGAAACAGAGTAGAATGGTAGTTACCAGCAACTTGGGGAGTGCGGTGAGTTGGGGAGATGTTGTTAAAGGTACAAATTTGCAGTTAGAAGATGAGTAAGTTCTGGAAATTTAATGCTGTGCTGACCTAATACTGTATTATATACTTGAAAGTTTGCTAAGAGACTAGACCTTAAATGTTCTCACCACAAAAAAGAAATTATAATTATGTGATGTGATAGAGGTGTTAGCTAGCACTATGGTGATAATCATAGTGCAATATATATGTATCAAATCAACACAATGTACACCCTAAACTTACAAAATATTCTATGTCCATT
Source organism: Mirounga leonina (assembly GCF_011800145.1). NCBI lineage: Eukaryota > Metazoa > Chordata > Mammalia > Carnivora > Phocidae > Mirounga > Mirounga leonina. The sequence goes on along the minus strand of NW_023270708.1, from coordinate 1,089,381 downwards.
GTATCTCAATTTTACAAAAAGGAAAAGAAAAATTCTGTGGAGACTGAGTGAAAAAAAAAGCTCCAAATCACTAATACCGAGAATGAAAGTGAAGATATTATTACAGATCAGGCAGACATCAAAAAAGATAAAAAGTGAGGTCAAGGACAACTTTATCCAATAAATTTGAAAAGTCAGATGAAATGGACAAATTCCTATAAAAATAGAGCCTGCCAATATTAACAAGAAAATATAATGTTTTCTTTGTAATCCCAATTTAAGAAATTAAATCAATAATCCAGAACTTTCCCATAAATAAATCTCTAGGCCCATTAGGCTTCACCTGTGGGTTCTACTTAACATCTGAGGAATCTCTTAACAGAGAGTAGAAAAATAAAGACTACTCTCCATCTCTTTTGAAAATATAGCAAAGATAATATTCAACAGTATCAGTCATTAAAATAATGAAATTATTTTGTACATTTATAAATATCTGCTTCCCTGAGCCAACACCATGTGCAATACCCCCAGAGGTATTCCTGGATATCAGCATAGTTTACCTTCCAAAGGGCTGACACCTGGCGAAGGGCTTCAAGGACTCTGTTGTATTCTGTGCATGGCATTCTGATTGAGTACTACCCATGCCAGTCAGTTCAAAGTAACCTCATCTCCCAAGTACTGCCACCTACAGGTATAAAGTAGGCCCTGACTTACCCCTCCATTTGGTTTCACAGGGCTCAGGCTTGGCACACCAGGGCAGCACTGATGTTCCCCAGTCATGCCCCTGCAGCTCCCACAGGATGCCTTCCATTGCTGTGTATCCCATCCATACATCTCCCACCCCCACTGGTAGGAGATGCATTTATAACACAGATGCATTCAAACTACTCACCAGGTTCAGGTTCATGTCTTAACATTTCATTAAGTAAAACATTAGCTGCATAAAAGTCATTGTTCATCAATAATGCTTTGAGTTCAGAGGCATCAATTAGATCATTCTGGAGAATTTGGGTAGTAGCTAAGAGTAGCTGTGTAGCTGCAAAAAAAGAGCAAAAACAAATATTTCAACAGCAGAAATAAGAGTATATTATTCACTTTCACTTAAAAAGCTTGGGTTGCATAACAGAATTTTATTTTGTTTTATTTTTTTAAAGATTTTATTTGAGAGAGAGAGAGAGAGTGTGTGCGAGAGAGCGCATGCACAAGAGAGCTCGAGCAGGGAGGAGGGGTGAGGCAAAGGGAGAGGGAGAAGCAGGCTCCCCACTGAGCAGGGATCCCAATGCAGGGCTTGATCCCAGGACCCCGGGATCATCACCCGAGCTGAAGGCAGATGCCCAACTGACTGAGTCACCCAGTGCCCCAGCATAAAAGAATTTTACATGAAACTACTAGTATAGTTTTGAAAACCATTATGTATTATAATAGCTAGCAGTTACTGAAAACTTACTAAGTGCTACAGACTGTTTTAAATACTTCTACTTTACATATTTAAGCCTTATTACAATTCCAAGATAGGCATTATTATCCCTATTTTTCAGATGAAGAAACTGAGGTTAAGTGATTTACTAAAGAATATATTGGTAGTAAGTGGCAGGGCCAGGATTCAAGTCCAGGCACCATAGTTCCAAAATCCATGCTCTTAACTAATGTGCCTTTCAAGTTGACATATGTAAGTAAGTGGTCAACCTTTCTGCCTTTGGCTACATAATACTTCATATGTGGCCTCTGAAATAACTGTGAAGCATTTCAAATGAGTTTATATCAAAATTTGCATTATTTCACTTAAAGTTATGTTACAGAGACAAAACAGACAAGAAGCAGCAGCAGCTGCTGTTGCTGCTACAAGTCATACTCTTTGTATTTGTCTTATAGCCCCACAAACCCTGACAGCTTTGGTTGCTTTCCAATGCCTTCAAACAGTTGTGGTTGTTGATGCTGTTTAATTTAGGCCAGATATTACTAGTTATTCTCAGCAGGAGGGTTGGTTTGATATAAGCTACTCCATCATAGCCCAGAAGTAGAACCAGGTGGATCAAGCTTACACGTAATTCTGACGCCCTGCTCTGGTTAAAGATTATTGCTTACGTTATTACTTTACCATAAAGCTGTAGTAATCATGACCATGTGGTACTGGCATAAGAATAAATAAAAATCAATGGAATGGAATTGAGAGTCGAGAAATAAATCATACACTTACGATCAATTGATTTTTGACAAGGATGCCAAAACCCTTTAATGGGGAAAGTATAATCTTGTCAACAAATGATGCTGGGATAAAATATCTGCATACAAAAGAATTAAAGTGGACTCCCATCTCACACTACATACAAACATTAACTCGAATCAAAGATTGAAATTAAAAGGCTAAAACTGTAAAACTCTTAAAAGAAAACAGTATAAATCTTCATGATCTTGGATTATCTTTAGATGTGACATCAAAAGAAGTGACAAAAGAAAATATAAATTGGATTTCACCCAACTTAAAAACTTCTGTGCTGAAATCAGTTGGCATTTCTATACACCAACAACAAGACAGAAAAAAGAGAAATTAAGGAGTCGATCCCATTTACAACTGCACCCAAAACCATAA
>NW_023270708.1:968389-1086802 GCF_011800145.1 Mirounga leonina | reverse complement strand
TCTATGGTCAACTCATCTTCGACAAAGCAGGAAAGAATGTCCAATGGAACAAAGACAGTCTCTTCAACAAATGGTGTTGGGAAAATTGGATAGCCACATGCAGAAGAATGAAACTGGACCATTTCCTTACACCACACACAAAAATAGACTCCAAATGGTTGAAAGACCTCAATGTGAGACAGGAGTCCATCAAAATCCTAAAGGAGAACACAGGCAGCAACCTCTTTGACCTCAGCCGAAGCAACTTCTTCCTAGAAACATCGCCAAAGGCAAGGGAAGCAAGGGCAAAAATGAACTATTGGAACTTCATCAAGATAAAAAGCTTTTGCAAAGCAAAGGAAACAGTCAACAAAACCAAAAGACAACCGACAGAATGGGAGAAGATATTTGCAAATGACATATCAGATAAAGGGCTAGTATCCAAAATCTATAAAGAACTTATCAAACTCAACACCCAAAGAACAAATGATCCAATCAAGAAATGGGCAGAAGACATGAACAGACATTTTTCCAAAGAAGACATCCAAATGGCCAGCAGACACATGAAAAAGAGCTCAATATCGCTCGGCATCAGGGAAATCCAAATCAAAACCTCAATGAGATACCACCTCACACCCTCAGAATGGCTAAAATTAACAAGTCAGGAAATGACAGATGTTGGCAGGGATGCAGAGAAAGGGGAACCCTCCTACACTGTTGGTGGGAATGCAACTGGTGCAGCCACTCTGGAAAACAGTATGGAGGTTCCTCAAAAAGTTGAAAATAGAGCTACCCTACGACCCAGCAATTGCACTACTGGGTATTTACCCCAAAGATACAAAAGTAGGGATCCAAAAGGGTACGTGCACCCCGATGTTTATAGCAGCAATGCCCACAATAGCCAAACTGTGGAAAGAGCCAAGATGTCCATTGACAGATGACTGGATAAAGAAGATGTGGTATATATATACAATGGAATATTATGCAGCCATCAAAAGGAATGAGATCTTGCCATTTGCAACGATGTGGATGGAACTGGAGGGTATTATGCTGAGCGAAATAAGTCAAACAGAGAAAGACATGTATCATATGACCTCACTGATAGGAGGAATTCTTAATCTCAGGAAACAAACTGAGGGTCGCTGGAGTGGGGGGTGGGGTGGGAGGGATGGGGTGACTGGGTGATAGACACTGGGAAGGGTATGTGCTCTGGTAAGCGCCGTGAATTGTGCAAGACTATTGAATCTCAGATCTGTACCTCTGAAACAAATAATGCAATATATGTTAAGAAAAAAAAAAAAGAAGAAGATAGCAGGAGGGGAAGAATGAAGGGGGGGAAATCGGAGGGGTAGATGAACTATGAGAGATGATGGACTCTGAAAAACAAACTGACGGTTCTAGAGGGGAGGGGGTGGAAGGATGGGTTAGCCTGGTGATGGGTATTGAGGAGGGCACGTTCTGCATGGAGCACTGGGTGTTATGCACAAACAATGAATCATGGAACACTACATCTAAAACTAATGATGTAATGTATGGGGATTAACATAACAATAAATTTAAAAAAAAAAGTCATATGCTCTACTGACTGAGCCAGCCAGATGCCCTTATTTTTGTTACTTTATACGGTAAAAATACTGAGCATTTCTAGTATCATTTAAAAAATATGAATGGGTACTTATAATATGAAATAAATGCTATGAATTAGACATGGTTTAATGAAAGCATATAACAAAGAAAGCTGACCTAGACTAGCAGATAATGATAGGCTCCCTAGAGGAATCTGACACCCATCTGAAAGATGAGTAAACATTAACTAGGCAAAGAGGGTCAGGGAAAAATATTCCAGGGAATAAAATATGCAAAAGCTTTGTGGTGGGAGGAAAAGAGAGATCTAAGGAAATGAAAGAAAGCCAATGTATTTGAAAGTATAGAAAACAAGGGTAATGGTACAAAATTGTGCTAGAGGACTAGGACATGCAGGATTTTGATCTTTATCTAACAGCAATGGAAAATGTTTAAGGAGTTATAAATAGGGAGACATAACATGATCAGATTACTTTTTTGAAAAAAATATTACTCTGGCTGGAGTGGGAAAAATGGACTAGGAATCCACTGGCACCTGGCAATGATCCTAAAAAATAACTCTTTTATAGGGAATGCTTTCATATATCTATATATCTATATATAGATATATATATAGATATATGTATATATAAAGTTCTTACCATCTGCTTTTGGTAGTCTCAGATTTGAAGACAAAGCTTCTTTCCTAAAATCTGCAAATTTAGAGGGAGAGAGATTATGCCATAGGAACAGCATCCTGATTTTATCCAGTTTGAAAGAAAGCCAATGGATAGATTAAATACTTCATTTCTCATTGACCATTCCCTTCTTCTCAAAATCTTCCACTGGCTTCCAGAATATTATTCTCTACTCATCTTCCTCTTACTTCTTAGACTCCGTGGATTTGTCAACCTCCACTAAGCTCCTTAAATGTGACTGAGATTCTAATGTCACAAATGTTTCCTTTCTCCCTAAGAGGGCAGGTTAATCCCCAGGCCCATATATTCAGTAAAATATTTAATTATTAGTCTGAATTGTCCTTCTCTGGTTCTGCTTGCCTACCTATCTGTCTAATCCTGGAGCTTTTCCTTGGGACAAGTTGCAGTTATACCCTTCATCATATACACTTTCTACAAAAATGCAAATTGTTACAGAGATCTATTTGAGAGACAAGTGATAGAAATAAAATATGTCCATTTGCATAGATGGACCATATTACAGTTAGAGAGCAGTTTAGAATAACTCACAACTAGTCCAGGTATTACCTTAAAACAAAAGGAGGTTAGAATAAAAATACATTATATTCACCTTAATTTTTTTTTACTTGTTCTAAGCAGGATTAAACAACAGCAACAACAACTAACCTATTAAAAAGTACTTTCAAAATAGTATGTTTGGCAATTTTATAAGATAATTCTAAAACAGGATTTCTCAACCTCAGCAAAATTACATTTGGGTCCAGATAATTGTTTGGGGGGATACTGTCCCATGCATTATAGGATGGTTAGCAGCATCCCTTGCTTCTACTCACTAGATGCCAGCAGCCCTCACCTATCAGTTTTGACAATCTAAACTGTCTTCACACATTGCCAATTGTTCCCTGAGAGGCAGATCTGATTTTATTTTTTACCTGAAGCTAAATTTAAGGCAAGAAATGGCTTTCTAAATAAGGATATATTCCAGCTGAGAATATAGATAGGTCAGGTAAATTCTTTGTAAATAGATCAAAAAGCAGCTCAACACTTATATATGAGTGTTATATAGACAAATGTTTTAATTGTTCCAACAATAACTTGCGCTTTTCAAAGGGCCTTTCACCTAAAAAAAAAAAGCTAGAAAACTATTAAGACCTCTCTAAAATTCATAAAAGGAAAGGGATTAACTTTGAAATGAAATTACTCTAAAAAGAAACATTTCAAAGCCATACAACAACATATATAAATACTTTGAGACCAACTTTACAATCCAGTCCAAGAGATCATCCAGGAATTTGATACTGTAATTACTAAATGGATATATCTGTGGATATAGAATATAAGGTATATCCCTAAATTTGGTCTGTACTAAATCACATTTCAATACATTTATGCTATTATTTAGGAACTAAATATTACAATATTAACTAAATATTAGGAACTAAGTATTAAGATTTAATTAGTGTTTGGTAAAATATTTAAAAATCCTTGGATAACATTTTAGAAGAAATTTTTATTACAAGTCACTCAATTAACTCACCCTCAACAAAGGAATCATCCAGTATTTCTTGAAGACTATCATCAGTGAAATAAATTCTATTGGTGTTTCCAAGTACATCTGCATATTTGTCCTTATCAGATTGATCACTTTCTTCCATAGAGTCCAATGAATTGATGATGTCATTCAATGCTACAAACAGAGAGAATATATATACAACATGTACTTCAGTCCATGGATCCAAATCTTTGGAACATAACAATAAAACTGATGGACTCTTCCAGATTTGCACTGTCCTAAATGGCAGCCACTAACCACATGTGGCCATTTAAATAAGTAGAGCAATCCATTCTCCACTACAGTTTTCTATAACCCCTTATCTTTATTCTTAAAATTATTTTCTTAAAATTCTGGGTTCTGGGTGGGCTATTCCTATATGAACAAAAAAGTATGCCAAAGTTTCTCTAGTTATCTATTAATGAGCTCACCATTTCAGTAAAAAATACCCTCATTCTTCATAACTGCTCTCAAACCCCAATCCTTCCCTTTCCACTTTCTTTCCCTACACCCCTTGCTCCTGTCATCTCACTTACCCAATTTAGAGAATCAGCAAAGGTTATTATGTTTAGCACAATAACATCAAACATCTAGAAGAGGAAATCCACAACTGACCTCCCAGAATGGCTCAGTCAGTTGGGCATCTGACTTTTGATTTTGGCTTGGGTCATGATCTCAGGGTCTTGGGACAGAGCCCCACGTTGGGCTCCACGCCCAGAATGGGGTCTGCTTGGGATTCTCTCTCCCTCTCCTCCTCCCCCCACTGGCTCCCTCTCTCTCTCTCTCTCAAATAAATAAATGAATAAATAAAAATTTTTTAAAAACCCTTCACATTTCTAAAGTATATATCTAAAAAATCATCTCTCAGGATTCATTAAGAGAAATGTATAATAAGTTACTTTAAAATTAGCTAGTTTATGTAGAAGTATAATTTAACTCATGATGTTGTTCCATGATTTAGTCATTAGTCATTGGTAAGAAGTTTCAAACCGGCCATGTGAGGAAGGGCTGAAGGGAAGTGTGAGTCTAGAGAAAAGATGATTCAATGTGAAAGAAAAAAAAAATGAGTTCATTTCACATCTCTGGAGGGCTACTGATAGGAGGAAGAGTCCAAATGTTAAATATGGTTTGGGAATGGAATGATAAGGCAGGATTTCCACCAAATATGTAGAATAACTGACCGGTTCTGCAGCTGTCCAAAATTATGGAACAGGCTGCTTGAAAAAGTCATGAGGGTTTCTCAGACAAATAGTAGGATGAATGCGAATTACCACTAGCCTGTCCCTGAAAACCACAATGTGGCTTTTATTTTTTATTTTTTTTAAGATTTTATTTATTTTTTGACAGAGAGAGAGAGACAGTGAGAGAGGGAACACAAGCGGGGGTAGTGGGAGTGGGAGAAGCAGGCTTCCTGCTGAGCAGGGAGCCCGATGCGGGGCTCGATCCCAGGACTCTGGGATCATGACCTGAGCCGAAGGCAGACGCTTAACGACTGAGCCACCCAGGCGCCCCATTTGTTGCTATTTTAAATGGGGACTTTTCTTCAGTTATATTTATATTGCTTGTATATCACTGTCACCTTTCTTTTTTTTTTTTTTAAGATTTTATTTATTTATTTGACAGAGAGAGACACAGCGAGAGAGGGAACACAAGCAGGGGGAGTGGGAGAGGGAGAAGCAGGCTTCCCGCCATGCGGGGCTCAACCGACTGAGCCACCCAGGCGCCCCTAATGTGGCTTTTAAATAAACATATAATAATTGAAGAAACTCCATATCTAATGAGCATGAAACTATCAAATCCTCTACTATAGACCTCATTCTCTGACCACAAAAAACATAGCTAAAATTAAACAACAAAGATAGAGCAATAAGGAAATTCAAACTGCTTTAAAATTTTTTTTTAATTGCTTTAAATTTTAAAGTTTTCTCTTAAACAACTCTTACATCAAGGAGAAAATCAAAATATGACTGAAAATACTTGAATATAACAACAATGATAAACAAAGACCATTAGATAAACCAAAGTTTTACTAAAATGAAAATGATAAACATTTAATGTCCAGTAAGAAAAAAATTAATAATTTAAACAACTTAGAAAAACTATAAAATGGGCAAAAGAGAACAATAGAAAGGATTTCATAAAGACAAAAGCAGAAATTAATTTTTTAACTATAAACAGAAACACTAAAGATAAATTAAGAGGTAGTGCTTTAAAAAGAGAGATAATTAAAATGATTTGTTAGTAAACATAGAAAAAGGTAAGGTGTACATATGTGCAAATTCAAGAATGAGAAAAAAACCAGATACAAAAAAAATCAAAAGAATTATCCGGGCTGTATTAATATTCCAGTAAAACACCTGAATAAAATAAATTTCCTAGGGGAATAAAAACTACCAACACTGACAAAATAAGACAGAAAATGGCAAAAAGCAATCCACCAAAATCAAAGATGAATTATAAACTAGAAAAAAAACTACGATAGGACAGAACATTATTGTGCCTAATATATAAAGAGCTCTTTACAAATTCATATGAAAAAGACAATCTAATTAAAATATAATCAAAGCACACTTGACAATCATGAAAAATATGTTTTACCTCACTAGTCATTTAAAGAAGTATGTATTAAAACAATAATAGAATTTTTTTACCAGAATTTTCAATAGCTAATACCCATTATTGATAAAAGTGAATTTTTTACACCCCTTTGGGAGGATAATTAAGCAGTAGCTGTTAACATCTTGTATCTGCATATATTTTGGTCTAGCACTGTGACTTCTGGGGAATTTATCCTCCAAGAAAACTTTGTGCACATATACACATATAAGGATGCTCATCAAAATGTTTGAATGGCTAAGAATTGGCAATAACCTAAATACTATCAAAAGTGTTGTGGATAAAATTATAGTACATCCCCACAATGGAATATTATGCAGTCTTTAAAAAGAATGAGGTAGGGGCGCCTGGGTGGCTCAGTCGGTTGAGCGACTGCCTTCGGCTCAGGTCATGATCCTGGAGTCCCGGGATCGAGTCCCGCATCGGGCTCCCTGCTCGGCAGGGAGTCTGCTTCTCCCTCTGACCCTCCTCCCTCTCATGCTCTCTGTCTCTCATTCTCTCTGTCTCAAATAAATAAATAAAATCTTTAAAAAAAATAAAATAAAATAAAATAAAAATAAATAAATAAAAAGAATGAGGTAGTTTGTATGATATAATGGAACATGAAACAATATCTAAGATACACTGTTAATTTCTTTAAAAAAAGCAAGTTGTGGAATATTATGGACATAGTAATTTAATTTTTAAATAATAATTTAAGAATACACAAATATTCATAGATGCCAATAAAAAAGCCTAAAAGGATACTTACCAAACATTAACAGGGATATTTCCAGAGGGTGACATTACAAGAGCCTTATGCTTTATATTTCTTACATTTCTGGCCACTATGTTTTTTTCACAACAGTTTAAAAACTGCTATTATTATGTAATAAAGTTTTCTTATTTAGCTATTGGAAAACATTACAACCTCATGATTTTCCCAATCGTTTCCACTGAAGTAAAAAGTCCTTTTTTTTTTAAAGATTTTATTTATTTATTTATTTATTTATTTATTTATTTATTTATTTATTGAGAGAGTGCGTGCATGTGTGTGTGTGCTCAATCCCACGTGGGGCTCAATCCCATGACCCTGAGATCATGACCTGAGCTGAAATCAAGGGTTGCACGCTTAACAGACTGAGCGCCCCTCAAGTAAAAATACTTAAATGAAAAAAACTGTAGTAAAGTTTGCCGTAAGTGGAAATGTTCAAATATAAATGAAAAAACATTTGGCACAAATACTACTACAAAGAAGATTTAAGCACCAAATATGGTATTTGACTAGGTGACCTCTGAATGAGTCCTGTGCTGTGGCCAGCCATTCAACAGTTTTACCATAATGCTCTTACCAAGAAAATTGGAAAATTTCTGGTTGTCCTTCAAAGCCTTCATACAGTCTTTAACATTCACCATGTTGTCGTCTGGAAGAAAGAGAGAGAGAGGTGATAGACAAGAATCCCTGGATAAAATAATATTAAAAAGCTAGTATGAAAATCAAAATCAGCATACAATTTCTTAAACACTTTATGTACAAGATACTTTGGATTCATTTTCACCCATTATGCTTTGCAATTAACCTTACAAGATTGTAGATATACTATTTCTGATTCTACCTTTAAGGGAACTAAAATACCGAGAAAGTTAGAAGTTCAATAACTTCACTTGGCGCAAAGTGGCAAAGCTAGGTTTTCTAGTCACAGAACCGGAATTTCCAAACTATTCATTAGTCACTAAATCAAGACATATCTGAGGAAGTGGATACCAACAAGCCCAACCCCCACAAAATTTCGAACTGCTTCTTAAAAAAGTATTCTCATAACTGCAAAAGAGGAATGTAAAAGAAGAAAGGCTCCTTTTTAGATGTTTACAGTAATACAAGCAAATACCTATATTTATTTGCTCAACAAAGGAACCCCATTTACTTAAACAAAGACCTTGCCTACTCTCTTTATAGGGTCTCCTACCCAAAACAAAACAAAGAAAACCTGATAGTAATATTTAAATGCTTACCAGAAACAAAATCTGATTGAAGAATTTTCTCTATCTCTTCTTCAGGTGACTTAATCCCAATATTTCTTAGAAAGCTCTCCAAGTTCTTCCCAGGTATCATGTCACCTTCAAGCACATCAAGAGCTAAGACAATGTCCTGTAACTCTAGAAATAGAAGAAAGTTATTTGGTAAATGGACTAACCTCTGATTTATCTTTTATTTTATTTTTTTGTTGTTGTTAAAGGAATGAACTATTTCTTTTTTCAAAGATTTTTATTTATTTATTTGAGAGAGAGGAAGCACGAGCAGGGGCAGTATGAGAGGGAGAAGCAGACTCCCTGCCAAGCAGGGAGCCCAGTGCAGAGCTCGATCCCAGGACCCCAAGATCACGACCCAAGCCAAAGGCAAACGCTTAACTGACTAAGCAACCCAGGTGCCCCCTAACCTCTGATTTAAAAAACAACAGTAGCCATCACTAAAGACTTTTGTCAGAGGCAGTCCAATATTTATTATCACATCCTGAACTGAAGAATAAGAAATTTCAGTGAAGAACCCAGGCCTCAGGGAATTCTAAGTCCAGCAGCACAATATGCTTGGTCTGTCATGTTTCTTTGGTGCTAATATAAAATTGGCACAACCAAAATGATTCATATAGCTGAATTTTTCACCGCAATTACACAAAGTAGTTATTTTACCATGAAGCTCTAATGGTAGTCAACAAAATTAACTCATCCTGATTGAAGTGAAATGAATTTTAGAATCATGAGAAATGTAAAATATGAAACACAAGTATTACAAAGACTCATTAGCCTTTTTTTTTTTTTTTCAATTCTACCACAATCCACTAGTACCCTGGCATCTGGAATTTTCCTTCATTTTCAGCCCTTTCAAAGGAGGCAGTGTTAAGTCAGATAGACTTGCATTCATATCCAGGCTCCAGGATTTGTCACCTGGAACTATGTGACCTTGAGCAAATTATTACTACTTAACCCCTCTATAAAATTCCGTAGTCTTATATCTGAAATGAGATAATACTACTATCTACCTCACAAGGTTGATGTGGAGATTAAATATGATGAGGTATGAAAAACACTTAAAACAATACTAGATACATGGCAAGCACTTAATAAATATGTCATATTAGTAGCAATAAAGTCACTACTACTACTATGATTATTACTAAAGCCATCAGGAACTACTATAAATAGTAACCACAGCTCCTTAGTACCTTTGATCCTGCCTCATTTTCTGTCCTCCTAACATCATGGGGAGGCAACTGAAAATGGCAATCTGAGCTTTGCCGGCACCTAAAAACCTGTATGAGTTCTGCTTCTTTGTTTTAACTAAAACTTGGTTTCCTTCAAAATACGGTTTCCCTGCACAACCATCTTGAGTGGAGGCTGCTCATCCTCCCATGCTCCACATAGGACCAGGAAGCAGAGAAACACCCCTAAATTTCTGCTGCTGCTGTCAGGCTACTTTAGTTCCACCTTCAATCAAACCTCAGCCCTCCCCTCTGAGGCTCAGGCCTGTCATTCACCTAAGCCACCCTCCTGACACCATCATCTATTACTTTCTGAGCACACCTTCACCATCTCTGAGGATTTGGGCACCTTGCTCATAATCCTCCCTCAACCCCATTTCCCGTTATCATCTGATGACAATAAGGATGACCTTGCCCTCTTAACTCCAAAAAGCCTTCACTTCCTTTCCAAAGTCATCCAAACCAATGGCTATCCTTAATCCTCATCATTACCTAGAACTGCCTGCCCCACCTCTAAAATATTAAACTACAAGATCAGACACCTGACCATAATCCCTTATAATTATGTGTGCATGTTGAAGGAAAGCATAGAACTTTATTCACAATATGCCTATTTTCTAGGCCCCTCCAAGTTCGCCAACAAATAGTCAAGGCACAGTGAACTAGCCTTATCCATTAGTAATGAAGGGAACATTCTGAAAGCCAAGTTCTCATGTGCTAGTCAACCTTGAAAGCAGGCTTTTCTAAAGAGAGCAGCTTCAGGCCTGCTACGTTAACACTTGTCTTCTAGAGTGGCACTTCCTAACTCTTCCCTGTAGTTACTGGCCTTACACTGCACTAGCTGAAAAATTCCAGTGCCATCTTCCTAATGTGACCATCTCCCAGATTCAGGTACCTAAACTGTATCTGTTCTCCTTTTCCAATGGCTTAATTTCAAAATTTTTTCCTTCCTCCTCATAAAAAGTTACCTGTTCTGAATACCAGTCTCTTTCTGAGCTCTGCTCTCTGATTTCAAAATTAACTACCATTTACCAAGTATATAATATGTGCCTAATAATTAGGTTATATGCTTTACATGTGTTTTTGTACTTGATCCTGAAAACTCTATGAGAAACATGATTTTATTAGCTTCCTTCTTTTAAAGGTGAGGAAACCAGAATGGCCTAGAGAGATTACCCAGCTGATAAGTCAAAAAACCACAAACCATCATATATCATACTCCATAGCCTATGTTCTTTTCTACCTCTATGCATTGTTTCCTAGAGCACAGGTAACTATACTATGTTGATTCTAATTATGTTATGTGACCCAGGTAACATATTTATATGTCAGCAGGGAATTATTAAACACTTTTCTTAACCTAAAAGAGAAACAATAATGTCAGAAATTTCCTATGCAGGGCAGAGTGGTTACTGAAAATCTGAGAAGTATTTGTCTATTTCTTTATACCCAGAAATGACTCTGTTTCCTTAAATATATACCTATGTTGTATTCTTTTCCTGATAGTGCTTATTGACCAAATCCTCATTTGAGTGGTTATTCAAATAAATTACCAGTGATACTAAGTTTAAAACTTATTTTCCAAACAAAAAAGTACACAAACTCCACGACTATAATCTTCATTGGTTTTAGTTCTATTTTTTAACTTTTAAGCAAAAATGGAAGTCAAGTAGTAGAAAATACCCATGCTATCAAAATGTTAAAATACAAGAGTGCCATGGTCACAAAAACCAAAGAAAGAACATGAGGAATGTCTACTAAAGGAAGCAGTAGATTTCTGAGAAATTCTATAGAATAATATAGAAGCCTATACACTGGGTGGAGTCCTAAGTCTGAGGCATAAAATTATATAGAAAATATTCATATCTGAAAAAATTTAAAGCCAGTAGCTGACTTTATATAAAGCCCAAAAACAAAAAGGGGATTTAAAATAGCTTTACACAGACCCCATTCCAGAAAAAGCCTTTTTTCTTTCATGGAAGCTGCCAACTTTTAATTTTTGCCTGCTTTAAAACAGATCAATACCAACATGTTAACCAGAAATTAGCAGAACTAGAAACACTAAAAAACAAAACAAAAAGACATCCATTCAATAAAAGTAAATTTAACAGTCACAAATAATCTAGTACTTACCTTTTAACCTGGAGGCATCACGCATATCCTTTACCACTTTTCCAAATTCTTCTACTTGTACTTCATCATCTTCTGCAAGAAAAACATTTTTTTATTATTATGTTCAAACATTTGTGATAGATCAGCCTTGCTAAGCAAAAGTCAGGATCCAATGCAGCAATCTCTAAAAAGGTAAATTATTTGATGTATTCATAAGAATCATATTTCCTTTTCATATTGTTGGCTCTCCAAAAGATTAATTTTATGGAATGAATAAACCTTAAGATTATAGGAGAAGGGCTGAGTTTTCAATTCCCATCAATCAGGAGAAACTGTGTAATCCATATTCCTAGGGAGAACACTAAGAGACAAACCTGTTTTAGTTTAACCTTTCAAATGTTTGAAGATAAAAATGCTGTACTAGATTAAAGATTTTTCCAATGCCAGATGGTTCTGCAATTTCTAACACGTTTACACCCATTTTGTACACAAGAACACACAGATACTAGAAAGCCAAAGTGACAAACACAGGGGACAGAGACAGCTTTGCTTTCCCAGTCAGGAACAGGGAAACTTAGTGCAAGGATTTAGAATTACTGTAGTTTATGATCATAGGATAGAATACAGGTGCTATAAAATGAGATATTGGGGAAGCATTTCTAAATTTGCCAAATGATAAATACCCTTTCTGTTTTTCAATGCCTTTTTGTAACCATCATAAAAATATTTTTTAGGGACGCCTGGATGGCTTAGTTGGCTAACTGTCTGCGTTCAGCCCAGGCCATGATCCCAGGGTCCTGGGATGGAGCACCACATCAGGCTCCGTGCTCAGCGGGGAGCCTGCTTCTCCCTCTGCCTGCCACTCCCCCTGTTTCTCTCTCTCTCTCTCTCTCTTTCTCTGACAAACAAATAAATAAAATCTTTTTAAAATTATTTTTTAAAAACTTTAAATATACTTTAAAATATTAATGAGTCAATACAGAATACCATCAATAACCAAGAAGTAATTCTTCAATCTCACTAAGTATAGGAAATCTAAATCAGTTTTTTTTTTTCCTTTTTAACATAACATGGTCAAAAAAGTATATCCTAGGTCAGTAATTTTTAAGTTTTTCTTCATGTTTCTAAGTCTCTGTTGAGCTACTTAAGCAGTTCACTTGATCATTTCCCCCACTTTAATCAGAGAAACGCAACTCTTAGGATTTATATATTGACGTACTCTGTAAGATTTCATTTAGAAGAAAAGAATTCTCCTGCTTTAACAGCACCAAATATAAATACAAAACCAAAAATAACAAGGTTCAAAACTTTGCAAACCACTACATTAAAATAAGAATTAAATCTTTGTACTGAAGGTCCAATGTTACGAGAAAAAATGGTATGACAGATGGGGTACACAAAGTTTTCAATATCATGCATGTATTTGGATTTAGATGGTAGAATAACCTACATTTTACACACTGTGTTTTTGCTTTATAAGTATATAATAATAAATCAGATACAGTATATGGGGTTTTTATTATCACAATAAGTAATTTTAGAGATAGCTGAGTTATTTTTATAGCTCATAAAATGATACCTTACTGGTCTGATTAAAATAAATGCTACATAATACTTTCTCTGGTATGTGTTGCCTTCAAATTCCACTCACTCTATCAAGAGAAACTGAAGCTTTGCAATAAAAGAAAAGAGAGGGGGGGAAAAATCCCTACTATCAGGTGGTAAGTATCCTTCTATTTTGATCAACCCTCCTCATCTCAAATATCTCACTAAACAAAACAATCAACACACTTAAAGTCCAAAATTACCAGTGTCACTTAAACAGGAGCTTAACAACTGGGTGTTATGCACAAACAATGAATCATGGAACACTACATCTAAATCTAATGATGTAATGTATGGGGATTAACATAACAATAAAAAAATTAAAAAAAAACAAAAAAAACACAGGAGCTTAACAGAGAAAAAGGGGTAAGTAATCCTCACAGGGAAAGACAGTTCTTTGACAAAGACCCCAGACGCATGCTTATGTTACTAGGCTAGTTTGGCATAAACATTCCACATACAAGAGTACAATAATACATTTGTAACTTCATGAGGGAGTGGAAATGTTCACCTGTGGTTGCGTATTACCTCTCTCCTGCCTACAGAACATCAGCAGTAAATGATAGTCTTATTTTTAAAATTTTAGTCTATAGTCTTTGTTTTACAGTACTTTTGGGAACTTACTTTTTGTTTTGAATCTTTTTTTTACTTGCGAACTAAGTAGAAGTGGTAGCCACCATCAGGTGTGTTTTTCTAGCAAATTAAATGAAAACCTATTTCAACAAAACTGTATGGACATCCCAAATAGTGTTAAAAAAAAAAAAAAAAGGAATAGATCTCTTAATATTTCCTAACAATCCCTTCTGTGTTCACTGGGTTGTGCCATTTTCCAGTAACATGTAACACAACCTGAAGATAGTCAATGCATATTCAATCAATTTAGAGTAATAATAAATTAGATATTAACATTTTTTTTCTGTAGGACAAACAATCTGAGCTTTCTTTATATTTCCTAACTGTATATATTGGCATATCAACCAAATACAAGATAGAAGGAAAAATAAAGATTGATAGAAGATAGAACCATATGCTTGTAAATCTTTTAATTTTAATATTTAGAGTACTTACCATCAATTATTGTTAATTTCAGTGCATCTAGGAATTCTTTTTTTTTCAAGTTATTATTCTTCCTGGACAGAGTGTTCCATAGGTAAGAAGCATTCATCTTTTCTTTGCTGAGATTGTGGAGGTTTTCAATAGTCTCAGGCAATACTGAAGGGTAGATAACACACAAGTTTTACAACATTCTTGTCCAAGAAGTTAGTACAGTAAACTATTATCTGGACTAGTCAGGAATTAAGGTTTTTATGGTTAAGAAGAGTAACAAATACAGCATAAATGGTTGCCAATTTTCTTTCTTTTTTTTAAAGATTTTATTTTTATGTAATCTCTATACCCAATGTGGGCCTCGAACTCACAACCCCAGGATCAAGAGTCCCACGCTCTACCAACTGGGAGGCAACCAGGTGCCCCTGCCAATTTTCAAATATTAAAATACAATAAAATATTTAACACCAAAATTAGTGTGTCTTTGAGGATTCTGAAACATTTCTAGAACTTATGGTGACCCCACCCCTGAATAACCACTATAGAGTAATTTGCATTGAACTATATAGATTTATAGAAGTCTGAATTCATAAACAAGTCCAATTGATAAAAACATGAATTAAATAGCTTTTGCTCTACATCTCCCCCCCCAAATTCTTCCCTGGATCTTACTTTCTCTTCAATCCACCACTGCAGACCATGGGAAGAAATTCTGTTTTTTAAAAAATTCCAATAGAATTTAATGGAAGGTTTAATGTGTGTGTGTCGGGGGGGTGAAATTATCTCATCACAAATGCGTAAAAGATCACTCTGCTGCTGTATAGAGAATGGACTCTCTGGAAGATCAGGCAGTTAGGTACTGTAGTAGTTCAGAGAAAAAGATGACAGTGACTTCAAATAGTGGTAATAGTGATAAAGATAATGAGAAGTGGTAATAGTGATAAAGATAATAGTGATAAAGATAATGAGAAGTGGACAAATAAAGGATGTGTTTTGAGAATGAAGCTGAGAATATTTTTTTTAAGATTTTATTTTTAAGTAATCTCTACATCCAATGTGGGGCTCAAACTTACAACCCAGAGATCAAGCATTGCGCGCTCTACCAACTGAACCAGCCAGATGCGCCAAAGCTGAGAGTATTTAGTGATGAATTGAATGAGAGCCTGGCGCCATGAAGAACTGCTAGGTTCAATAACTGAGCAACTGGGTGGATAGTAGTGTCAGAAACTGAGGTAACAGAGACTAGGAAAGAATAAGATTGTTGGAGAGCAAGAATTCCTTTTTATACATATTAAGTATGAGATAAATGGGGAGTCAAAAGGATAGAGATATTATTTAAAGTAGTAAGATTATTCAGGAAGAGGCTTAAAGAATGAGGCTCAGAATGGATTTTGGGATCACGCTAACATTTAAAAGTCAGCCATAAAGGAAGCAGCCAGCAAACAAGACCAAAAAAGATGAGTGATTTTTACAATAGAATATTATTCAGCTACAAGAAAGAAGGAAATCTTTACATTAGTGACAACATGGATGGACCTTAAGGGCACTATGCTTAGTAAGATAAAGCAGACAGAGAAAGACAAACACTGTAAGGTCTCACATCTAAAAAGCAGAACTCCAAAAAATTAATTAATTAGTTAATTAATTACATTTTTAAAAAGCAGAGTTCAGAAACAGAGTAGGATACTGGTTACCAGGGGCTGAGGGGTAGGGAAACTGGGACTATGTTGGTCAAAGGGTATGAACTTATAATTAGAAGATGAAAAAGTTCTGGGGATCTAATGCACAGCACTGTGATTATAATTAACAATACTGTATTATATACTTGAAAGTTGCTAAGAGACTAAATCTTAGTGTTCTCACCACAAAAAAGGAAATGATAATTACTTTATAATTACATGTTGTGATGAAGGTGTTAGTTAACACTATAGTGGTGATCATATTGCAATATATGTGTATCAAATCAGCACTTTGTACAGCTAAATTTACACAATGTTATATGTCAATTAAATCTCAATTTTTTTAAAAAAGAAAGAGCCAATAAGATGGAAGAAAAATTAGGAGATTACAGTGTCACAGAAAACACAAGAAGAAAAAAAAATTTTTTTCAGATTTTATTTATTTATTTGACAGAGAGAAATATAGCGAGAGAGGGAACACAAGCAGGGGGAGTGGGAGAGGGAGAAGCAGGCTTCCCGCTGAGCAAGGAGCCCGATGTGGGGCTCGAACCCAGGACCCCAGGATCATGACCCAAGCTGAAGGCAGATGCTTAACGACTGAGCCACCCAGGCGCCCCTTAAAGATCTTTTATTTATTTGACAGAGAGAGAGGGAGAGACACAGCGAGAGAGGGAACACAAGCAGGGGGAGTGGGAGAGGGAGAAGCAGGCTTCCTGCCAAGTAGGGAGCCCGATGCGGGGCTCGATCCCAAGACCCCGGGATCATGACCTGAGCCGAAGGCAGCCACTTAACAACTGAGCCACCCAGGTGCCCACAAGAAGAGAAAATTTTGAATAAATATATTAAATTAAAACATAAGAATGGTTGAATCATTATGCTGTACACCTGAAACTAACATAACACTGTATGTAAATGATACTTGAAGTAAAAAAACTGCTGGAGGTAAACAAGATGAAAATAAAAACTTGATTAGATTTAACAAAATGAGATTTAACTTTTGTGAAAAAAGCTAGTATGGGCGGCAAGGTCAAAACCTGAATGAGTATTTTTAGAGAACTGGCAATATAGTATTCTGATGATAGCCACATTCTCCTTCAATTTCCAACACAAAACATATTCTATATTAAGTTAAAATATCACTAAAAATAATATTTGGAAATGAACTGAATGAGGGAAGGGGTTGGTGGAGCTAGGGCCACAAGGGAAAAAAGATCAAGAATGACTCCTAACTTTGGGGGCTAAACAACTGAAAAGTGAAAACAGGAAGAGACTGGTGGGTAAGGAGAAAGTAGAGGGGTAGATGGATGGAAGGTCCCAAGGAGGTATACAAAACCAATAAGCAGTCTGATGAAGATATGAGCAGTCAAATGAAGAAAAAAGGAAAAGCATTAAACATAAATGTGCAATATTAAAAATGAGAAAGGAAATATAACTACAGATACAAATAAGATACTATACTATACAACTCTGTGCTAATAAAATTTTTTATCTCCATGAAACTGAAATTCCTCGGAAAAATGAAGTAACTAACAATGCAAATAATCTCTTCATCCAATTAATCTATTGTTTCCATTTATAAAAACAAATTAAATGGATTTATAAGGTAAAATAACTTACTTAAAATGTGCTATTACTCAATACTAAGCACAAAATAACAAAATGCTACTTTTAACCCCAATTTTTTTTAAGTAGCTCCACGCCCAGCATGGAGCCCAGTGTGGGACTTGAACTCATGACCCTGAGATCAAGACCTAAGCTGAACCATATGATCCAGCAATTGCACTACTGGGTATTTACCCCAAAGATACAAAAGTAGGGATCCGAAGGGCTACGTGCACCCCGATGTTTATAGCAGCAATGTCCACAATAGCCAAACTGTGGAAAGAGCCAAGATGTTCATCGACAGATGAATGGATAAAGAAGATGTGGTATATATATATACAATGGAATATTACGCAGCCATCAAAAGGAATGAGATCTTGCCATTTGCAACGACGTGGATGGAACTGGAGGGTATTATGTTGAGTGAAATAAGTCAAACAGAGAAAGACATGTATCATATGATCTCACTGATATGAGGAATTCTTAATCGCAGGAAACAAACTGAGTGTTGTTGGAGTGGGGGGTGGGGTGGGAGGGATGGGGTGACTGGGTGATGGACACTGGGGAGGGTGTGTGCTCTGGTAAGCGCTGTGAATTGTGCAAGACTGTTGAATCTCAGATCTGTACCTCTGAAACAAATAATGCACTATATGTTAAGAAAAAAAAAAAAAGAAGAAGAAGGTAGCGGGAGGGCAAGAATGAAGCGGGGGAAATCGGAGGGGTAGACGAACCATGAGAGACGATAGACTCTGAAAAACAAACTGAAGGTTCTAGAGGGGAGGGGGGTGGGAGGATGGGTTAGCCTGGTGGTGGGTATTGAGGAGGGCACATTCTGCATGGAGCACTGGGTGTTGTGCACAAACAATGAATCATGGAACACTTCATCTAAAACTAATGATGTAATGTATGGGGATTAACATAAGAAGAAAAAAAAAAAAAAGACCTAAGCTGAGATCAAGAGACAGATGCTTAATCGACTGAGCCATCTACGTACCCCTTAGCCCCAATTTTTAAAGTACTAACTTCACTCCATTTAAAATATACATATATGACCTTATAGTTCTTTTTTTTTTTTTTTTAAGATTTTATTTATTTATTTGACAGAGAGAGACAGCGAGAGAGGGAACACAAGCAGGGTGAGTGGGAGAGGGAGAAGCAGGCTTCCTGCTGAGCAGGGAGCCCTATGCGGGGCTCGATCCCAGGACCCTGGGACCATGACCTGAGCCGAAAGCAGACGCTTAACGACTGAGCCACCCAGGCGCCCCTGACCTTATATTTCTTTAGAGTGAGCTTCTGAGTGACAAAGACTGTCTTTCTCAGCTTACCATACTCACAGCTTAACATAAAGCCTGATACATAACAATGGCTCGATAAATGTTACTGAATAAATTGGAAAATGGAAAAAAAATACAGCTTAAAGTAGAAAATCTGCTTACGAGTACTCAACTATAGTCACTAGATGGCATCACTTCCCCAAATTGGGAAGACATTTTGGCTCTTCCCAAAATGAATTTTATATATGTGGTTCTAACTCTCTATAGTAAGTGTGAGATTATGATAGCTTTCAACTCATTTGCACGTGGAGGTTGTTCTGGATCATTACTGGAGAAGATTAAGGCCAAACATATCAGCAGTAAGCCAGGCATTTATTTGCCTGATAACCTGTAGGATGTCTTTTGGTATATTATATTCTTCTAAAATCTGTCACACCATTTGGTCCACTAAAAGCATAAAATATGATGTTCTTACATACATAATTTTTCAGAGAAGCGTTCCGTATTGGTCATCATTATATCAATGAATTCTTTAAAATTCGCCTTTTTTGTTTCTAAAGGGAAAAGAACATTTTTTTCATTATCTTCAAGTACTAAGTTATTAGGACAAATATTGAATTATGTAAAATAAATTCTCTATTTAGGGAGTTAATATAATTATAACCATCAGCTAATATCACTAAAAATATAAGGGTATAAGAGAAAAAGCAATTCAACTTACAGGGAGAAAGTAAATGCTGAAAATTGCCAGGAAAATTAATCAAAATCTTCCTAGTCACAGGTGTACAACATTTTTAATTTTAACTTACATGACCTTGACTTGGCCTTGCAACAATTCACTAAGATATGCAGGTGAAGAATTAGTATGTTATTTTACATATTTAGAAAAAATACTTATACATTATAGATATCATGACTTTTTCCCAAGGTCACAAAAGGAAATACAAGATCAGAGATCAGAAGTAAGCTCTTTCAACTTCTGGTTTCTTCCACATCAGGCTACCATTCACATCGCTGTCTTTATTCCAGTACACTATTTAAACTATTAAACACTTTAATAGTCATTTTATACTTAGAAAATGTCTCTCCTTGATTATATATAATATCCCAATATTAGAATGGATAAAACAATCTCTAAGAATTTTCGAAGGCCACATTAAAGGTTTTATATAAATATAATGAGCTTTTGATAACTCTACTCCTTTGCTTATCCCACTTTTTCAAAAAAATTCTAATTCTAATCTATGAAAGATAAGGCACAGCCTATTGTCCTATTCCAAAGATTAAATATCTTTGAAAACTTTACTTTAAGGAGCACCAAATCACTTTGTATTCTTACCCAAATATTTAGTGACTTAAAAAAAAAATGAGACTTTAAAAAATTCTGGGGGAATGATAGAGTTAATGAAGATTTATATTCACTAAGAGGAACATATAAATTTCTAAAGCAATAGATTCCCTTATTTTTGATAATGTCTATTTGATACACATATGTTTCAGCTGAAGCACTGAACCCACCATCCACTTGAAGAACATTATTAATACCACTACATCTGCTTCTGTGCTTTTCCCATTCCATTCTACTGTTTCTCTACAGAGAGAGCATTGCTGAATTTTTCAAATTTACCAATCTCTTGTTTTTTTACATATAATTTTAAACAGGATAAACAAACTATTCCTTAATTTTGTTTTAGAGTTCGATAAAAATTGTCAGACTGCTATAGCAATCTGAGACTTGCTTTTCTCATTCAATGTATTTCTAAGAATCATCCATATAGTATATTGTTTTCACTAATGTATACACAATTAGTATTCCATTATGCACCAATGGCAAATACCACAACTTATTTATATATTCTACCACTGATCATGTTGTTTCTTTTCTATTTTTTCTTTTTTTTTGTTTGCTATTAAGATCAGTGCTGCCATGAACATTCTTAAACATGTCTCCTTGTATATCAGTGCAAGAGATTTTCTGAGATCTATAGCTAAATGTGGATTTTCTAAGTCATGAAATATGAAAACTATTCAAAATACTACATAATGTTTTTCAAAGTTCTTTTACCACTTTTGTCTTATTTACCAACAATTAAATTAACAGACTTCTTAATTTTTGCCAGTGTAGTGGGTATAAAAAGATATTTCATTGTGACCTAAATTTTGCATTTCCCTAATTACTAATGATGTTGAGAGTCTTTTCATATGATTATTAGCAACTTGTGTTCCTTCATCTGGCAATGGCTGTTCTTGTAATTTAGTCATTTTTCTATTGGGTTGTTAATTTATAGGGGTTCCCTCTATATTCTCCACAATGATCTTTTGCTGTTACGAGTATTGCAAATAATCTTCACTCCATTTGTGGCTTGTATTTTCATTCTGTTTGTATTATCTTTTAATAAAGAAAAGTCTTTAATGTAGTCAAATTTATCAATCTTTTTTTTCTGGTTAGTGATTTTGTCTCTTAAAAATAATCCTTCCTAACTGTAAGCCAGAAAAATTTTCTTCTTTTTCTAAAACTTTTACTGTTCACGTCTGGAAATTATTACTGAATATGATACATAGATAGGGATCTGATTTCATTTTTTGCATTTGAATAATTAATTATTCCAGCACCATTTATTAAATGGTGTTTTTCCCCCCAGTGATCAGCCACCTCATTATATATGTTTCCATATATATGTGTGGATATGTTTGGAAGTTTCTTATCCTGTCCTATCAGTCAATTTCTCTATCCCTGTGCCATTCTCACACTGTTTTACTTACTATAGCTTTATAATGAGTTTTGACATCCAGGAGAGCAAGTTCCCTCCAACACCACTCACACACCCCTATACACATGTTTTTTTTTTTTTTCCTCAAGAGTGTTTTAGCTATTCTTGGCCTTTATAATAATAATACTAGAATTAACTCATCAAAAAAGTAAAGGTTTTAACAGAACTGCTTTGGATAAATAAATTAATTAGGAGAATTGACTGTCTTGGGTCTCTGAATCCATGAATATGGGATATATTCCCATTTATTTAGATATTCTATAATGTCTTAACAAAGTCTTATCATTTTCTTACATATCTTGTATTTGTTCCTATTTCTTTTTTACTTTTTTTATGGAAAATTTTAAATATACACAAAATAAAAAGTATATTATAATAAAAGCTCATTTACTCTCCCTCTAGCTGCAAGTATTATCAATTCATGGCTATTCGCATTTCACCTATAACCCCACACATTTGTCTACCTCACTACCACCCATCCCCTTTAGAAAAGTTGTTGCTAAGTTATAAGGGTGAAACTAGTCAAAGTTAGTTATTCATAACTATAACAAAGTTAGCTAGTTATAAGGGTCAATACTAGTACCTTCATTATTAATTGTGGGCTTTGACATAATACAGAGTCCTTTGTCCCATTTAATGCCTTTTGTCCTGATGTCTACCTTATCAGAAAGGAAAATCAGAAATCCTTCTTTTTGTTTGCATGTTTGCCTATAGGAAAAAAAATGTCTGAAAAGATGGTTATTACTGGTTATTTCTGGGTAATGGGATTTTGTGTGTTTTGTTGTACTTTTGAGTATTTTTCTGTATTGGTTTAATTTTAATGATCTTTATTCTAATAAAAATAAAAGTCATTATTCTGAAGAGAAAAAATAGCAAATGACCCTCTTTCATATGTGTAAACCCAGTTTTCCTGAAAATATATCACTTACCATTAGCTTCAGTCAACTCTGTGATCTTTTCAAATTCTGGCTTAGAAAGGTAAACTCCAAAACCCTGAAGACAAGTATTCAGATCCTCATAGTCCATATTTTCATCTTTAATTTTATCAATGGCTTTAATGATATCAGTCAACACTGAAAATAAAGCAGTATGCTATTAAGTATTAAATATAAGTCAAAAAGAAAACACCAATAGTAAGATGAATTTTAGTTCTAACACTAAGTTAACAAACAAGAACTTTAGAAATGTTATGTATAAAAAGAATTACCAGAATTCTTAATAATACTGAAAACCAACAAGGTACAAAATCAGAGCCAAAAATATATTCTACTTTGTTATAGTCTCTTTATTTAAGGAAGTGCCAATTTAATTACAGTTTAAATGCATAGGAAGAAAAATATTATACAATTTCCTCATTTAATTCTCTAATAATTTAAAATTTCCTAGCAGTCTGTTTCTCAGTAGCAGAAACAGAAGTAGAAAACCCTCAATCCCAAATGATGAATTGTGGTAAGGTTTTGTAGCAATACATGGCTCAGTCTTTGGTAAATTTATCTTTATCTTGTGTGTATATAAATATTTTTACTTAGAAATAACTATCCTACATGTCTTTTTATAATACTTTGGAATATATGCTTCACAAATTTGGGCAGTATTCCATTCATTAAATTTAAACAGGTAAATTTTTACTGCAATGAAAACTTTCTTAAAATAACTTGCAAATATATAGAATTATTAAGGGGGTTGATAGACACGCATGTGTGTGTGTGTATGTGTGTGTAAACTTTGGAACGACTTAAACTCAAATAGACTTCCTCTAATAGAAGATTAGGATAGGTAAAGTGAGGAAGTTGGGCAGTGGAGGGCATTAAAGCCATTATCAGGAGTTTATCAACTTTAGGCAGTCGCTGGAAATCATTATGGATTGCTAAACAAAGAAATGATCATCAAAATGATGTCTGAATTAGATGATTCTTAAAAAGATGATTCTTATATATAAATATGTACAAGATACATGTTCCTATCTCGTGAAAGGAACTTTTAGGTGAAAGAAATTCTCATTTAAAAGTAAACAGCTGATGAGTGACATCAGCAAGCTGGTTGAGTAGGAAGTCTTGGACCCTTCTTCCCACAAACACACTGATTCAGCAGAAATTCAAAAATAAATTCCCTTTGTGAGAAACCAGAAACTAACTGAAAGGCTCTTACACCCTAGGAGAAGACAAAACCAGATGCATTGAAGCTGGTAGGAAGATTTGGGAAAACCTCCCACAAAAGCTGGAGACCCTGCCCCCCAGTGCAGCACCATATGATCCAGAAGAGCTCCCAGCTTCACCCAAGGAAAAAGAGCCATTGGTTCACACATCCACCAGTCCAACTTTTCCAAAAGGCCTCCCCAGAAGACTTGCTCTTGTCTTGCCAGGCTTGGAGCTCTGATGATTCTAGCACAGCCTCGTTGTTTAGATAAAATAAAGGTGGTGGCTTGGGCTGGTAGATGCCAGTGATCCTCCCCTCTGCTGAGCAGAGTAGATTAAAAATCTCAGCTCTTAGTTTCCCCCTGGAGAGGGAAAGAGATTATCCATGCATCCAGCACCACAGCTTTTCAAGAACCAGCATGTGTCTTGTCAGTCCTGGAGCCTGGAGAAGGAAAAAGTCCATAGAGGCCCAGAGAATATATGGCTGGACTGACTGGTGAGGGTCTTCTCCTGTACAAGGCCAGTATGTGAAGACTGAGAAAGCAGTGTGCTTTGTCTATTGCACAGACACCAACACACAAAGTCCAAATGGAAATTTCATAACTAAAAAATACAATAACTAAAATAAAAAGCTCAGTGGATCAACTCAAGAGCTGAAGGGAGGAAAGAAAGGAAAGAATCAATGAACAGAGGGGTAGACGAACCATGAGAGACGATGAACTCTGAAAAACAAACAGGGTTCTGGAGGGGTGGGGGTGGGAGGATGGGTTAGCCTGGTGGTGGGTATTGAGGAGGGCACATTCTGGATGGAGCACTGGGTGTTATGCACAAACAATGAATCATGAAACACTTCATCTAAAACTAATGATGTAATGTATGGGGATTAACATAAGAATAAAAAAAATTAAAAAAATTAAAAAAATTAAAAAGAATCAATGAACGGAAAGACAGCAATGGAAATCACCCAATGAACAACACTGAGAAAATTGACCAAAAAAATGAACCATTTCAGGGACCTGTAGGAATAAAAAAACAATCTAATGGGGCACCTGGGTGGCTCAGTCAGTTAAGCATGTGACTTCAGCTCAGGTCATGATCTCAGGGTCCTGGGATCAAGTCCCACATTGTCGTCGGGCTCCCTGCTCAGCCAGGAGTCTGCTTATCCCTCTACCTCTGCCCATGCTCCCACTCGCTAGCTCGCTGTCTTTAAAAAAAAAAAAAAAAAAAAAACCCTTAAAAAAAAATCTAACATTTGTGTCCCAGAAGAAGAGAAAGAGACCACGGTTAAAAAGGTACTCAAAGAAATAATGCCTGAACATTTCCCAAATTTTTAGCAAGAAACACCAGCCTATAGATCCAAAAAAAAAAAAAAAAAAAGTGAACCTCAAACAGGATAAATCCCAAGAAATCCATGTCAAGAAACATCATAATTAAACTTCTAAAAACTAAAGACAAGGGAAAAAACCTTGAAAGCATCCAAGGAAAAACATTGTAGGGAAAGAAAACCAATCTGAATGACAGGATTTATATCAGAAACAGTTGAAGCTGGAATAAATTTGCACAATATTTTTCAAGTACTGAAAGGAAAGTACTGTCAACGTAAGATCCCGTACTCAGAAAAAAATATTCAGGCGTAAGAAGGAAATCAAGATGTTCTCAGATGAAGGAAAACTAAGAGAATTTGTTGCCAGTAGACCTATGAATGGCTAATGAAAGTGAAAAAAGTGAAGGAAGTCAGGCACAAAAGACCACATGTTATATGATTTTGTTTATATTAAATGTAAAAAAAGAAGCAAATTTATAGAGATAGAAAGTAGATAAGTGGGGTGCCTAGGTGGCGCAGTCGGTTAAGCATCTGCCTTCAGCTTCCAACATGATCTCAGGGTCCTGGGATGGAGCCCACGCACCCCCCTCCCGCCCCGCTGGTGGGGCTTCCTACTCAGCAGGGAGTCTGCTTCTCCTGCTCTCTTTGCCCCTCCCCACTCCCACCCCGCTCATGCTTGTTCTCTCTCAAATAAATAAATAAAATCTTAAAAAAAAAAAAAGTAGATAAGTGGTTGTATGGGGATGTAGGTAGAGATTTAACTGCAAATGGGCACGAGAGAATTTTAGGAATGATGGAAATGTTATAAAACTGGATTGTGTCCACTTCTGGTCCAATTTCCAAAGAACTGAATGCAGGAATTCAAAAGAGGTATTTGCACACCCACATTCACAGCAGCACTAGGCACAACTGCCAAGAGGTAGAATTAACACAACTGTCTATTAATGAATGAAAGGACAAACTAAATATGGTATACACATGCAATAGAATATTAGTTAGAATAAAAGGGAAGGAAATTCTGACATACACTACAACATAGATGAATCTTGAGCGTATTATGATAAGTGAAATAAGTGTCTATTTGTCTTCACAAAAAGACAAATACTGTATGATTCCACTCAAACATCTGGAGTGGGCAAATTCACAGAAACAGAAAGTAGAATGATGGCTGCCAGAAACTGGAGGGGCAGGGATGGGTAGTTGTTGTTTAATGGGTACAGAGTTTCAGTTTTGCAAGGTGAAAAAATTCTGGAGATTGGTGGTACAACAGTGTGAATATATTTAACCCTAACATTATTGAATTATACACTTACAAATGGCTAAGATGGTAAATTTTGTTATGTGTTAAATACAATTAAAAATAAAATTTAAAAATAGTATAATGGGGGTGCGACTGGGTGGCTCAGTCGTTAAGCACCTGCCTTCGGCTCAGGTCATGATCCCAGGGTCCTGGGATTGAGCCCCTCATTGGGCTCCCTGCTCCGCGGGAAGCCTGCTTCTCCCTCTCCCACTCCCCCTGCTTGTGTTCCCTCTCTCACTGTCTCTCTCTCTCTGTCAAAAAATAAATAAAATCTTTAAAAAAAATTAAAAATAAAAACAAAAATAGTATAATGGGGAAAGGGTGCAGCGGGGGGGAGGGTAGTTAGTTGTGACCAAGACATTACTTCAAAAAACAGCAATGAAACAATGACTGAGTTGGTGAAAAAATGCACGGTGAAGCATTCAAGAAATTGATTTGCTAGGGGCGCCTGGGTGGCTCAGTTGGTTAAGCAACTGCTTTCGGCTCAGGTCATGATCCTGGAGTCCCGGGATCGAGTCCCGCATCGGGCTCCCTGCTCAGCGGGGAGTCCGCTTCTCCCTCTGACCCTCCTCCCTCTCATGGTCTCTGTATCTCATTCTCTCTGTCTCAAATAAATAAATAAAATCTTTAAAAAAAAAATTGATTTGCTAATAGTGTCTTCAAGAAATCCAGACACTTAAGCACTTACATTCATCAGAAATGACAAATGATAATGTAGCTTTTAACATGAGACTTTTTATCTAAGTATAAGAGAAAATCTTTTCCTTTGGATTAATTTTTCCTTATCTGAGAAATCTTTTGGGAAGAGACAAAAAGCTTATCTTTCTTCTTTAGCATATGAATAAATAAAAGAGCAAGCCTTATTATCTTCCATTTCTTTTAATCTTGCTGAAAAATAATTAATTATTTGTATAAAAAATAAAATCATTGCAAGCAAAAATTTTAAAAACTGGTTTGTGGTAACAGTTGTAGGACTCTGAATTTCATAAAAATTGGATGGGTGAAATTTATGTATGTAAATTGTATGTCAATAGAACTGCTTTTAGAAATGCTCTAAAACAAAGGCAAACCAAACCAGTATTTCATTCAAACAAGTTCATTATAAAAAATTAAAAATCAGGGACACCTGGGTGACTCAGTTGGTTAAACATCTGCCTTTGGCTCAGGTCATGATCCCAGGGTCTTGGGATGGAGCCCTGCATTGGGTTACTTACTCAGTGGGGACCCTACTTCTCCCTCTGCCTGTCGCTCCCCCTGCTTGTGCTGTCCCTCTCTCTGTCTCTCTCTCTCTCACAAATAAATAAAATCTTTAAAAAATTAAAAATCAAATCAACCATCAATTGCTAAGAATGGAGCTAAGTACCTATTTCATCTCATTACCTTACTATTACTGTACGTTTATATAGTACAGTTTTTAAAATCCACTTAACAACTCTGTGAAGTAAACAAGTTAGCTATTATTACCTTGATAGAACAAGTCTTTAAAAAACTGGCAAATGGCTTGCCTGAGGATTTCAGGACTATTAAGTCTCTATCTGAAAAGCAAACTCAGTTCAGTTGAACCTAACTCTTTTCAACCTAACTGCTTCTTTCCTCCAAATCATTTTAAAATAAACTTCCCACCTACCATCATATTCAGGAAGACTTTGGTCTATGGCGAGAGCATTCATAAAGTCATCTAAGTTCACCATTCCACTTTCTGTAAAATAAAGAGTTGGATTATGCACTCTGTTGTGTTTTTGCATAAAAGGTAAATTCATATTTTAATACAACTATGAAAGAATTCTCCCTCACTTCATCATCATCCTATTGAGTCGTCATATCTTGTTTCCCAAGATGAGTCTTTCTAAATTAGGTCAGTTCATTTCATTTCAACAATTACTCAACAATTTTTAAATATCTACTATAAAGTGCAATGGACTGGATTAGGTACTTAGTTCTTGATAGATATAGGAAAAAGGAAAAGTGCCCATATAGATGGACCATGAGAAATTTGAGTCTATTTCATACCATCATGAAAACCCAGTCAATATGCTATCCATTAAGATACCTTGACAATACTAACCAGTCCTTATATACCCAAGTGTCCCCATCTCTACCCCTAGTATCCAGCTAATCCAAATAATTATCTATTTTTAGGTACAAACCCTTCATAGTGCTTATATCAATCCTGATAAGCAACATAAAGAGCTCAATAATTTTAGTAGCACCTATTCTTTAGATATTTTTTTTAATCAAATCTTCTTTCTCTTTGCCTTAGCTAGGAAATTTTGCTCAGGTTCTAAGAATTCATTTCTAACATATTCCCAAGTCATTCTTTCCCCAAAATGTTGCCTCTGCCTTCTCCTCAACTGAACTTCTGCTATGGACAGTTCTTAATGATAAAACAACTTCTCTAATACAACAACCCTTCCTGGAAACTTAAACTCTGCATTGAATTTACGCTGGTGACTGGGATGTGCCATTTAACATCATCTAGATGCTAACTGCCTGCCTACTTGTATAAGTAGCACTAGCCCTAAATTCCTAGCTGTAGCACTCCTTCTCCATTTTGGAATCTCCAATTATTTCTTCTTGGATCCTTAAGCTATTTGCTTAGAGATTTTTGTACCCCTTGGATATTGTGATCTTACTGCCTGAACCTCCCTACAACTGGATCAGACTTCCCCAGTACCTGTCCCATACTAGCAGACATAGCTAGGGATAGTCATGGAGTCTTACATAAACAATTGAGATACAAAAGGCTTAGCTTCTCCAAACCAATCCATTAGGTAAGACTTTCCAGGAACTTTTTTTTATATACTACTTTCCATTTTTATATCTGTTCTTTTAGAATCTTCTTTAGCCCATTTTGCTCCATTCCTAGTTGAGAGAACTTATTCCATCATTTAAAACTATCCCATAAAAGTATCTATTTTCTCAAGAAGTTTGGCATTATTAGTCTCACCATTTTGAGTAGTGTCTGTCACAATCTTCTTGAACACTTTGTCTGATAAAGTAATTCCTATTGAAGGCAAAATGGACTTAAGTTCTTCTGCAGCAATGTAATTTTCTTGGAGTTTACTGATAGCTTCACAGATATTTTCTAAATATACAAAATGTAAAGTACTATTCAGCAACAGAATTTATGTGTCTTAAGCAACAATTAGCACCCAAAATCTTTATCTAGTAGTCAGAAAGCAAGTTTTATCTACTTAATATTATTTCATAGGACTGCTTTTTTCTTCATATTTCTGTTGTATCTTACATTATATCTAAATACTTCCTTTATAGTTCAAACAGAAAACAATATTGAAAATTCTATAAACACTTATAAACTACTTGTTTGGAGGAACAACTTGTTCAAGTGGCTCAGCCAATGCTGCTTGGTTCTGATTAAGATATAATGAATGAGTTCAAGAGATCAAAACATCAATGTGTTCAAATTCTAGGATTCCAAGCAAAAAATGAGAGTTCTTCCCCTTCCCATCATCACTTTAGTCTACCACGCTTTCAGTTCACAAACTTCAAAATCATAAAATTTTAGAAGCAGATATACATGGCCTCATGATAAGCCCCCTAATATCATGCACTGGGATGGGTACAATATCATTTTGGTGGTATTCCGGCCAAAAATGCATAACCTGAACTTATTCATGAAGAAATACAAGGAAAACTTCAAATGAGGGACATTATACAAAATAACTAGTCAATATTCTTCAAAAGTGTCACAGTCATGAAACCATCCCAGATTGGAGGAGACTAAGGACACATGACTACTAAATGTAATGTGTGATCCTGGATGAGACCTTGAACCAGACAAAGAACATTTATGGAACAAATGAAAAAAATCAAATAAGGTCTTCAGAACAGTAAATAATATTGTATCAGTGTTAATTTCCTTGTTTAGTGCATTTACTGTAGTTATACAAGATCTTAACACGTGGGAAAACTAGATGAGGAGTAAATAGGAATGTCTTTACTTTTGTGTAATTATTATGATTTTAAAATTATTTAATGATTTTGAATGAAAAGTTAAAAATGTTTTTAAAATGTAAATCAAGTGACAGTCACATTTCATAGATGCTAAATTACCACCAATTTATTTTAAGAAGTTATCAGATAAACTATTTCACACTTCTCTATGCACAGAACATTAAGTACGGCAATGGTAGGTGGTTTGATTTTAATGACACCAGGAAGATAGATAACCACTTTCTTCCAGTCTTCTACTCAATGGCTAAATGCCTACTACTCCATTATTCTTTTAGCAGGGTTTTAATTCTTCCTGGAATATAAAGAACTCAGAAATAGGAATGGGGCACAGAGTAATAGTAGTGCATTGGTAAAGGAATCAAAATAAATATCATTGTGCCTCCTTAATAGAGCACACTCCCTTTTCAACTGAGTTATTGAAAACATGTATTGCTGTATAAGAATCACTAATATTTCACTAAGCACCCATTTTAGCAATTACATGTAATATGAAATGCAATAAAAAGATCACTACGTTTCTTTAAAAAAAATAAACATAACCTAAGTAACTTCAGCTAAGGACTACAGGAAGGAGTTCCATACACAGTATTTCTGTGATAGAGGTACCACAGAAGGAATAAAACATATATTGGTTGGGAAACCTTGCTCATCTTTGAGGAAGTCCATAAAGCCCTGGGCGGCTGAGATGTTTAATATTAATTTTCTCTTGATGTTCCCACATCCATAAGAGATAATATCTGAAGTATTATCATATTATACTGGATATGGATATCATATATTTAAATTATGGAACCTGAGCAAAAATTTCACATAGACTTCTTACATACTTTGTTAAATAAATTATAAAATAACTATTTCCAAAAGAAAACAGGCCCTCTATTTTCTAGGGAACTTGAGTGAGTCCAGTTAATCACAAATAAGCTTCTTGGTCAAAGTTAGGCATCTGAAAAAGGGAGCATCTGGAAAGGCACAACGATCAAAACCACAGTGTTATATGCATTGGCCTATAGACCAGAAGTGGGAGTTACTCGAAAGTACTGACAATTGAAATGCATACAACTATCTATTAACTGATTAATTCAGCTTGTTTTGGTGATAACTCAAGAACTCAAGGAGCTAGATTTTGACTTACGTATATGATACTGATCCAGAGCATTCGTTGTAGCTTTTTCCTTTAATGAAACCTGTTTTAGGGGGCTGGAATGCCTTCTCACAGTTGGCTTCTGAAGTTTGGGGATACTAAAAGTATCACTTTTATCCAGAGACTTTTTGAGGCTTGTAATACTCTTCAAGTTATGTGGTATAGACTTTGAGTCATGAATTTCAATCTTCTCTGAATATTTCTTAAAGTTTATGCCATCCTTTGAATATGGTTCCTGGAATCCTGTATTACTGCTATCAACCCCATTTAGGAATTTTTTTATTTGCGAAGGATTTTTTGATCTTTTAAATTCAAGGTAATCATTGTCCTCCATAATTTTATAATGTTGGAGGGTTTTTTTATTTAACTTTGGGAATAATGATGGTTCAAACAGTCTGGAAGATAAAGTGCTTTTCTTCCTATATTGTAGATAGCATTCTGATATATTTGATAACTTTCTGTTAGAAGGAGATTCATCCAAGCCTGACCATTCCATAATTGCTAAGCAAGAGAAACATATTTAATTATTTCATTTACCTGTACAATTTGAAATCGTTCTTTTAAAAAAAAAACTAAGTCCTCATGAAAGCTATTCAAGAAATTATCAGTTGCTTAAATACATAAAGTTACTATGTTAAAAAAATTACAGAGGTGGTAACCAAAAGATTGAACTATTAACTAAGTTAAATATAATCTTCTGGCTTAATATATTTAAATTCTTCCATCCAGAGCTATTCAAAGTTACACTGAATCAAAAGTGATAGCCTCCTAAAGCACATAGTTCTCACTCCCCACTCTTTGCCAATTTTGAAAGATAACAGGCTGTTATGTCAATACAGTTACAAATCCCTTAATTATGAGCATACCAAACTAAAAGGAAGTTGTAGTGGGGAAATTTTTATTTATAAAATCAGAATACAAATATTTACTCTCCTAAAGATTCTCAGTACTTGTGGGGGGGGGATAACTTTTTATATAAATAATATCTTTAGAAAAATATTTTTTTAAAGATATTATTTATTTATTCATGAGAGACAAAGAGAGAGAGAGGCAGAGGGAGAAGCAGGCTCCCAAGGAGCAGGGAGCCCGATGCAGGGCTCGATCCCAGGACCCTGAGATCATGACCTGAGCCGAAGGCAGACGCTTAACCGTCTGAGCCACCCAGGCGCCCTTTAGAAAAATATTAATACAATGTCCACTAGGGCTTCATTTGTAAAGTCCACCTGATGGCTCAGAATAGTATGTTACATTTGAATAACACATTTTAAAGTATTTCAAATGTTATACTACTTGATCCTCAAAACAACTCCATGAGCTCATCAAATAAGTCAAAGAAAACCAAGAAACTTCACCAGAGTAGCAGTACAATCTTGACTATGAAGTCATCTCACTTAGAAAAAACAGAAAGTTTCTTAGTTTAGTGTGTGTTAAAATGAACAAGTAAAGGAAAATATTTGGATTTTAAATGTCTGGAAATCTTTTTCAAAATTAATTCATTTCTTTTATGTTGCCATATAACATTGTATTAGTTTTAGGTGTAAAAAGTTTGGAAATCTTTAAAGATGGTGACATGGATCTCTAGGTTCTATCAAAAAGAAATAGGCTAGTGAATGGGTAAAAAAATAAAATCTTTGACACTTCTGCTTTGGGCTAAGACATTGCAATAGGGACCAACTTTATCCTCAAGCCTTAAATAACTAAAAAATTGGACAATTTATGTGGGGGAAAAAAAACAGTTTTCAGGCATTGGACAATAGGCAGCACAGGACTAAGTAATCCTCTAAAAAAAGTAAACAATCCAGCTGGAAACCTTACAACTGCACCAGCTTACTGTCTGGATGTAGTTTCCATGCCACAGCATAGGAAAGTAAAACCTGAACAGAGCTTGATGGTCTGAATGAGTAGAGGAAAGAGATAAGAGGAAGGCCAAAGAATCTAGAATATGGGAGTAGAGTGCCAAAGAAGAGAGAACTGCTGAGTTCTGGAGATTAGCATTAACTCTTTGGCTGAGTATTAATCTACACATACATGAGAGGATTACTACCCAATGACAAGGAAAGAATTACCAGAAAATTGTAGGTAGAACAATTCCTGTAGCTCACTAAGAATTGAGAATGATTTGTGATTCCATCAGCCAGAGCAAAAAGATCTCATAATACATGGGGCATTCAGTAGACTCATCTGAAGAATGCTGCCTTAGTAGTAGAGCTAAATTAGTATAAAAGTTGCTCTGAGATCATCATTAAAAAGCTTTAAAAAGCAAGCTTCAAAAGGACCCAACTGATTCCAAGTAATTCAACTGCATCAGAACCAAATCCAACACTAATTAAAGGAGCTCTAGGAGACTATAAAGCACCAAGTAAATTGTGAAGAGGGAGAGCTCAGGAAAATAACTTCATAACATTGTTTATGAACTCCTGGGTTCGCCCTGAGCTACATGGATTTGACCCTAAACAGTACACCATAAATTCTGAGAACTGAACTCTAAGATAAACCACCAGATTGGCCACTGGATGTCCCATATCTCTGAATAGTACTGCAAAGGCTGTGGACGTTGAAACTATAAAACACAGAAAATTGATTGAAACTTGTAGCCTGAACCAAACCAAGGCAAATTCCTGCAAAAACAAAATTTAAACATTTTCCAAAGGGTTTAAGATCTACAGTCTCATAACTTAACATTCAAAATGTCCATGATATTAATTCAAAATCACTTCACATATGAAGAACCAAGAAAATCTCAATCTGCTTTGGAAAAGACAACCAATAGACGCTGACACAACCAAGATGACAAAGATGTTGGAACTATCTGATAAAGACTTCAAAGCAACTATTATAAAAATGTTCCAACACACAAAGAAAAAAACATTTTTGAAATTAATAGAAAGAAAGTCTCAGAAAACAACATAAAAGACATAAAGAAGAACCAAATTGTAATTTTCAAGCTCAAAAATGTAATAACCAAAGCAAAAAAGAAAAAACTCATCAGATAGGCTCAATAGTAGAATGGAATTGTCATAGGAAGAGTTCATGAATTTGAAGATACATCAATAGAAATTATCTGAACAAGCAGAGGAAAATAAGAATGAACAGAGTCTCAAACACCTTTGGGGCAGTATGAAAGAGGTCTGATATTTATGTCAGTGGAGTCTCAGAAAGACAGTAGAAAATGTGTGGTGCAGAACAAATATTTGAAATTATAGTGGCAAAAAAACCTTCAAATTTGGCAAAAGAAAGATTCAAAAGCTCAGTGAATCTCAACAGGATAAACTCAAAAAATCTACTACCAAACAAATCATAATCAAACTGCCAAAAACTAAAGACAAATATCTTGAAAGCAACTAGAGAAAAAAACCCATTTTATGATTTGAATAATATCAGATTTCTCATCAGAAATTGTGGAATACAGAAGTAAAAGAAATAACATTTTTAAAGTGCTAAAAGAGGAGCATCTGCCTGACTCAGTGGAGTGTGGGACTCTTGATCTCGGGGTTGTGCGTTCAAGCCTCACATTGGGTGTAGAAATTGCTTAAAAATAAATTTTAAAAAAAAATGCTAAAAGAAAAAGCTGTCAACCCAGAGTCCTATATCCAATGATAATATCCTTCAGGAATTAAAGAGAATAAAGATATTCTCAAATGAAGAAAAACTAAGCTAATTCATTTTTAGTAGATTTGCTCTTTTCAAAATTTAAAAGAAGTTATTCATGCAGAATGGAAATGATACCCAAAAGACATCTGGGCAGTCAAGAATGAAGGAAGAGAAATATAGAATAGTTAAGACTAGGTTAAATGTAACAAACTATTATTCTCCTCTCGGAAGTTTAAAAGATGTTTGATCATTGAAAGCAAAACTTACAAACATTGTCTGATGTTTTCAATGTGTGTTATGGTAATACATAAGAAAACCACAGCATAAAAGAGGGAGGATAAAAAGAGCTATATAATGGTAAAACTTCTATATTCCACTTGAATTGGTAAAATATTTATGTAAGTATTCTGTAAAAGATTACGTATGTATAGGGTAATCCTTAGAACAACCCCCAGAAACATGCAGAAATATAGCGAAAATACATAAAAAATAAATTTACAAGCATACTAAAAATGTTCCAAAAAAAGAAGGCAGAAAATGGTTGAAAGCAGGAAAAAAATAGAAACAAATAATAATATGGTATACTTAGATCTGAATGTATAAAAGATTACACTAAATATGATTTAAACACTCAGAGAGAAGAGTCCAAGATGGCAGAGGAGTAGGAGACCTTAGTTTTGTCTGGTCCCAGGAATTCAGCTAGATAGCTATCAAATCATTCTGAACACCTGTGAACTCAACTGGGGATCTAAGAAAAGAAGTGCTGCAATTCTACAAATAGAAAAGGGACCATTTTCTGCAAAGTAGGAGGTGCAGAGAAGTGAATCCGAGGCAATATATTGGAAGATAAATCACAGAGGGAGGGAGCCTCCAGAGGCCAGC
Organism: Mirounga leonina; assembly: GCF_011800145.1. Taxonomy (NCBI): domain Eukaryota; kingdom Metazoa; phylum Chordata; class Mammalia; order Carnivora; family Phocidae; genus Mirounga; species Mirounga leonina. Next base: position 1,050,720 of record NW_023270708.1, on the reverse strand, counting down.
TATCAGAAAGTGATATAGCAGCAGAGCGCAAAATCAGAACATTTAGAAGTCTGCTCCAGTGAGGGGCATCCCTGCCTGAAAGGTGCTAAGGCAGCAAAGCAGGGCAGAATCCTAGGTGGGACAGTGTGGTCTCAGAATCCCTGGGGTCATAGAAAGAATAGGGGTGCCTGAGTGCAGCACAATTCCCAGGTATTGGAGCGGGGAAGCCAGCTGCAATCAGTGAGCCCAGGAGTGGGCTTTCAGCTCGGCATTGCCATAAACCATGAACTCCGGCACAGTCGGGCAACCACTCTCTAAGCAGGGGTCCAGCAAGCAGTAGAACCATGGTGAGACCCATCTACCTCCCACAGGAGGAGCCATACGAGTCTGCAGGGTTTGGAGACTCAAAGCAGGGTTGCATGCCCGAGACAGAAATGCTGGGTTGCAGGCTGAGTGAGCACGGAGTGCAGACAGAAACCAGGGAGACAGGAGTGATTAACTGCTTTTCCCTGAGGGTGCACTGAGGAGTGGGAGGGTGGGAGCTCTCAGCTCCGGGGCTGGAGGTTGGGAAGCCGCCATTTTCATTCTCATCCTCTAAAGCCACACAGAAAGCCTTCAGGGAACAAAAGCCACATAGAGCAATCTGGAGCAGTTTACTTAGTCTGGCCCCGTGGCAAGGGTGGTGCAGTTCTGCCCAGGCAAAGATACCTGAGAATCAGCACAACAGGCCCCTCCCCCAGGAACATCCAGCTAAGACTAAGTTTACCAATCACAAAGAATTGCAAAACTCCAGCGCTAGGGGAATTTAGTATATAAAACTTATGGTTTTTTTCCTCATGATTCTTTAGTCTTTCAATTTTAATTTTTTTCTCTTTTCAACCAATTTCTGATTTTATTAACTCTTTTTTAAAGTCTTTTAATTTTCATTTTTATAATTATATTCTATCCTTTGATTGTATTTAATTATATTCTATCCTTTGATTGCATATATATATATATACACACACACACATATATATATAGTATTTAATTATATATATACATTTTTTTCTTTCTTTACAATTTTGGGATGCGGTTTCTTCTAACGAACAGACTAAAATACTCACACAATCTAGTGTACTGCTTTGCTCTCTTCACCAGACTGATTATATTCTCTCTTTTTTAAAGTCTTTTTTAATTTTCATCTTTACAGTTATATTCTATCATTTCAATGTATTTAATTTTATTTTTGCATATATTTTGTGTATATATGTTATATATAGATATACATAAATATAGATAAATTTATATTGTGTGTGTGTGTATACACAGTGTTTTCTTTCTTTACAATTTTGAGATACAGTTTCTTCTAATAAACAGTCCAGAATACACACAGAATCCAGAGTATTGCTCTGTTCTGTTCAATTGTCTCATTATATTCTCTCTTTTTCTCTTTTTTTAATTTTTTGTTTGTTTGTTTGTTTTTGTTTTGGGTATCTTCTGATTTCTTTAGTGTATATTTATCTGGGGTGTTGTCATTTTAGCATTTTCTTCTCTCATTCACTTATTCTTCTCTGGACAGAATGACAAGACAGAAAAACTCACCTCAAAAAAGAGAACAAGAGGAAGTACCAACTGCCAGGGACCTAATCCGTATGGATATAAGTAAGATGTCAGAAGTAGAGTTCAGAATAACCATTATAAAGATACTAGCTGGGCTTGAAAAAAGTAGAGAAGACACTAGAGAATCCCTTTCTGGAGAAATAAAAAAACAAAAATTTAACCAAGTCGAAATCAAAAAGGCTATTAATGAGATGCAATAAAAACTGGAGGCTCCAACTGCTAGGATAAATGAGGCAGAAGAGAGAATTAGTGATATAGAAGACAAAATGATGGAGAATAAAAAAGCTGAGAAAAAAAGAGATAAACAACTACTGGATCATGAGGGGAGAATTCGAGAGATAAGTGATATCATAAAGTGAAACAATATTAGAATAATTGGGATCCCAGAAGAGCAGGAAAGAGAGAGGGGGGGCAAAAGGTATATTGGAGCAAATTATAGCAGAGAACTTCCCTAACGGGCACAGAGAACCCCCCTCAAAATCAATAAAAAATAGATCAACACCTCAACATATAATAGTGAAGCTTGCATAATCTCAGAATCAAAGAGAAAATCCTGAAAGCAGCTCAGGACAAGAGGTCTGTAACAAGGATAGAAACATTAGGCTAGCAGTAGACCTATCCACAGAGACCTGGCAGACCAGAAAGGACTGGCATGATATATTCAGGGTCCTAATGAGAAAAATATGCAGCCAAGAATAACTTATCCAGCAAGGCTGTCATTCAAAATAGAAGGAGAGATTAAAAGCTTCCAGGACAAACAGAAACTAAAAGAACTTGTGATCATTAAACCAGCCCTGCAAGAAATATTAAAGGGGATCTTTTAAGCAAAGAGAGAGCCCAAAAGTAACATAGATCAGAAAGATATAGAAACAATATACAGAAACAGTGACTTCATAGGTAATACAATGGCACAAAATTCGTATCTTTCAATAGTTACCCTGAATGTGAATGGGCTAAATGTCCCAATCAAAAGATGCAGGGTATCAGATTGGATAAAAAAGCAAGACCCATCCATATGCTGTCTGCAAAAGCCTCATTTTAGACCCAAAGACACCTCTGGATTGAAAGTGGGGGGTGGGAAACCATTTGTCATTCTAACGGACATCAAAGGGGTGGCAATCATTATATCAGACAAATTAGATTTTAAACCAAAGACTGTAATAAGAGATGAGGAAGGATACTATATCATAATTAAAGGGTCTATCCAACAAGAAGATCTAACAAATGTAAATATTTATGCCCCTAATATGGGAGCAGCCAATTATATAAACCAATTAATAACAAAATTAAAGAAACACATTGATAATAATACAATAATAGTAGGGGACTTCAACACCCCACTCACTGCAATGGACAGATCATCTAAGCAGAAGATCAACAAGGAATCAAGGGCTTTGAATGACATACTGGACCAGATAGACTTCACAGATATATTCAGAGCATTCCATCCTAAAACAACAGAATACACATTCTTCTGGAGTGCATATGGAACATTCTCCAGAATAGACCACATACTGGGTCACAAATCAGGTCTCAACCAGTACCAAAAGATTGGGATCATTCCCTGCATATTATCAAACCACAGGCTTTGAAACTGGAACCTAATCCCAAGAGGAAATTTAGAAAGAACTCAAATACATGGAGCCTAAAGAGCATCCTACTAAAGAATGAATGGGTCAACCAGGAAATTAAAGAATTTGAAAAATTCATGGAAACAAATGAAAATGAACACAACTGTTCAAAACCTTTGGGATGAAGCAAAGGCAGTCCTAAGAAGGAAGTATATAGCAATACAAGCCTTTCTCAAGAAACGAGAAAGGTCTCAAATACACAACCTAACCATACACCTAAAGGAGCTGGAGAAAGAACAGCAGATAAAGCCTAAACCCAGCAGGAGAAGAGAAGTAATGAAGATTAGAACAGAAATTAATGAAACAGAACACACACACACACACACACAGAACAGTGGAACAGATCAACAAAAGTAGGTAAGAATTAGTAAGATTGATAAACCCCTGGCCAGACTTATCAAAAAGAAAAGAGAAAGGACTCAAATAAATAAAATCATGAACGAAAGAGGAGAAATCACAACCAACACCGAAGAAATACAAGCAAATATAAGAACATATTATGAGCAACTATACGCAACAAATTAGGCAATCTGGAAGAAATGGATGCATTCCTAGAGACATATAAACTACCAAAACTGAAACAGGCAGAAATAGAAAACCTGAACAGACCCATAACCAGCAAGGAGATTGAGGCAGTAATCAAAAATCTCCCAACAAACAAGAGCCCAAGACCAGATGGCTCCCCAGGAGAATTCTACCAAACATTTAAAGAAGAATTAATACCTATTCTTGTGAAGCTGTTTTTAAAAAGCAGAAATTAAAGGAAAACTTCCAAACCCTTTCTATGAGGCCAGGATTACCTTGGTCCCAAAACCAGACAAAGATCCCACTAAAAATGAGAATTACAGACTTATATCCCTGATGAACATGGATGCAAATATTCTCACCAAAATACTAACCAATAGGATCCAACAGTACATTAAAAGGATTATTCACCATGACCAAGTGGGATTTATTCCTGGGCTGCAAGGGTGGTTCAACATCCACAAATCAATCAATGTGATACACTACATTAATAAAAGAAAGGACAAGAATCATATAATCCTCCCAATAGATGCAGAAGAGGTGTTTGACAAAGTACAGCATCCTTTCTTGATTAAAACTCTTCACAGTGTAGGGATAGCAGGAACACACCTCAACATCATAAAAGCATATATGAATAGGCCACAGCGAATATCATTCTCAATGGGGAAAAACTAAGAGCTTTTCCCCTAAAGTTAGGAACATGGCAGGGATGTCCACTCTCACCACTGCTGTTCAACATAGTACTAGAAGTCCTAGCCTCAGCAATCAGACAACAAAAAGAAATAAAAGGCATCCGAATCAGCAAAGAAGAAGTCAAACTCTCACTCTTCGAAGATGACATGATACTCTATGTGGAAAACTCAAAAGACTCCACCCCAAAATTGCTAGAACTCATACAGGAATTCAGCACAGTGGCAGGATATAAAATCAATGCACAGAAATCAGTTGCATTTCTATACACTAACAGTGAGACAGAAGAAAGAGAAATTAAGGAGTGGATCCCATTTACAACTGCACCCAAAACCATAAGATACCTAGGAATAAACCTAAACAAAGAGGCAAAGGATCTGTACTCAGAAAACTATAGAATACTCATGAAAGAAATTGAGGAAGACAGAAAGAAATGGAAAAACATTCCATGCTCATGGATTGGAAGAACAAATATTGTTAAAATGTCTATGCTACCTAGAGCATTCTATGCATGCAATGCAATCCCTATCAAAATACCACCAACTTTTTTCACAGAGCTGGAACAAAGAATCATAACATTTGTATGGAACCAGAAAAGACCCCAAATAGCCAGAGGAATGTTGAAAAAGAAAACGAAAGCTGGGGGCATCACAATTCTGGAAGTCAGGCTCTATTACAAAGCTGTAATCATCAAGATGGTATGGTATTGGCACAAAAACAGACACACAGATCAATGGAACAGAACAGAGAGCCCAGAAATGGACCCTCAACTCCATGGTCAACTAATCTTTGACAAAGCAGGAAAAAATATCCAATGGAAAAAAGACAGTCTCTTCAACAAATGGTGTTGGAAAATTTGGACAGCCACATGCAGAAGAATGAAACTGGACCATTTTCTTATATCATACACAAAAACAGACTCAAAATGGGTGAAAGACCTAAACGTGAGAGGAGAACACAGGCAGCAACCTCTTCGACCTTGGCCACAGCAACTTCTTGCTAGACACCTCTCAAAAGGCAAGGGAAGCAAAGGCAAAAATGAACTATTGGGATTTCATCAAGATAAAAAGCTTTTGCACAGCGAAGGAAAGAGTCAACGAAACCAAAAGACAACCGACAGAATGGGAGAAGATATTTGCAAATGACTTATCAGATAAAGGGCTAGTATCAAAATCTATAAAGAACTTATCAAACTCAACACTCAAAGAACAAATAATTCAATCAAGAGATGGGCAGAAGACATGAACAGACATTTCTGCAAAGAAGACATCCAAATGGCCAACAGACACATGAAAAAGTGCTCAACATCACTCGGCATCAGGGAAATACAAATCAAAACCACAATGAGATACCACCTCAAACCAGTCAGAATGGCTAAAATTAGCAAATCAGGAAACAACAGATGTTGGCGAGGATGCAGAGAAAGGGGAACCCTCTTACACTGTTGGTGGGAATGCAAGCTGGTGCAGCCACTCTGGAGAACAGTATGGAGGTTCCCCAAAAAGTTGAAGATAGAACTACCCTACAATCCAGCAATTGATGTACTAGGTATTTATCCCAAAGATACAAATGTAGTGATCTGAAGGGGCCCATGCACCCCAATGTTTATAGCAGCAATGTCCACAATAGCCAAACTATGGAAAGAGCCCAGATGTCCATCGACAGGTGAATGGATAAAGAAGATGTGGTATATATACAATGGAATACTACTCAGCCATCAAAAAGAATGAGATCTTACCATTTGTAATAACATGGATGGAAATATAGGGTATTGTGCTGAGCGAAGTAAGATAATAAAAATCAGAGAAAGATAATTATCATATGATCTCACTCTAACGTGGAATTTAAGAAACAAAATAGAGGATCATTGTGGAAGGGAGGAAAAAATAACACAAGACAAAATCAGAGGGAAACAAGCCATAAGAGACTCTTAACCATAGGAAACAAACTGAAAGTTGCTGGAGGTGAGGGGAGTAGGGGCATGGGGTAACTGGATGATGAACATTAAAGAGGGCACATGATGTAATGAGCACTGTGTGTTGCATAAGACTGATGAATCATTGAAGTGTACCTCTGAAACTATTAATATGCTATATGTCAATTAACTGAATTTAAATTAAAAAAATAACATTGAAAAAATGATTTAAACACTCCAATTAAAATAGAGATTATTAAAATAAATACAAAAATATCACCCAACTCTATGTGGTTCACAAAAACTTCAAATATGTGATATAGGAATGTTAAAAGTAAAAGGATAGAAAATATATACCATGTAAGCACTAATCAAAAGAAAACTGGAGTTATATTAGAATCAGAACAAGTAAGCTTCAGAGAAAAGAAAATTACCAGTGATTACATACATACTACATAATGATAAAGAGTCAATTCACAAAGAAGAGAAAACTCTCCTGGGGTGCCTGGGTGGCACAATTGGTTAAGCATCCAACTCTTGGTTTCAGCTCAGATCGTGATCTCAGGGTCATGGGATTGAGCTCTGCAGGTGGCTCCATACTCAGCGTGGAGTCTGCTTGAGTTTCTCCCTCTCTTTCTGCCCCTCCCCCCCATGTGTTTTTTTTCTCTCTCTCTCTCAAATAAATTAATAAGTCTTAATAAAAAGATATAACTATCCTAAATGTGAGTTCACCTAGTAACAGAGCTTCAAAATGCATGAAACAAAACCTAACAAAACTGAAAGGAGAAATAGACTAATCCACAATTATATTTGGAGACAATATTCCTTTCTCCATAATAGAACTGGTAAAAAATTAGCAAAGATACAGAAGAAATGAATAACATAAATTAGTAGAATCATGCATGAGAGTGGGTATGTGATTACTAGTAATATCTATGTAAGAAAAAAAATTAATGAAAAAAATCTAAACCAAAGACAAAATTAGAATTCAAAATAAACTTTGAAACTTTCAGGTAATGACAGCAAACTGAACAGCCTTCAAAAACCCCATTAAAACTAAAAGAATTTTAAAACATCATAAATCCATAATAATAAAAAGAACAGATGAAAAAAACAACTGCAATTAAATTTTGGAAGCTGGAATGTTGATGAACTTAGTAGACCTGAAAAGGCTGAACCATAAAGTAGAATGTGGAAAGCCAAGAAGCAACCCAATTCATAACACAAAACCTCCAAATGCTCGTAAGTTAGTAGCATTTAGATACCTCTAAAAGTGAGGGTAAGAATGAAGCTAAAAATAAAGAATTGGATAAAAGTCCATTCAAGTAGTGGTTTGATACCTAGATTCCCTTCATACAGCCAGATGGTTCATTTTTCTCCCACTCCAGCAGGAGACTGACAATTTATCAGAGAGGGTTAAACACAGGATCTCTGGAATTATGGAATACTAAACACAATAGAGGGTAGGAGTATTATATGGAAAAATAGCAGGGGGGTTACATTGAATAATGGGAACTCCAGTCTTTTGTCTCATTTAGCACCTAGAAGTTTAGTAAGCAAGACTATACCTCCAGAAAGGATATAAGAAACTTCTTTGAACACTCTGACCGTCAAAAGGAAAAATATCCTAAAGATAGTGATATCAAGGGTTTTCTATGCAAAGAACCCAGCCAGATCACCCTCTAGCAGGGTTTCTCAAACTCAGCAGTACTAGCATTTGGAGATGGATAATTCTTTTTTGAGGGGGGGGCTGTCCTGTGTATTGTAGGATATTTAGAACCACCCCTGGCCTCTCATCACCTGATGCCAGTAACACAGAGTGTGATGACCACATATGTCTCCAAATGCTGCCACATGTTCCTGGGGGAGGGAGGAAGGAGGGAAAAAAAATCCCCAAATCACCTCTGGTTAAGAACCACTATTCCACAGCTCATAGTCAGCTAGTTCCACCCTCAATCTCAGAGCTTCCAAATAGCTTTTTAGCTTACCATTCTCAAATCTGAGAACAGAGCAATTTTTGGAAATTTAAAAACTACAAGTGAAAAACTAAATAGAAGCATTGGAAGAGAAATTTAAGGAAATCTCTCAGGAAGCATAACAAAGAGACAAGAGAAAAGGGTTTTTGTTTTTGTTTTTTTTTTAAAAAGGAGGGGCGCCTGGGTGGCTCAGTCATTAAGCATCTGCCTTCGACTCAGGTCATGATCCCAGGGTCCTGGGATTGAGCCCCGCATCGGGCTCCCTGCTCAGCGGGAAGCCTGCTTCTCCCTCTCCCACTCCCTCTGTTTGTGTTCCCTCTCTCGCTGTCTCTCTCTCTGTCAAATAAATAAATAAAATCTTAAAAAAAAGGAATCAATCCAGAATATCAAATATCCAAATAATAAGAGTTTCACAGAAAAATAGAGGAAAGAAAATCGTTAATAAATTGTTTTAATTTTCCAGAATCAGAGGACACTGTATCCAACACAATCACAGCAAAGAAACTTATTTCAAGGTACACCACCATGAAATTTCACAGCACTATACACAATGAAAATATCCTATAAGCTTGCAAAAACAAAAATCGGTTTCATACAAAGAGTCAGGAGTCAGAAATTTTTGGACATCAACAGCAATACTGAAAACTAGAAAATCCAGAAAATTATTTACAATCTAGAATTCTATACCCAAACTATCAATCAGATGTGAAGACAGAATCTGATACAGGAGGAGAGAAGTGAAAAGTCTCCAGAATGTTAATGAAGAAAGATCCCAGGATAACAGCTGCACACAAGATGTACAGGGAAACAAATCCATTCTGAAGAACATCAGAATACTCTAAGGAAGATTTCCTCAAGAAGACAAAACTAATAGAATACCTGGTGCATGTAGACTTATGGAGAGGATATTTAGACAGTTGGCAGAATTCAGGGTTCAATCAGCAATAAATATACTTATTTAAAAATCAAGGAAATAGGGGCACCCAGGTGACTCAGTCAGTTAAGCGTTTGTTGGACTCTTGATTTCGGCTCAGGTCATGATCTCAGGGTCATGAGATCAAGCCCCACGTTGGGTTCCATGCTGGGTATGGAGACTGCTTAGGATTCTCTCTCTCTCTCTCTCTCTCCCCCTCCCGTTGCTCCTCCCCCTCATCCCCCTCTCAAAATAAATAAATAAATAAATAAATAAATAAATAAATAAATAAATATTTAAACCAAGCAAATAAATAAATAAGACAATTATTAATTCAAAGAGGGAAAAATTTGCAGAGAAAAAGAAAGTAGCTATAAGATACTATATAGTTCAGCTATGAATAGTGTTTACATAACATATTAGCATAAATACTGAATTAAAACTTAATCAAATTACCATGTAACTATATTGGGAGTGTGAATAGGTATGGGAAGAGTAAGTAGATGTGGTGGAGACAAGAAAGATGAAACAGAGCTAAATCCTTATTTTTCATATTAGGAAGTTTACTACGTCTACCCCAAATTTTAAAAATCAACAAGTAACAATACAAACATGTTATTTATAGTCATGAAGACAAATGTCAAGTAATCATCTAAAACATCTAAAATGTTTACCTCTGGAGATGCTGAGGAAAGGATCAGGCGAGAGGCTGCTTTATTTGCAGTAAGCTTATTACGACTATATAATTCTTAAAATTATATACATAGATAATCTTGATCAAAGGATATTTGAACAAATTAGAGAAAGAATAAGGAATGACATGGTGTGATTGGAAGAGTTTAAAAATATATATTTAATGGAGAAAAACTGAACTAAATCATGAATGATAGTGAAGAATATACTAAAAATGTTTAACTGTCAATGTCAGGATGTCAGAATGACCCACAATTTGCAAATTAAATATCTTTCTTCAGTGTTATTAATTTGTTTTAAAGTTTACTTTGTGTTGTAAAATATTAAGGGAAAGATAAAAGTAGAAAATTATGAGATAGTTATAAAACTAATTTTAATTAGTATATTTAGGGAATTAAACTTTTATCTCCCTAATTTAAGAGTTAGAGCAATGGTTTCAGAGAAGGCTTTTAAAACTCATATGATGAAACCTATAAATTAGGGTTTAAGGACAATTTATTTATAAACAAAGCTTGTTATAGCAACAAGAGCTCACTTACAAAAATCCTCATACTGGTGCTGTAGTTCATCCAAAGTAAATATAATATCTCTAATATCCACCCTGTGGTTACCTGTAATAGATAGAGTAAGTTCAAATACTGTATTTCTTTTTTGAACACAAATATTACTTTCATCCTATTCTAATATGAAAACAACACAGAGATGTGTCGAAGGAGGAGTGGAGGGCCAGCTATTATAGGTCTTGAATAATACCTGGAATTGTGAATTAATAACTCAGTACACACTAAACATAAGACTAAGACCATTATTTTCTTTTCTCCTTAATAAAAGAGTTTCCCATCAAAAGAAATTAGTCACATTTTAAGCCCCAAAGCTAGGTAATCAAGATAATATTTTAATAAGCAGTTTTTTGAGAGTTTATCATAGGTAGAATTTCAAGTTTTAACTCTTATCTGCCTTACCAGATCATGAGCTCTTCAAGAGCAGAGAATGTCATTTGTTTTCCCCAATGCCTAGCAAAGTATCTACTTCCCAGCACTTAAAAATTATTTTTGAATGAATAAAATATACTGAAGGCTGTAAAGAATAATGCAATGTCTACACTGTGGATAGCAGAAAACCAAAACCATTTACTTAGGACCTTATAGGTGCCCAGAACTCTCATAATTATAACTTCCTACCATTCTTGCCCTTGCCTCTTTCTAAGACCATTTTCCTTCTTGGGCAGTGCATGACAGAGGATGGGTTCAGAGGCAGTGACCTCAAATAATGTCATTCCAATTGTGCACAGAGGTAGAAAATGCTTTTCCCAGTAGTTCTTGCCTCCAAATGCTTGAGTTTGCTTGACATCCAAGGTGAAAAAGACCAAGAGTTATCTACCTATCTACCTATAAAAATACTATCTACCTATCTACCTACCTACCTATCTACCTATCTACCTATAAAAATACTAGGTTTATTCTTTAGTCTATGCATAAGAGATCAACTGCTCAATTATATGCATAAGCGAAGACCCTGAAAAAAAGATGCAAGCTTTTAATGTGCCTTCTGAGTCAAAGAAGAATTATACACAATATAGTTTTGGTGTTGGGTAGGTTTGATTCATTCTGATTCTTGAAAATTGGTAAGCTATGTCAGGTGCAGGCTTTTAAATTACTGCAAAGCAAGGTAAATATTTGACCCAAAGAAGTGTTAGACCAATTGATGCTAAGTTATCTTCTGATTAGGATCTGCTTCTTACATTCTGTTTTTTTATTTCCTTGGTATTTAATCTCATTCTCTTCTTGATTATGGTTCTAACACCCCCCTTACACTCCCCAGGGAATTCCTGGCACTTACTGTAGATTGAGTCCATGTCCTAAGTTCTTAGATCATAGCTTAAGTCCTAAAATAATTCAAGGCTTCAGCCCTCAAACTCTTGAATTCGATCAGTGCAACGTATTCGACCATACATAAATTAATCCAATGGAGAAGGCCATATTGTTTATATCTGCTCTCCACTTAAAAAACTCCCTTCTCTGGAAAGAGGTCCAGTATCAACCAATGAGAATGCAGTAGCCAACTATTTATAGATTCACTAGCTCTTGCTCAAAATTTATTCCTTGCTTCTACACAATAATAGATACCTATCACAAATCTCCCAAACAAATATTATTAAAATCTATTTAAATAGTCCCTAGTGGCCAAATAAACATTACAGAATCTGAAATTACTATTTTGGCCTCTATCGGGCCTATCAAAACCTTAATGAATAATTCCTGGTTGAGACTGAGGCAATCAGTATAGTTATAGGCACCATTTATTTCATAAGGGAAGTTCAAAACAACCTCCCACTCCTATATATGTACTTCTGGAGGAAATTCAACCTGGAAAATATAAACATCTAGTGTGAAAAAAAATTATCCTAATCATCAAGGTCATATTCAGGGCAACATTACTTTGAAGGTGTTAAGTGACTATTAATACTACATTTCCATAATCTTCACAATAGCTCTGCAATATCAAAAACCTCCTCTATCAAAAATTATGCTAGTCACTACTTTTCGCCCAGATCAATTATCAGATTACTAATCACGAGAGAAAAAACTAATGCACCAATATCCTATTTCAGAAACCAAACTACCTGACACTCCCAGAACTGTCATCAAGTTATTTTCCGTATTTCTTTTGCCATATCTTAATGAAGCAAATGCTTGTTGAACTTCCTTGCAACTTCCAATGGCATAATTCTTTCCTCTTCATTATGAACACTCATAAAGATGAACATATTCTCCACATATCATTATTACTCAAAAAAACCAAACCAAATACAAAAACAAGATGATAAAATAGTACCTATAACAGGGTGCTATGCCTTCTGCTAGTTATTTCATTCCTTACTTCAAAATTCTGTTATAGAAGAATCCACATCTCCTACCTGGGTAACCTAAGACTTTTGGCATTCTGGGGTTGTCCTTTCCTTTAATATTTAACAAAAATAGTTCAGACCCCAGACCATACACTATATGAACATAAATCAATACTTCCTCCAAAATTTGAGGATTCCTGAGTGTTTTATACTCTTGTGATTGATTTTTGTTTTCTCTGTTCCCCTGGACTCTTGATCTCACTCACATTATCACATTCTATAGGTGCTATATTCTCTCCACCCCAAGCCTACCTAACACAGAACCTATAGACTTTTCTCCTTGAAATCCACCCACCAACACTACTAACGCAAGGCTATTGTATATAACCAACTTCTACTAGATAACTCGCAATTAATGGGAGTATGGGAGTTCTTTATAGTACAACAAGCAACTACGTACTATTGTCCTAGAGTTCTATAGCTACTCTCTACTGATTGCAGGACCCCCAATCCACTCTTAGCTTCCCTTGGTCTTCTTCCTCCAGCTGCCAATTAGCCACTGTGGTATTCTAAGTTCCTGTTATTTTCTTTTTTTTTTTTTTTAAGACTTTATTTATTTATTTGACAGAGAAAGACAGCAAGAGAGGGAACACAAGCAAGGGGAGTGGGAGAGGGAGAAGCAGGCTTCCCGCTGAGCAGGGAGCCTGAAGCCGAAGGCAGACGCTTAACACCTGAGCCACCCAGGCGCCCCATTCCTGTTATTTTCTTATATAGAGTACTTTAGGTTATCTTTTTGCTCAAACTAGGTGTCTCCCAATAGGCTTTAGCTCCCATAATCAAACAAACCTATTAAAATGATTTTCCTAGTCAAAGGACAAGGACCTTCCCTATGAGGAATTTTACCTTAAGTCACAATCAGCTTATTAAAATGACAAAGTGAAGAAATCTTATTCTCCCTGGTTGGAGGAAATGGAGTAAAGGGTGAGACTTATTAACTCATTCAACATATATTTGTTGAGCAGTTAATATGTACCATAAGCACTGTACTAGTAGGTACTGAGGATACAATATTGAGCAAAAGTAGACATGGTATCTGCTTTCCTGCTGCTTAGTCTTATTTGAGATACAGAGCTTAATAAAACAATAAGAAATAAAAATTTCAACTGTGGTTAGTGCTGTGAAAGTGTATGAGAATTTGACCAAGTTAGAGAAGTCATGGAAACATCCCTATAGAGTTGAGTTTAAATCTAAAGTGTAAGTAGGAATTAACTAGGAGGAGCAGAATGTTCCAGGGAAAGAAAAGAACATATGCAAAGGCTATGGCAGGAGGAGGCAGGGTATACAACCGAAACTCTGTGAAGGCACAGTGAGCAAAGCAGACTGTGGTCTGTGATAAAGCTGGAGACCTATAGTAAAGGCCAGATATTGCAAGGCCTTGTATGCAACATTAAAGGGTTTTTCATCCCAAGAAGTATTTTTAGATTTTATGCAGGAGGTAACATGATGAGATATGTGTTTTGAAAAGATTATTATGGCTACAGTGTAAAGGGGGAAAGACCAGATATGGGTGGACTTGTTAGGATGAACACTGATAGTCCTAAGGAAAGATTATGGTAACTTGGACTAAGGTAGTAATATTGGAAAATAGAAAGATAGCTAGAAAGAGACATCTAGGAGTTTAAAATAATAGCAATTCCTAATGATTGCATGAGGAGAACAGAGAAAACAGAGTTGTCAAGGATAATTCTCAGGTTTCTGCTTCACATTTCTTGAGACTGTTCTAGGTGCCAAACACAGTAATATTTATATTTAATTCCTATAACAATCCTATGAAATTAACATAATTTTTCAGTTTAGCTCCCCAAATAAAGTAGAAGGTCTGGAAGTCCAGACCAGAATTACCTAAGTCAAAAAAAAAAAAAAAAAGTGCTGCAGTGATCTCACGTATGATTTCTGTTTCTTCTGGTAGAGCATGCCCTAAAGGCTATTTAATAATATGGCTTGAGATTAAACTTTAAAATCCCCATTTTATGGACATCTTCATGCCTCAGAACATCCCTCCACTTATGTGTACTAACCCAGAACCTACCATAAATGACTACCTAGTAAAATCCATGCAGCCTGGGGTGCCTGGGTGGCTCATCAGTTAAGTGACCAACTCTTGATTTCAACTCAAGTCATGATTTTAGGGTTGTGAGATTGAGCCCCACATCAGGCTCTCCACTGGGTGTGGAGTCTGCTTAAGATTCTCTCTGCCCCTCTTCACTCCTCTCCTTCTCAAAAAACAAAAACAAAACAAAAAATCCATGCAGCCCAGTTCTATCTTCACAACACATTTCAGCAGCCAAAGGCCCACTAAAAAGCCATCACTAACAAATGACAAAAACTAATGGAAGCCCATTAAAAAAGATGTCATGTCTCATTATTTTCCTGCCATATTTACACAAACTCTTCCCTCAGTCTAAAATATCTTTCTCACTCTTTACTACCACCTTCAACCAACCAACCCTTACTGATCCTTCAAGATTTAGCTCAGGTATCACATCCTCTGATAATCTTTCTCTGGTGCTTCCAGGATATATTTGCAGCCTATTTACATTTTATAATAGTATTTGTTACACAACATTATAATTCTCATTTTACTTGACTCTTTCCACACTAGAATGTGAGCTCCTTTGGAAAAAGAAGTGTGTTCTATTATCTGTGTATCACCTAGCACAGTTTCAAGCACAGTAACTATTAAATGACTATCTGACTTATTAAATAAATGGATAATCAATGAATCAATTATTTATCAGTCCATTATTATCAGACACCCCCTGGTGACATGTAAACATATGATACAAAACATCTGCTAAATATATTTATAATGTTTAAAAGAAATCTACATTTTGCAGGTAACTGAATAGCACAGGAGGATTATATAATCAAAGCTATCCAAAAAAATTAAAAACTCAAGAAATTTAGGTCTCCTAACTTGAGAAGCCAATGCCCTTGACACTACAGAAACTATCTCTACACAGATAAGAAATGACTATTGGAAAAGAAAGGTAAGTTTGAAAAGAAAATAAATCCATTTTTCTCTTAGATTTTCACCAAACATACTAAAATATGACAATTTTAGAAATTTCTCATTTAATTTTCTTAGACTATCTCTTACCATAGACACCTGTAAGCAGTAATGATGGCAAAAGGCAAGAATCAGAAGAAAAAGAAGGAGAAATAAAGGATGAATCAGAAAACTGATATCCAAGAAAGATATATATACATATTAATTCAAATAACTCACTGTCTATACTAGCATGTTTTATCACTTCCTGAAAAGTTTCAGGGACTACAGGGATATCCATGCTATCCAAAACAGCAGCCAGTTCATCAGTTGCAACTCGACCACTTTTTATCCTACAGAAAATCTTCAAGGCATTTTGGAATGCTGCAAAAATACAATAAACAAAGAAATTATTTTACCATAAGAACCAATAGCTTTTCTTGGAGGAGCTGATTTTGTGTCAATAACCTACCAGGTTAGGCATAGGGTTTCCTAAAAATTTATCTGCAAGTAGGCATTTGCTCAATTCCGACCACATTTTTAGTATAAACTGTAATTTTTGCTATTATCACTACTGATATAATATGAGCAACAATAGCTGGTATTTATTAAATGCTATTTATATGCTGAGCATTGTGCTAAAAGCTTATGGGTATTGTGCTAAAAGGTGTGGGTTCTCTCATTATACCAGAGTCACCTCTTAGTTAAAACTTTTAACTAAAATAATTTCTTACCAGTGGTATAATCTATAATAGCAAGGCAGCTTAAACCAAAATTTGAGAGCATCATTAATTGCTTAAAAATGTAATTTTGAAAACATAGTATAAAAGAGAGAAGAATGGAGTAGATGTAAAATTTCTATTTCTCCATAGAAACTTCATTTTCTTTTTTTTTTTTTTAAGATTTTATTTATTTGCCAGAGAGAGAGAGAGAGAGGAGGAACACAAGCAGGCAGAGGGAGAAGCAGGCTCCCTGCTGAGCAAGGAGCCCGATGTGGGACTCGATCCCAGGACCCTGGGATCATGACCTGAGCCGAAGGCAGACCTTTAACCAACTGAGCCACCCAGGCATCCCTAGAAACTTCATTTTCTTATGCTAACAGTCCTTAGTATCAAAAGTGAATTGGAAAGAACAGTTAGAAGAAAATATTCATATTAATGAGAGAATTTTCCCTAAACAAATGTCTTCCTTAAAACCTAAACAGATTGATATCTGGTCCTAATGCTGAATTTAAGTGCTCCTCAGACCACTGCAATCCTTAATTTAATTTGATAAGGAAACACAGTTCCCATAATCAATACCAGAGAGCAAATCACTTTATAGTCAGATCACATTTTCTTGGAATTCAAGATATAACGAGCAAACTGATCCACAAGGTTTTAGATTTGCACAGGCAGGGAGGAAGAACTGGGCATTATTCACTCATTCAACCAGTAGTTATTGATCAAGTGAGCAAAAGTGGCAGAGGAAGGACCGTTGAGAACCCTCTCCTCCATAAAAGCAATGAGAACACTGGCGAAAATTATCAGATCAACTTTTTTCAAAACTCTGGATATAAATCAAAGGCTTACAGCAATCCAAAGGGTGTTTTTTCAAGAAAAATGGCTGAATCTCAATAATAGTGAACTTTGTGGCATTTAACTTGCCATATTCTCATCTCACCATCCCAGCTTCCTAGGAACTTTGAAAACTAATAGCCTACAATCATGATGAAAAACAGCAGCCTGATAGCCAATGGAAAAGAATGAGGTTAGAACTTCTCATGAGAGACAATAGACTCTGAAAAACAAACTGAGGGTTCTAGAGGGGAGGGGGGTGGGAGGATGGGTTAGCCTGGTGGTGGGTATTGAGGAGGGCACATTCTGCATGGAGCACTGGGTGTTGTGCACAAACAATGAATCATGGAACACTTCATCTAAAACTAATGATGTAATGTATGGGGATTAACATAAGAATAAAATTTAAAAATATATATATATATATATAAAAAAAAAAAAAAGAATGAGGTTAGAACTTCTTCAAAGCCCCATTCCCTAAGAACTATCATTATTAGACCTGTTTGGTGGTTCCATGGAAGACCTTACTTGCACAACCATCCTTATTTGACCTGACTCAAAGTTTGCCCAAGGCAGAGTCTTTTCCCTGGGAGTACTCATCAAAAACAATCAGAGGCAATTAGTTAACTTATGAATGCCTGAAGCGGTGGGTAACAGTTGGAGCAAGCACTGGGTGTTATATGTAAGTAATGAATCACTAAAGTCTACTCCTGAAACCAATATTACACTATATGTTAACTAACTAGAATTTAAATAAAACTTGAAACAAACAACAACAAAAAGACAGATTCTGAAGTCCTGCTCTTCAATGTTATTGCTGCTCTTCTCATACTAATTTTAAAAAGTCAAATAAACCCACAACTGTACAAAGAATAAAGATAAAAGCAACACAAATTTCCCATTCAGGGCATGTAAAAAATGATATATTTTGATTAATATCCTACTCAGATACCTTTCTACTTTTCTTTATGCACATCAATGATTGTGAACATTTCACCCAAATAAAACAGTACATACAGTCTACTATCTTTCCACCCAAAATATGTCATGGGCCTATTTCCAAGTCAATAAAAACAGTTGGAGCAAACAATAGGCTAGCAAACAAGCTTAAAAGGAAAATCTGGGGAATGAGATATCCATAGAGGCCTTTGAAAAGGCCTTTTCATATTCAAAAAATACGAAAAAAAAAACATATTCCTGAGCATCTAGATGGCCACACACATGGATAGGGCCATACCCAGGAAAACCTGAGCAGGTCCTGAACTCTCACCTCTGGCTTACATTGAGGATACACTTAAGAAGGAAATGAAGGCTAAGGAAGAGTTGAAAACTATCTGTCTGAGTGTTGAAGGCATGCTCCAATGCATGCACAGATCCCTCTGGTTCTCTTCTACCTAATAATTGATAACTAATTTTGCTTTATAAAGGCATCATAAAGATATAGGCACAGATATAAATATAAAATATAATACAAAAATAAGTATATATAAAATTTAAAAAAATAAGAAAAGTTATATTCATTGAGAAATTGTTTATAATACTAAGATAATTAAAACCAATTAAATATTCAATAATAAAGGATTAGTTAAATAAATTCTAGTATATCTACATTTTTCAGATACCATACAGCTATTAAAAAGTAATAGGCTGTCCCCCGGTGTTTGAAGCGCGTAGAGGAAGATGGAGACCGAGTCCGGGGCGCAAACATCAAATCAGACGCAAACAGATTCATTATCTCCATCCCCTAATCCTGTGTCACCTGTGCCTTTGAATAACCCAACAAGTGCCCCAAGATATGGAACAGTGATCCCTAATCGCATCTTTGTAGGAGGAATTGACTTTAAGACAAATGAAAATGATTTAAGAAAGTTTTTTTCCCAGTATGGGTCTGTAAAAGAAGTGAAGATTGTAAATGACAGAGCTGGAGTGTCCAAAGGGTATGGCTTCGTCACTTTTGAAACACAAGAAGATGCACAAAAAATTTTACAAGAGGCTGAAAAACTTAATTATAAGGATAAGAAACTGAACATTGTTCCGCAATAAGAAAACAACAAGTAGGAAACCCTCGTTCCAATATAATGCCAGCAGCTGGAACAATGTATCTAACAACTTCAACTGGATATCCTTACACTTATCATAATGGTGTTGCTTATTTTCATACTCCAGAGGTAACTTCTGTCCCACCATCTTGGCCTTCACGTTCTATATCTAGTTCCCCTGTGATGGTAGCTCAGCCAGTTTATCAGCAACCTACATATCACTACCAGGCCCCTGCACAGTGTCTACCAGGACAGTGGCAGTGGGGTGTTCCTCAGTCTCCTGCCTCTTCTGCTCCATTCTTATACCTGCAACCTTCTGAGGTTATTTATCAACCAGTGGAAATTGCACAAGATGGTGGATGTGTTCCTCCTCCTCTATCTCTGATGGAAGCTTCAGTTCCAGAGCCTTATTCTGATCATGGAGTTCAAGTAACATATCACCAGGTTTATGCTCCAAGTGCCATCTCTATGACTGCACCTGTGATGCAGCCTGAACCAATTAAAGTAACCCTCTATCATTTATTAAAGCTGTTTCAGTCAGACACCAATGCAATGCTGGGAAAAAAGACAGTGGTTTCAGAGTTCTATGATGAAATGATGTTTCAAGACCCAACAGCAATGATGCAACAATTATTAACAACATCTCGCCAGCTAACATTAGGAGCCTATAAGCATGAAACAGAATTTGCAGAACTTGAAGTGAAAACCAGAGAAAAATTAGAAGCTGCGAAAAAAAAAAACAAGCTTTGAAATTGCAGAGCTTAAGGAGAGATTAAAGGCAAATCGTGAAACTATAAATTGTTTAAAAAATGAAATCAGGAAACTTGAAGAAGATGATCAGACAAAAGACATATAAACAGTTCTAAGAGAGCTTGTTACTAAGCTAGCTGAAAATAAGGTGACTTTAAGGGAGAAATGGACCGCAAATGCCATGCTGTTTCTTAGAGAAACGACACGTGTAGGTGTTGACCACAGATTTCTAGCAATGGGGTCAAAGGATTCGTACTTTTCAAGCAATCTTTAAAGTGAATATATGTGTGTAATAAGAATGAATGCTGTATAGGCATTTTATCAACCCATTTTGGGGTAATTCTAATGATGTTAAGCACAATTTTAAAAAATTTTTGGCATTGTATGTATAGCTTATCCTTTTGACAGGCATCACAATTTCATAATAAAGTATAAGTTGTACAAATTTTGTACTTTCCTGGTAGAATTAGATGGTAAATTAACATGTGTATTTAATTTTTTAAGTTCTTACTGTCCCCATCCTCTTTTGTATCTGTTGTGCCCACTGCCCAATAAGTACTCAATAAATGTAGTTTATAGATCTTGAAAAAAAAAAAAAAGTAATAGGCTGACCTACACCTACTGGCATGGAAAACCTTCCAAGACATATTATTCAGTTAAAAAAAAAATCATGCTAGACAATAATGTATTTGGCATGACCCCTTTCTCTTAAAGTAGAAGAGAATTCTATTTTTCCCTTTTATTTTCTTAGGATATCTTGATTCCTAACTGTATGCTTGATCTTTTCACTTGCCTCTGTAAGATTTAGGTCCTCTTGTTCTACTCTGCCTAGGAATTGGTAACTCATTTTGTCCTCCAAAATATATCAATATGCATACATACATATATATTCAAATTACATATAAAAATATTCCAAAGTCAACATTAAACTAACAATCTAGGAAGAATTAAAGAGCCTCTTTTACATATTTATATTCATATATTGCTTGGCTATTTTATAAAAATAGCATATTCAAGAATTAGGCATATTGTTTTAAGAGGTGAAAAAGATCTAACCAAAGAGGCAAAGAATCTGCATTCAGAAAACTATAAAATACTCATGAAAGAAATTGAGGAAGACACAAAGAAATGAAAAACGTTCCATGCTCATGGATTGGAAGAACAAATGTTGTGAAGATGTCAATGCTACCTAGAGCAATCTACACATTCAATGCCATCACTATCAAAGTACCATCCACTTTTTTCAAAGAAATGGAACAAATAATCCTAAAATTTGTATGGAACCAGAAAAGACCCCGAATAGCCAGAGGAATGTTGAAAAAGAAAAGCAAAGCCGGTGGCATCACAATTCCAGACTTCAAGCTCTATTACAAAGCTGTCATCATCAAGACAGTATGGTACTGGCACAGAAACAGACACATAGATCAATGGAACAGAATAGAGAGCCCAGAAATAGACTCTCAACTCTACGGTCAACTAATCTTCGACAAAGCAGGAAAGAATGTCCAATGGGAAAAAGTCTCTTCAACAAATGGTGTTGGGAAAATTGGACAGCCACATGCAGAAGAATGAAACTGGACCATTTCCTCACACCACACACAAAAATAGACTCAAAATGGTTGAAAGACCTCAATGTGAGACAGGAGTCCATCAAAATCCTAGAGGAGAACACAAGCAGCAACCTCTTCGACCTCAGCCACAGGAACTTCTTCCTAGAAATATCACCAAAGGCAAGGGAAGCAAGGGCAAAAATGAACAATTGGGACTTCATCAAGATAAAAAGCTTTTGCAAAGCAAAGGAAACAGTCAACAAAACCAAAAGACAACCGATAGAATGGGAGAAGATATTTGCAAATGACATAACAGATAAAGGGCTAGTATCCAAAATCTATAAAGAACTTATTAAACTCGACACCCAAAGAACAAAGAATCCAATCAAGAAATGGACAGAAGACATGAACAGACATTTTTCCAAAGAAGACATCCAAATGGCCAACAGACACATGAAAAAGTGATCATCGCTCAGCATCAGGGAAATCCAAATCAAAACCTCAATGAGATACCACCTCAAACCAGTCAGAATGGCTAAAATTAGCAAGTCAGGAAACAACAGATGTTGGCGAGGATGCAGAGAAAGGGGAACCCTCCTACACTGTTGGTGGGATGCAAGCTGGTGCAGCCACTCTAGAAATAGTATGGAGGTTCCTCAAAAAGTTGAGAACAGAGCTACCCTATGACCCAGCAATTGCACTACTGGGTATTTACCCCAAAGATACAAATGTAGTGATCTGAAGGGGTACGTGCACCCTGATGCTCATAGCAGCAATGTCCACAATAGCCAAACTATGGAAAGAGCCAAGATGTCCATCGACAGATGAATGGATAAAGAAGATGTGGTATACATACACAATGGAATATTATGCAGCCATCAAAAGGAATGAAATCTTGCCATTTGCAATGATGTGGATGGAACTGGAGGGTATTATGCTGAGCGAAATAAGCCAATCAGAGAAAGACATGTATCATATGACCTCACTGATATGAAGAATTCTTAATCTCAGGAAACAAACTGAGGGTTGCTGGAATGGTGGGGGGATAAGAAGGATGGGGTGGCTGGGTGATAGACATTGGGGAGGGTATGTGCTATGGTGAGCGCTGTGAATTGTGTAAGACTATTGAATCACAGACCTGTACCTCTGAAACAAATAATACATTATATGTTAAAAAAAAAAAAAGAAGAAGAAGATAATAGGAAGTGAAAAACGAAGGGGGGGAAATCGGAGGGGGAGACAAACCATAAGAGACTATGGACTCTGAAAAACAAACTGAGGGTTCTAGAGGGGAGGGTGGTGGGGGGATGGGTTAGCCTGGTGATGGGTATTAAAGAGGGCACGTACTGAATGGAGCACTGGGTGTTACACGCAAACAATGAATCATGGAACACTACATCAAAAACTAATGATGTGATGTATGGTGATTAACATAACATAATAAAAAATAAATAAATAAATAAATAAATAAATAAATAAGAGGTAAAAAATAAACTTGGGACTTTGTTAGTCTCAGAATATTTGACCATAAACAAAAATAAGGTTAAAATAGGAATCTGGGATTTGAAAAACAAAGGAATACATGGGAGCTAAACTGTGGCTTAAAAAGTAGGCAGCACTTAGGAACCCAAACACACATATAAATCTATAGTCAAGAAAAAGCTTGGTTTTCAAGGTGAAAACCAAGCAGACAAAGGGAGAACCAGGAGAAAACCAATGCTATAGGAGTTAATCAAAATGCCAAGTAGGAAGTAAGGATTAATAAAAGAAAAGCAAGCCAAGCATTTATCTATATTGTTAATTGCTGTATATGGTAGGCATTTAATAACATTTATTACATTAATGAATACATAAACATTAAGTTTTTCTTGCCTTTTGCTTGCTTATCCAGATATATGAAGACTATCGCATTCATACATCCTTCATTCTAAGAAAATACAGTGAGGTTGACTACAAAAATATATAATCCCAAGGACTGATTATAGGAACTTGATCTCTTGCCTAATGAAAACACCAAGGAACTGGGTTTTGTTTTGTTTTGTTTTAAACCAAGAAACTTAAAATTAGGTCATGAACACTAGAGATCTCAGACTTTTGGAAGCACTGTTTCTATCACTAACATGAATAATTCTTCCAATCACTTTCTTTGCAATTTATATGTAGTGTAAACTAAAAGTTGTTAGGAGATCCATCAGCATCTGAAATTTTTTGGGAGAAATATAAGCAGTGAATAGAGTACTGTTAACATATAGAAGAAAACATGTGAGACTTCAAAGGGAAAAAAAGAAAAAACACACGAACAAAGGTGTGGAAATAAGAATGAAATTGGCATGTATAGAGAGTTTTGATTAACTGGAGCATGGGGTTCTTGCCTGGAAAAGATTCTACAGAGAAAGGAGGAATGGCAAGCAAAATTATGAGGAGGTGAGGATGCTAAGCATAAGAGCTTGGACTACATTCATTTGATCATAGGAAGAACATCTAAATTTCTGAGCAGGTGAATGACATGACAAAAATCACATTAAGAAAATTAATCTAGGGCACCTGGGTGGCTCAGTCAGTTAAGCATCTGCCTTCGGCTCAGGTCATGATCCCAGGGTCCTGGGATCGAGCCCCCACATCGGGCTACCTGCTCAGTGGGGAGCCTGCTTCTCCCTCTCCCTCTACCTGCTGCTCCCCCTGCTTGTGCTCTCTGTCTCACTCTCTCTCTCAAAATAAATAAATAAAATCTTTTAAAAAAAGAAAAGAAAATTAATCTAGCAGTTGTGTGCATCCAATGGAGATTAGAGAAAGAAAATTAGGATACCATGGAAGTGATCCACACTTTTAGTTCCTTTTATGAAATAACTCATGTCTAATTTTTCTCAACCTAGACTCCTGGGGGGAAAAGTACTTAAAAGATTCTGAAAAAAATGTAAATTCATATAACCACCCCACCTTAAAATCAGTTACAATCAAAATCATTCTGTTCTTTAATTTTGAAGAATCTTTTTTTTTTTACCTGGATCCCGAGAGACCAAATAACAAACATCGTTCACAGCCTTAAGGAAATCTGAAAAGTCCAGCATTCCATTAACTATAATAATGGTTCAGAAACAGAAGGAAAAAAACTGCATTAGCAAACTCACTAAGAACATGAGATAAAAATGCAAACTAAAAATGTGAATAGAATTGACTGATATTAGAATACCATAGTCTTTACACAAGGATAGTCAACATTAACATTAAATATAGAATGTAAAAAGAAAATTTATCAGAAAAAAATTCACATATTCTAATTATATAATAAATAGTGTTCAGCAATAATACGAATGATATAGACTAGAATTAAAGATACTGCAGTGCTCTTTGCTCAAAGCTCTAATTTTTATATTTGTAATTAGGTGCAAAAAAAAATCATGCAACATGTCAATTTTACACACATAATGGTGTTACCTTGAAAGAATAGGACTGATTTGATTGTGTTCTAGAAAAGCCCTCTATACCCATGGTTTTGGGGGAGATTGTGGATCCAATTGAGATTCTAATGAAAGCTTTGCCTCACATTGTTCCATCTCCCTCTCTCCTGTCCTCCTTTCCTCTCTCTCCTCTCTCTCACTCGCTCTCATTACATACACGTACACAAAGTACATTAAAACAAATGCACAAAATATTGCACAATATTAAACCAATCCTTAACCCCCCAAAATCATCTCATTTCTCAAGCAAAAAGTAATGCCTATTTCTTAAAAGAAGAAAAAAAGAAATCTAAATTGTACAAATGAAAATTTCAGTAAGAAATCTTTGGCTTGAATGAGAAGTTTAAATTATGACTTTTCTTGCATGATAATGCACAGGTCATGTCTAATAGCAACTAGAGTTGAAAATCCAGATTTACAAAGTATGACAAAACACAGAATCAGGGTTCTTAAATCCCATTTTCTAGACAAGTATAGATCTGTGTCAAGGAACATCTGAATTTTTCAAGATTCTTCAAGTTAAGTAACTACGAAGTCATTTCCCTCTTCATTTAGTAAATGAGGCCAACTTTGAAAGGGTTTATCTATTTCAGAAGAAAATTATTATAAACCCACAATTCAATTTAATGTCATCTGAACAAAGTAACCTATAAAAGAACATTTCAATGCTTCCAGCAGTCTGCAGGCTTCTAACGTCAGAGAAATTGACAAGGCTTAGTGGTTCTCATTTCTAAACCACAGAAACACTTTCTCTAATATTGGAAAGTTTGTCAAGTTGTCTGCCTCAAAACTTCTTTTTCAGTATAATAACTTGAGAGGGGTTTCTCCTTCAAAAAACAATGAAACATCTGCACAAATTTCAATCAACTAGTTTGACTTGTTTTCCGACTTCTATGTGACCTAAGGTTAAACAAAAACCTTTTAGATAAAACATCAAAAGTACAATCCATAAAAGAAATAATTGTAGACTAGACTTCTTCAGAAGTATGAACTTATGCTTTTTGAAAGACATTCTTCAAAAAATGAAAAGACAAGCCATACACTTGAAGAAAATATTTACTAATCACATATGTAGTAAAGGACATATTCAGAATATATACTTACAAAATGCAATAATAAGAACACAAACACATTTTTAATGGGCATAAGATATACAGATAGCAAATAAGCACCATTTGATCATTCAGGAAGTGCAAATTAAAACCACAATGAGTTAATACCATACAACTATTAGAATGACTACAATTTTTAAAGGCCCACCCATTCCAGGATTGGCAAGGATGAGGAGCAACTGGAACTCTCATATATTGCTCATGGCAATGTAAAATAATTTAGCTGCTTTGCAAGCACAGTTTAGCAGTTTCTAAAAAATTTAACTATATATCTACCATATGACCCAATCTTCTACCACCAGGTATTTACCCAAGATAAATGAAAGCATAGCAGCACACATAGACATACAAATGAATGTTTACACCAGCTTTATTAGTAATAAATAAAAACTGGAAACAACCCAAATGTCCATCATTAGTGAATGGATAAACAAATTATGGCATATCCACAAAAGAGATTACTACCTAGCAACAAAAAGAAATAAACTTATATGTATAAAAGCATAGATTAATCTCAATATAATTAAGCTGAATGAAAGAAATCAGACTAAAAAATGAGTACTTACTGCATGATCCCATTTATATAAAATTCTAGAAAGTGCAAACAGTCTGTAGTGACAGAAGCAGATTAGTGTTTACTTGGAGAGTGGTGAGGGGGCTTGTGGAGAGAGAATGAGGACTTACAAAGGGGTAGGAATAAGAGGTATTGAGTTTTCATAAGTATATACATATGTCAAAATTTTCAAACTGTATACTTTAAATATTCTGATTATACCTCAGTAAAACTATAAAATATTCAGATAATTTTAAAATCCACTGGTATTATAACCAATTATGAAAAAAAGTACAAAGGTGGTGTCAAAAAATTAAAAACAGAACTACCATATCATCCAGCAAGCTCACTTCTATATATATATCCAAAGGAAATAAAAGCACTATCTCAAAGAGATATGTGCACTCCATATTCATTGCAGCATTATTCACAATAGCCATGAAATGGAAACAGCCTAAATGCTCACCAACAGGTGAATAGATAAAGAAAATGTGATATCTATATAACTATATCTATACATATATGATATATTTTGGGGTGTGGAGGAAATGGGCAGATGTTTATCAAAGGATACAAACTTTAGGTATAAGATGAACAAGTTCTGGGAATCTAATTTACAGCACGGTGACTACAGTTAATAATACTACATTGTGGGCGCCTGGGTGGCTCAGATGGTTAAGCATCTGCCTTCGGCTCAGGTCATGATCCCAGAGTCCTGGGATCGAGTCCCGCATTGGGCTCCCTGCTCAGCGGGGAGCCTGCTTCTCCCTCTGCCTCTCTCTTTGTCTCTTATGAATAAATAAATAAAATCTTTAAAAAAAGATAATACTACATTGTATATTTGAAATGTGCTGAGAGAGTAGATCTTAAGAGATCTTAGTGTTCTCATCACATACACACAAAAAAGTAACTACGTGAGGTGATGGACGTGTTATTTACTTGATTATGGTAATCATTTCACAATGTATATGTATACCAAATCATGTTGTACACCTTAAATATATACAATATACACAATTTTATTTGTCAATTATATCTCAATAAAGCTGGATGAAATAATATAATTTGACATAAACCATTTTCCTATGGATATATGCATATCCTATGACCCAGCTTCTTCATTTCTAGGAATCTATCCTATAAAAATATTTACACAGATGTCCAAGAATTAATGAATAAGAATGTTCTTTGTAGCATTATTTGTTATAGCAAAAATTTTAGAGGTGATTTCACCATTAATCAATATGCGCCAATTAAAATGTATATTAACAAATAGCCAGGAAGAATACCTACCAGATTATTAACAGTGTTTACCATGAGGAATTATATAGAAAGATTAGGGTGAAGAGGTAATTTTCATTTTGTAATTTCTAAACTTCCAAAAGCTAAAAATACTAAATTAAAACAAAAAAACTTAACTTCACATATGAAACTTTTTCATGTATTTGTAATTATCACCAAGATATTCAATGTAGGCTTATATTTTTTCAATGTAAAAATTAATGAGCAAAAATTTAAACTAACATATATCATCTAAAATTGGTTGTATGGCCACTAATCGCAAAGCAGCAGAAAGAGAAGTTAAGAAAACAATCCCATTTAAATCACACCAAAAATAATAAAATACCAGGAATAAACTTAACCAAGGAGGTAAAAGACCTGTATTCTGAAAACAATAAAACACTGGTGGAAGAATTTGAAGACAACACAAACAAATGGAAAGACATTCCATGCTCATGGATTAGAAGAACAAATATTGTTAAAATGTCCATATTATCCAAAGCAATCTACAGATTTAATGCAATTCCTATCAAAATACCAACAGCATTTTTCATAGAACTAGAACTAATAGTCCTAAACTTTGTATGGAGCCACAAAAGACTCCAAATAGCCAAATCAATCTTGAAAAAGAAAAACAAAGCTGGAGATATCATAATTTCAGATTTCAAGTTATATTACAAAGCTGTAGTAATCAAAACAGTATGGTACTGGCACAAAAATAGACACATACAGATCAATGGAACAGAATAGAAAACCCAGAAATGAACACACAAATATATGGTCAATTAATCTTCAACAAAGCAGACAAGAATATGCAATAGCAAAAAGTCTCTTCAACAAATAGTGTTGGAACTGGACAGCAACATGCAAAAGAATGAAACTGGACCACTTTCTTACACCATACACAAAAATAAACTCAAAATGGATTAAGGACTTAAATGTAAGACCTGAAACCATAAGAATCCTAATAAAGAGCACAGGCAATAATTTCTCTGACATCAGCCATAGCAACATCTTTCTAGATATATTTCCTCAGACAAGGGAAACAAAAATAAAAATAAGCTACTGGAACTCTGTCAAAATAAAAAGATGGCTGGAACAGTGAAGGAAAGAATCAACAAAACAAAAATACGACCTACTGAATGGGAGAAGGTATTTGTAAATGCATATCCAATAAAGGGTTAGTATCCAAAATATATCAAGAACTTATACAACTCAACACCAGAAAAACAAATAATCCAAACAAATTTAAAAATAGGCAGAAGACATGAACAGACATTTCTCCAAAGAAGACATACAGATGGCCAACAGACACATGAAAAGATGCTCAACATCACTCATCATCAGGGAAATACAAATCAAAACCACAATGAGATATCATCTCACACCTATCAGAATGTCTAAATTCAAAAACACAAGAAATAAAAAGCATTGGCGATGATGTGACTAAAAAGGAAACTTCATGCAATGTTGTTGGCAATGCAAACTGGTGCAGCCACTGTGGAAAACCATATGGAGTTTCCTCAAAAAATTAAAAATAGAACTACCATATGATCCAGTAATCACACTACTATAAAGAATATGAAAACATTAATGCAAAGGCATATATGCATCCCTATATTTATTGCATTATTTACAATAGCCAAATTATGGAAGCAGTTCACATGTCCATCAACAGATGAATGGACAAAGAAGATGTGGTATATATATACAATGGAATATTATTCAGCCATAAAAAGAATGAAATCTTGCCATTTGCAAAAACATGGATGGAGCTAGAGAGTAGAATGCTAAGTGAAATAAGCCAGTCCGAGGAACACAAATACCATATGATTTCATTCATATGCGGAATTTAAGAAACAAAACAAATGAACAAAGTGGGGAGAAAAGGACAAACCAAGAAACAGATCCTTAACTTTAGAGAACAAACTGGTGGTTACCAGAGGAAAGGTGGACGGGAGGTAGGTGAAATAGGTGAAGGGTATTAAGAGTACACTTATCTTGATGAGCACTAAGTAATATATGGAATTGTTGAATCACTATATTGTACACCTGAAATCAATATAACACCATATGTTAACAACACTGGAATTAAAATGAAATAAAAACAAATATGATAGTTTAGAGTAGACTTTCATCTTTCTATCCTTCAGTTTCCCCAATGGTAAATCCAGGTAATTGGAAGAAGCTACATCTAATGTCTTGAATACCTAAAGTTCTACAGTTTTATTGCTTTGGATTTCTAATAACAATATTACCTAAAAACCTTAAAAATTTCACATTCTTTGACCTAGCAATTTCAACTTTAGCTATCTTTTGTCTGATGGGAAAGAAAACACTGCTTGTAACTATAAGAATATTAGAAATAATTTATATTTATATAGATTTTTTGTTATATAGGTTATTTTTCAAAACAATTTGTTTTCATTTTTTGATCTGTCCCACAGAATAACTCACAGTCATTTAAAAGGGAGCTATACTTAGATCTATACTTACATGGAAAGTTGACTAACATATAATGTTAACAGAAAAAGGTAACAAAACTGTATGCATATAAGTCCATATATATTTTTTTAAATTATGTGTTCATGCATGTGTATATACCACATTTACACACACACTCATATGCTTAGAAAAATCCTAGAAAAATACACGCAAAAATACCAAAGTTCAGCTCTATGTAGTGGGATTACACATAAGTTTTATTTTCTTCTTTATATTCTCCTGTGCTTCCAGAGAATGAAGTTATTTCCACTTTGAATAATTATTTTAATATAAATCTCAAAAAAATCATCAAGAAAATTAACATACGGAGAAATAAACATGTCAGAAAGAATAGAGCTGCTTCTTAACCTTTCTAAAAGTTTTATTTATTTTTATCATTTTATTTTTATACCCTCTGAAAGCTGTCTACATTAGACACTCAAAAAATGTTGGGATGACTTGGATAGATGGACAGATGGATACCTACACAGTATTGCAACTTGTCAATTCAATACTATTAGATTGCTTAGTAACATTCTATTGGTGGTCCATACCTATCCTAGGATTTTCCATCTACAAATCTTCTATAATAATAAATCCACATCTTATATTTGAGCAGCTTGATGCTTTCAACCTTAGAGTATTACTTTGCATTTATGTGTACTGAATTTATTTTATTTCTGGCCACCCCTTCAACTTATCTATGCCATTTTTATTCTAAACTTGTCTCTCCTCCTTAACAAGCTTGGAATGGTCTATAAATGTAATCAGTTCCCTATCATCTACTTCTTTGATTAAAGTATTGGACACCGACTACAAAAGAATAATTATTTTCTAAGTGATTTCAAATGAAATTATTAGGATTTTTATTTACATTTCCTTGGCTACTGATGATGGAACATATTTTTATATGATTATTGGCTATACATATTTTCTTTTATGTGTAATACTTGTCCATGTGTCTTACCCATTTTTCTATTCTATTATTACTGATTTGTATGAATTCTTTACACATTCTGTAAATTAATTCTTCGCCAGTTCTGTGAATTGCAAATATTTCCAAGTTTGTAACTTGTCTTTTTACTTTAAGGTGTCTTGATAAATAAAAGTTCTTAATTTTATATTAATTTTTATAATAATTTTATATTAATCTGTTTTTATACTCAAACATTTTTGCCTTAAGAAACTTTCCCTATCCCATTCCTATCCCATGTAATTAGCAAAAATCAAAAGTCTAAAAATACCAAATGTTGATGAAAGTATGTCATAATCCAATCCAGTAATTAACAATCCAATTATGTACCTGAGGCCCAATTTTTAATATCATTATCATAAATGTGCAAAAAAACAGTTTTTATAACATATTATAATGCTTAGCTTTCCTATAATTTGCAATTAATCTAACCAACATATAACTTATATCTATGTTTGCAGACCTTAAACTAATAATGAAAACATAAAACTTACCATCAATATCAATAGTCTTTAGTGCCTTTCGCATTTCTGAATCACTTATAGAAATCTTCAAGGTATGATGGATCATTGGCAGATCATTCACATAAATCTTACCACTTTGAATTTTGCTGAAAATTTTACAGGCCTTCTGAAGTGCTAAACACACACACCAAAACAGTTAATTCAAATGAATAATTATCCTTATCCCTGATACACCCTCTCTCAAGGAAAAACAACAATAATCACTAAAAGAAGAAAGAGGATCAAATCTTTGTGTTCTAATCCTTTGCTTTAAAATGGATCTTGTGACTTATTTAGGTCTGTCAAGGGTGAATGGCCTCTAAATCTGTTCTAAAGGACTCTCAGAAACTGTGAGAAAGTCATGCAAAATTCACATCGTTAAGGCTTCCACAACTTTACCTAGGAATGTTAAATCCTTCTTCCATGCTCCCATACCACTTGGTATGTATCTAAGTCAAAGCTCTTGGTATTGTGACTGTTTGCATGTTAATATTCCTCACTAAACTGTCAACTTTTAGGGGGCAAGATTTTTCATTCTTCAAGTGCCAGTGTCTAATTCAGGATAGATCCTCAAAAAATGTCTGCTGAGTTGAATTTAGTTCAGTGGATACAACATGTAATTTTCAGAAAAACAGGTGCTGGATGACAGGGCTAAATACCAGAGAAAGACTAAAATATTGATAATAATGATTTTAATAATAGGAGTTTTAATAGAGTATTGGAGATGGAAACCAGGTTTCAGTGTTATGGGAAGTAAATAAATAATTAAGGAAAACAACTCTGAAGAAGCTTCTTTGAAAAGCAGAGTATAAAGCTGACATAGTCCTGGGGCACCTAGGTGGCTCAGTCAGTTAAGTGTCTGACTCTTGGTTTCTGCTCAGTTCATGATCTCAGGGTTGTGAGACATAGCCCTGCATTGGCTCCATGCTCAGCAGGGAATCTGCTTGAGATTCTCTCTCTCCCTTTCCCTTTGCCCCTCCCCCTGCTCTCTCTCTCTCAAATAAATAAATATATCTTTAAAAAATTTTACATAGTCCCTGAGGAAGCAGAAGAAAACTGCAGGAAAGAAAATCAAGAGTGAAGGGATTAGTCTCATGAAAGGGCATTTTCTCCAATGAGACCAAAGGGAAGGCCATGGATGTTGTTTACAATCCTAAGAGTTCTCCCCACAAGGAAAAATGTTTTCCTTTTTTTCCGTATTTACATGAGATGACAGATATTAACTAAACTTACTGTGGTAATCATTTCACAATGTATGTAAGTCAAGTCATTATGCTGCACACCTTAAACGTATACAGGGCTATATCTTAATTATATCCCAATAAAACTGGGGGACAAAAGATGCCTAGTATAAGGGCTCCTGCCTGGCTCAGTTACTAGAACATGCAACATCTTGAGGTTGTGAGTTTGAGCCCCAAATTGGGCATAGAGATTACTTAAAAAAAATGTCTAATATGATGACCAGAGTTAAGGTAAGTGGAAAAATATGCCAAATGACTCTATAAATATAGAGGAGAGGCCCAAGATTTGGGAGAACTCAGTGTCAAGAAGTGAAGGGTACTATGATTCTTAATATTAAGATACCAAGAACTAAATCCCAGTAAAATCAGTGACTCCAGTGCTTACTAATATATTCATTGGGTGTAATATCCAGACTTTTTTCCCAAAAAATTTGAACTAGAATAAGCACATATATTATTATTTTGCCTATCATCAATACAACAAGAAGATATTCATGAATACTTAGTTTAGTTTACTTATGCCTTGCTCACGGCATTTGCCATATCATGTAATATTAGTTGATATTATATGCCATTAGGAGTAAAGAGATACTAACCACTGAAACAATTCTTAATAAAGCACACAATCAGGAAATTAATTCAAGAAATTCTAGAACTTGGGCGCCTGGGTGGCTCAGATGGTTAAGCGTCTGCCTTCAGCTCAGGTCATGATCCCAGGGTCCTAGGATCGAGTCCCACATCGGGCTCCCTGCTCCTTGGGAGCCTGCTTCTCCCTCTGCCTCTCTCTCTCTCTCTCTCTGTCTCTCATGAATAAATAAATAAAAATCTTCAACAACAACAACAAAAAAGAAATTCTAGAACTTATTATTACCACTTAATTCTTGTGAGTATAAGTTTCCTTGAGGTACTTGATTATATAATGTCTTGTAGAGGCTAGAAATCATTTCCCTTTTCCTGTCAAAGAAACAGCCACATTAGAAAGCAGCACAAAAACAAAACAAAACACCACACACACACACACAATATTTATGCCATTTTTCCATTAAAATATTAACAAACCTATCCACTACATCAAAAACTAATGATGTATTGTATGGTGACTAACATAACATAATTAAATTAAATTAAATTTAAAAACAAAAACAAAAATAAAAACAAACCTATCAATGGATTGAGATTCTCCAGTGTCTTACTCCACAAAAACCTTTCTTAAAGAACTGTCCAAGTGATAGTGAATTATATATTCTTTACCCCAGAACTCCCACCTTGCTTCTTTCTGCTCTATGGAGCAGAATTTATCCTAGTCAGTAAGTAGTGGCCGTGACCCACAATCCTTTGGCTGTGGTCCAATTATTGCTACCCTTAATTCAAGTCACAGCAAATTTTTAGAAAGTTATTATAGGAAGGAAAAACAAGAATATCTTTAAACAGCAAAGAATCCCAGGTTCCACAACCTGTCAGTAAAACAATTTGAAAAGATGATTTATCTAATCCCATAACACATAAATAACTGAAATCATAAAATGTTAGTGTTAGAAGAAATCTCCAGAGTCCATCTAGTACAAGATTCTTGTACAGATGTGGAGACTGAGGCCCAGAGATATAAAGTGAATTGTACAAGAGCCTAAGCTAGCATGTGAGGTCAATAAATACTCAATTCTAAGTCTTTCATTTCCATATACAGTGGGCTCAGCTCTACACCATCCTTCCTAAGAGCAGAGTCTTACTTTGCACAAACTACTTTGCATACTTATGTGGAAAGGATAGATGATTCCAAAAAGAAAAACCCAAGTCTGAATGCAACATTTAGGGTAAAAAATACGATGACTTAAATACCGAATAATTGAGGAAGATGTACAAAAGGGTGATAAAGTCTTATGAACACTGTACTGATTCGGCAACTTGAATAAAGAGTTTTCTTCCCTAGTCATCTTCTCCTTCGACAGCTTCACTGAGGAAGAGGCAATCTAGAGCCAAATACAAGAACGTTGGTGACTGAGATCACGTTGATAAACCAGCATTATTGGACAATAAACCTGTTATAAGATAGGCTCCTCATATCATATCTAGGCTCCTCACTGATGTAAAATTGCTTTTCGTAAGGAAATTAGTTTACATATACTAAAATTTGAAATAAACTATAAAATTTTTTTTGCAAAGCCACATTTTTCTAAATATGCAACTAAATCATCTCCTAATTAATATTAATATTGTGTCAATTTATAATAATGGATTTTACAAAGCAGGGCAAATCTATGGTACAGTGAAGACAAGACCACCAGATTCTGGCTATATATACAGGCTTTGACTATATGAGCAAAATAATGTAAAGAAGCAAAACAGTTATTCAAATAAAACAGGTAGTGGGACACCTGGGTGGTTCAGCCAGTTAAGCGGCTGCCTTCGGCTCAGGTCACGATCCCAGGGGTCTTGGGATCGAGTCCTGCATAGGGCTCCCTGCTCAGCGGGAAGCCTGCTTCTCACTCTGTCTGCTGCTCCCCCTGCTTCTACTCTCTCTCTCACACATAAATAAGTACACAAAAATCTTAAAAAAAAAAAAAAACACAGGTAGTTACGTTTTAAATTATCCTTATGATTGAGAAAACGATCCACCTGACATGTATGTATAAACATGATTCAAAAGTGGCAAGTAGCTAGGTAGATAGAAAAGCGTCACTTTAGAAAATGAGGACTAGGGGTGCCTGGGTGGCTCAGTCAGTTAAGCGTCTGCCTTTGGCTCGGGTTGTGATCCCAGGGTCCCGGGATCGAGCCCCGCATCGGGCTCCCTGTTCCTCTGGAAGCCTCCTTCTCCCTCTCCCACTCCCCCTGCTTGTGTTCCCTCCCTCACTAGAAGTAAAAAATATAAGCAATGAAATTAAAATCTCAATAGACAGGTTAAACTGCAGATTAGATTCAGCTAGAGAAAGAAAAACTAGAAAACAGATGGGAGAAATTATCCAGACAAAAGAGAGTGTATCTAAGTACATCATATAGTGAGTGTAATAGGTTGAATGACAGCCCCACAAAAAGATATGTCCATATCCTAATTCTTGGAACCTATATATGTGACTTTATTTGGTAAAAGGTCTTTGCAGATGGAACAAAGTCAAGGATCTCAAGATGAGATCTACAATGATGTGCTTATAGAAGTAGAAGGAGACCTGAGATACAGACACAGGTAAGAAGACCATATACGGAGCAAGATGGAGGCCAAGACTGAATTTATGCTGCCACAGCCAAGGAATGCCTAGGGTCATTGTTATAACAGCAGAAGTATTAACAGAGAGCACAGTAATAAAAATAAAGATCTAATGGAGGAAAAGGGGGAAAATGTCATATTCTTCTGAAAGGGTTCCTTGTTATATTAAAAAAAAAAAAAAGGAAAGGAAGAAGAAAAGGAGGAAAGGGGGAGGAGGGGGAGAGGGAAGAAGAGGAAGAGGAAATATTTAAGACTGTGACATTTCAATACTTGAACTAAAATGTGATGGAATGTTTGAAAGCTAAAAACAACACTCAAAAGTAAAATAAATATTTTCAGATCATTATTTACCTCAGTTCTTTTAGTATGCAATTGTCCTTGAAAACTTTTCTTTCTCTTGATCTTTTTTTCTCCTGAAAAATCAGAGGATTTTTCTTCTCCACACAGGAATATTGTTGTTTCATTCCTAAATTGCACAGAAAATTGGAATAATTCCTGAATTGCTTTTTTCCTTACTTTTTGTTTTTTCATCTTTTATTTGCAGAATTTTCAAACATATACAAAAGTAGAGTAATTGATGATCTTCCCATGTACCCATCACCCAGCTTCAATAATGGGCAATCCTATTTCATCCATATCCCTATCCCTAATTCCATTTCTTATTATTTTGAAGCAAATTCCAACGTTATATTATTTCATGTGTAAAGATTTTAGTATGAATTTCTACAAGGTGTTTTTTCTTTTAAAAATATATTTGAAACACAATTATGATACCCAAAAAATTAATAATAATTTCTTAATATTATCAAACATAGTCAGTGTTCAAATTTCCAACTGTTTCATAAATGTCAACATTTTTTAACACTTTGCATCAGGATTCAATAAGGTCCCCATTACAGTTTGTTGATGTGTCTTTTTTTTTTTAAGCTTTTATTTATTTGACAGAAAGAGAGAGACAGCGAGAGAGGGAACATAAGCAGGGGGAGTGGGAGAGGGAGAAGCAGGCTTCCTGCTGAGCAGGGAGCCCAATATGGGGCTCGATCCCAGGACCCTGGGATCATGACCTGAGCCAAAGACAGATGCTTAACTGACTGAACCACCCAGGTGCCCCTGTTGATGTGTCTTTTAAATCTCCATTTATCTATAGGTTCTCCTACCATGTCTTTTATCATCATGATCATCATCATGATCATCATCATCATCATCATTATTCTCAGGCAATTCGTCTTATAGATTTTCCAGTCTGGATTTTGCTAATTGTATTACCATGGTTGTAGGATTTTTTTTCAAGATTTTATTTATTTAGTTGTCAGAGAGAGAGAGAGAGAGCACAGGCAGGGGGAGCGGCAGGCAGAGGGAGAAGCAGGCTCCCCACTGAGGAAGGAGACCCATGTGGGATCATGACCAGAGCCAAAGGCAGACGCTTAACTGACTAAGCCACCCAGGCATCCCTGGTTGTAGGATTTTAAAGACTTAATCGGATTAACATTTTTTGTTTGTTTTTTTCGGCAAAACCACTATATAGATGCCGGTGCTTCCCACTGGGAGGCATATAATGTACAAGTGGTTCTCTAACTGTGGTATTAGCTGCTATATTTATACATAATAACTAGACTCAGCAAATCATCAGGGACTATAAAATATTTATACCTAAATCTATCATCATTCCTTCTTCACTCATTAGCTAGAATTTTTTTTTTTTTAAAGATTTTGTTTATTATTTGACAGAGAGAGACACAGCGAGAGAGGGAACACAAGCAGGGGGAGTGGGAAAGGGAGAAGCAGGCTTCCTGTTGAGCAGGGAGCCCGATGTGGGGCTTGATCCCAGGACCCTGGGATCATGACCTGAGCCAAAGGCAGATGCTTAACGACTGAGCCACCCAGGCACCCCAGCTAGAATATTTCTTTAAAGAAAAACTTCCTCTTAGGAACTATTTGGTTACTCAGTGGTATAGTTCATACAGAAAGGCAGGATAATTACTTTATTCTTTTCCTTATTTGCCACTTTTCATAACACTGACTTGGCTCACTTGTAACCTCCAATAGTGACAAAATAATTTTTATATCATTTTGTACACTTGGATTTATATACATTAAATTCATCCTTGTAATTATTATCCTTATTGATACCCTAATTATCACATGTATAGTGGGAGTCTCTTCAAGTAGGCTCTTGAGTCCTTTTGATGCATCCCTGGTAGGAGTCTTTGTTAGTTTCCTTATTTCTGTAACACCAGATGCTCCAGGCTCATCTATACATTTCCTTTCCCAGACCTTCACTTCCTCGAGGGCATTGTGTGTCCCCAGGTGTTAACCTATTTTATACAATGCTAATGAAAGAAAGTAAAGGAACACTTATACCACCTCCCATTCCTTCCTTGCCTTCTGTCATCTAACACAAAGGAATAGTGAGAATCCCCATAAGACTATCAGCAGATTCGTCAACAGAAACCTGCAGGCCAGAAGAGAGTGGTATGACATATTCAAAGTGCTAGGGAGAGGCACCTGGGTGGCTCAGTCATTAGGCGTCTGCCTTCAGCTCAGGTCATGATCCCGGGGTTCTGGGATCGAGCCCCACATTGGGCACCCTGCTCAGCGGGAAGCCTGCCTCTCCCTCTCCCACTCCCCCTGCTTATGTTCCCTCTCTCGCTGTCTCTCTCTCTCTCTGTCAAATAAATAAATAAAATCTTTGAAAAACAAAAACAAAGTGCTAGGGGGAAAAAACTGCCAACCAAGAATACTCTACCCCACAAAGTTGTCCTTCGGGAAAGACAGAGTTTTACAGACAAAAAAAAGGTAAAAGGAGTTCATCACACTAGATTGGCCTTATAAGAAATGTTAATGGGAGTTCTTCAAGCTAAAATGAAAGGATGCTAATTAGTAACATGAAAACAAATGAAAGTATAAATCTCACTGACAGAGGTAAATATATACTTAAATTCAGGACACTCTATTATAGTAATGGTGGTAGGTAAATCATATAGAACTCTCAAATAAAGGTTAAAAGACAAAAGTATATTAAAAATAACTATAACCAGCCAAACTATGGAAAGAGCCAAGATGTCCAATCAACAGACAAATGGATAAAGAAGATGTGGTATATATATACAATGAAATATATGCAGCCATCAAAAAAAATGAAATCTTGCCATTTGCAACAACATGGATGGAACTAGAGGGTATTATGCTAAGTGAAATAAGTCAATCAGAGAAAGACAATTATCATATGATCTCACTGATATGAGGAATTTGAGAAACAAGACAGAGGATCATAGGGGAAGGGAGGGAAAAATGAAACAAGATGAAACCAGAGAGGAAGACAAACCATAAGTGACTCTTAATCTCAGGAAACAAACTGAGGGTTGCTGGAGTAGAGGGGGGTGGGAGGGATGGGGTGGCTGGGTGATGGACATTGGGGAGGGTATGTGCTATGTGAGTGCTGTGAATTATGTAAGACTGATGAATCACAGACCTGTACCCCTGAAACAAATAATACATTTATATGTTAATAAAAAAGTTAAAAAATTTTAAAAGCACTAAAAAAAAAAAACTATAACCACAATAATCTGTTAATGGATACACAATATAAAAAGATGTAAATTGTGACATCAAAAACAAAATGAGAGGGAGGTGTAAACATGTTGAACTTTTATAAACCTTTGAAGTTAAGTTGTTATCAGCTTAAAATAAACTTATAACTATAAGATGTTTTATATAAGCCTTATGGTAACCACAAAGCAAAAACCTATAGTAAATACTCAAAAGATTAAAAAAAAAAAAAAAGGAATCAAAGTGTATCACTAGAGGGGCACCTGGCTGGCTCAGCTGGTGGAGCATGTGACTTTTGATATCAGGGTTGTAAGTTCAAGGCCCACATTGGGTGTAGAGATTACTTAAAAATAAAAATTAAAAAATTTTAAGTATATCACTAGAGAAAATCATCAAATCACAAACGGAGAGAGTAAGAGAAAGGAACAGAGAGACTATAAAACAGCCAGAAAACAATCAAAATGACAATAGTAAGTCCATACCTATTAATAATTATCTTAAATATAAATGGACTAAATTCTCCAATCAAAAGACATGGAGTGACTAAACAGATTAAAGAAAAAAAAAAAAAAAAGACCCAAATATATGCTGCCTCCAAGAGGATCACTTCAGGTTTGTTTTTTTTTTTAAGATTTTATTTATTTATTTGAGAGAGAGAGAGAGCATGAGAGGGAGAGGGTCAGAGGGAGAAGCAGACTCCCTGCTAAACAGGGAGCCTGATGTGGGGCTCGATCCTGGGACTCCAGGATCATGACCTGAGCCGAAGGCAGTCGCCTAACCAACTGAGCCACCCAGGCACCCGAGGATCATTTCAGCTTTAAGGACAAGTATAGACTGAAAGTGAAGGGATAGGAAAAGATATTCCATGCAAATGGAAACCAAAAGAGGGCAGGGGTAGCTATATTTATATTAGACAAAAGAAATTTCAATACTTTTTTAATTAAAAGATTTTATTTATTTATTTATTTGAGAGAGAGAGATAGCGAGAGACAGCACGAGTGGGGAGGAGAGGGAGAAGCAGTTTCCCCAATGAGCAGGGAGCCCGACATGGGGCTGGATCCCAGGACCCGGGGATAATGACCTGAGCCGAAGGCAGATGCTTAACCAACTGAGCCACCCAGGCACCCCTTCAGTACATGTTTTTAAGCCAAAAATTGTAACAAGAGACAAGAGTCATTATATAATGATAAAGGGATGAGTTAATCAAAAGGATATAGCAATTGTAATATTTATGCATCCAACATATGAGCACCTAAATATATAAAACAAATAATAATAGATCTGAAGAGAGAAATAGACAACAATGCAGCAATAGTAAGAGACATTTCAATACCCCACTTTCAACAATGGATAGATAAACTAGACAGAAAGACAAAGGGAAACATTGGATTCCAACTACACCATCGACCAGAGGGACCTATAGAGACAGACATATAGAGAACATTCTATCCAACAGCAGCAGAATACACATTCTTCTCAAGCATATATGCAACATTCTCTAGGGTAGATCATCACAAAACAAGTCTTTAAAACCTTAAGAAGATTGAAATCATATCAAGCATCTTTTCTGACCACAAAGGTATAAAACAAGAAGTTAATCACAAGAAAAAAACTGGAAAAATCACATATATAGAGATTAAACAACATGTTCCTGAACAACCAATGGGTCAAGGAGAAAATCAAAAGAGAAATAAAAAACATCTGGAGACAAAGTAAATGAAAACACAACATACCAAAACTTACTGGATGCAGCAAAAACTGGTCTAAGAGAAACATTTATAGAGATAAATGCCTATATAAGGAAAAAAGAAAGATCTTGAATAAACAGCCTAATTTTATACTTCAAGGAATTGGAAGAAAGAAAAAGAATTAAGCCCAGAGTTAACAGAAGAAAGGAAATAAAAAAGATTAGAGCAGAAACAAGTGAAACATAGACTAAAAAGACAGTAGAAAAGATCAAAGAAGCTAAGAGCTTGTTTTTTGAAAAGATAACCAAAATTAACAAATCTTACTAGACTAAGAAAAAAAGAGAAGACTCAAATAAATAAAATAAGAAATAAAGATGAGACATTCAATTGATAACAGAAATACTAAAGAACGTAAGAAACTATGAATAATTATATGCCAACAAATTAGATAACCTAGAAGAAATATATAAATTTCTAAATTTCTAGAAACATATAAGACTGAATCATGAAGAAATAGAAAATATGAAAAGACTAATTATTAGTAAGGAGATTGAATCAGTAATCGGAAACCTCCCAACAAAGAAGAGTCTAGGATGGCTTCACTGGTGAATTCTACTAAATATTTAAAGAATTAATGCCAAATCTTCTCAAACTCTTCCCAAAAATTGAACAGGAGAGAACACTTCCAAACTCATTTTATGAGGCCAGCATTAGCCTCAGCATAGCAAAGCCAGACAAGGACACTACAAGAAAAGAAAATTAGAGCCCAGTATCCCTGATAAACATAGATGCAAAAATTCTCAACAAAATATTGGCAAACCAAACGAACAGTACATTAATGATCTAGTGGGATTTATTTCTGGGATGCAAATATGGTTCAACATAGGCCAATCAGTAAATGTGATACACCACAATATAGGGAAAAACCCATTCCTCTGTGTTTCTCCTTTACTCTCACACTACTACCATAGTCACAACACATCTGACACCAGATGTGTGAGGTTCCCACCCCCCCATGAAGCAATTCTCTGCCACACTAGCTAGGTGTCCTACAAATTAACTCCATTCTGACACTATCTACCTGAATATACTGTCAGATTCCACAGGTTAAGGGCTCAGTCCCACAAGACTGCCCCCAACCCACTTGTGCCAATCACAGCAGGTTGTACCTATGATTCTGACTGATCAGCTATAAATCAGAGGTTCCTACAAGCCCCTCCTTGGATTTGATTAATTTGCCAGAAGAGCTCACAGGACTCAGAAAAATAGTTACTTATGTTTACCAATTTATTTTAAAAGTCATAGAAGATACAGATAAAGCCGAATGAAGAGATACATAGGGCAAAGTCTGGGAGGATCTCAGCATAGGAGCTTCTGTTCTTACGGAGTTAGAGTGCATCACCCTCCTGGTATATGGATGTTTACACCAACCAGGAAGATCTCTGAACCCCATACTACTGAGATTTTTATGGAGGCTTCCTCATGTAGGCATGATCAATTATTAATTCCATTTCCAGCCCTTCTCCCCTCTCTGGAGAGATTCTAGGTTGGTGAACACATCCACAAACTGGGAGGGTGACACACCCCAACTCCATGCGGACAGAAGTTCTTATGCTTGGGATCCTCCCAAATCTCACCTTGTGTATATCTTCATCTGGTTATTCATCTGTATACTCTCTCATAACCTTTAATAAACTGGTAAACATGAGTGTTTACCTGAGTTCTGTGAGATGTTCTAGCAATTAATTAAACCAAAGGAGGGGTCATGGGAACCTCTGATTTGTATCTAAATCAAACAGAAGTTGTGGAGAACCTGGGAACTTACTACTTGAGATTGGCATATAAAGGCAGGGTGGGGGGACAGTATCATGGGACTGAGCCATTAACCTGTGGGATCTGATGCTATCTCTAGGTAGATAGCATTAGAATTGAGTTAAATTGTAGGACATTCAACTGGTGTCACAGAATGACTTGGTGTGGGAAAAACCCACACATTTGGTTTCAGAAGTGTTATGTATATGGTTGTAGTATGACAGTAAAGGAGAAACATAGGAGAACTGAGGTTTTTCCAAACATAACCACATTAACAAAATGAAGGATAAAAATAATATGATCATCTCAAAAGATGCAGAAAAAACATTAGATAAAATTCAGTGTTCTTTCATGATAAGAGATCTCAGCAAAGGGGTGTAGAAGGAATATACATCAACACAATAAAGGATATATA
This sequence comes from Mirounga leonina, assembly GCF_011800145.1. NCBI lineage: Eukaryota > Metazoa > Chordata > Mammalia > Carnivora > Phocidae > Mirounga > Mirounga leonina. Next base: position 1,006,736 of record NW_023270708.1, on the reverse strand, counting down.
TGACAAGCCAGAGCTAGCATCATACTAAACAGTCAAAAACTGAAAGCTTTCCCTCTAAGGTCAGGAACAAGAGAAGGGTGCCCACTCTCACCACTTTTGTTCAAAATAGTATTGAAATCCTAGCCAGAGCAATTAGGCAAGAAAAAGAAATAAAAGGAATTCAAATGGAAAGGAAGAAGTTAAACTGTTTCCAAATGGTATGATCTTTTTTACAGAAAACCCTAAAGACTATCAAAAAACTGTTAGAACTAATAAATAAATACAGTAAAGTTGCAGATACAAAATCAATATACAAAATCAGTTGCAGAAATTTCTATAAACTAACAACAAGCCATCAGAAAGAGAAATTAAGAAAATAATCCCATTTACAATAGCATCAAAAAATAAAATATTTAGGAATAGATTTAACCAAGGAGGTGAAAGATCTGTACACTGAAAACCATAAAACATTAATTAAAAAAAACTGAATAAGACATAAATAAGTGGCAGGATATTCTGTGTTTGTATCTTGGACGAATTAATATTGTTTAAATGTCCATACTATCCAAAGTGATCTATAGAATCAATGCAATTCTTATCCAAATTCCAGTGGCATTTTTCACAGAAATAGAAAAAATAATCCTAAACTTTGTATAGAACAACAGAAGACCTCAAAGAGCCAAAGCAATCTTGAGAAAGAAAGAGTAACACTTCTAGAACATAGGCAGTAAGCTCTTTGACATGGGTCTTGGCAATAATTTTTTGGATTTGATACCAAAAGCAAAGGCAACAAAAGCAAAAATAAACAAATGGGACTACATCAAACTAAAAAAGTTTCTGCACTGCAAAGGAAACCATCAGCAAAATGAAAAGGCCACCTATGGAATGGGAGAAAATATTTGCAAACCCATATATCTGATAAATTAATGTTCAAAATATACAAGGAATTCATGCAACTCAACAGCAAATAAACAAATAATCCACTTTAAAAAAGGACTTGACTAGACACTTTTCCAAAAAAGATATACAAATGGCCAACGGGTACATGAAAAGGTATTCAACATCGCTCCTCATCAAGGAAATGCAAATCAAAACCACAATGAGATATCACTTTACACCTTTTAGATTGGCTATTTTCAAGAAGACAAGAAACAAGTATTGGCAAGAATGTGGAGAAAAGGAAGTACTTGTTTACTGCTGGTGGGAATGTAAATTGGTGCAGCAACTATGGAAAATTGTTGAGTTTCCTCAAAAAATTTAAAATATAACTACCATATGATCCAGCAATTCCACTTCTGGGTATATATCCAAAGGCAATGAAAACAGGTCTCAAAGAGGTATCTGTACCCCCATGTTCATTGCAGCATTATTCATAATAGGCAAAATATGGAAACAATCTGTCCATCAACAGATAAATGGTTAAAGATGTGATATATCATACACACACACACACACACACACACAGAGGAATCTATCCAGCCATGAGAAAGAAGGAAATCCTGCCATTTGTGACAACATGGATGGACCTTGAGGGTGTTATGTGAAGTAAAATAAGTCAGACAGAGAAAGGCAAATACTGGATGATCTCAGTTATATGTGGAATCTATTAAAAGCCAAATTCAGGGGCACCTGGGTGGCTCAGTCAGTTAAGCATCTGCCTTCGGCTCAGGTCATGATCCCAGGGTCCTGGGATCAAGTCCAGGTATCAGAGTCCCACATCTGGCTCCCTACTCAGCAGGGAGCCTGCTTCTCCCTCTCTTGCTGGCCCTCTCCCTGGCTCGTGCTCTCTCCCTCACGCTCTTTCTCTCAAATGAATAAGTAAAATCTTTTTTTTTTTAAAGCCAAATTCATAGAAACAGAGTAGAATCATGGTTTCCAGGGGCTGCGGGTACAGTAAATAAGAATAGGGAGGGGGCCTAAGTGGCTCAGATGGTTAAGCGTCTGCCTTTGGCTCAGCTCATGATCTCCAGGTCCTGGGATGGAGCCACATGTCAGACTCCCTGCTTAGCAAGGAGTCTGCTTCTCCCTCTTCCTCTGCCTCTCCCCACTGCTCCTGCTCTCTCTCTGTATCTCTCTGTCTCAAATGAATAAATAAAAAATTCTTTAAAAAAAAAGGAATAGGGAGAGGCTGGTAAAAGGGTACAAAACTTCAGCTAAAAGATAAATAAGGTCTGTGGGTCTAATATATAACATGATGACTATAGTTGATAATATTGTATTGTATAATTGAAATTTACTAAGAGAATAGAACTTAAATGTTCTCACCAAAAATAAATAAGTAAATAAGGTAAATATGTGAATTAAGTAAAACGTGGTAATCATTTCCCAATGCAAACATATGTTAAATCGTCATATTGTACATTTAAATATATTACTTTGTCAAAAAAAAAGATAAACTTACAGACATATGGATAACTGCTCTCCTATAACTGGAAATCTATGATGGCTCATAGGCTTCCACAAAGTTGTGAGAGAAGTGAGAAAAAAATGAAAAGAATTGCTATCTAGGAATTAAAACTACACTCCTGAAAGAATGGCCACAAATATTCATGATCCTATATATTTTAGAGGAGAACTTATGAGCTACATTTTTGGTTCTCTCAAACTTACAGAAGTATAATTCAACTAAATAAGTTCAAAGTTTAACTTACATTTTTTTGTATTCTAGTCTCAAACCCCTAATTTCATGCGACATTCTCTTCTGCGTTGTTTTAGAAAACTTGACGTCTTTCTTGTTGTCAATATGTCTTGATGGCAAGTTGGCTGCAAATGAATTACAGCCATTATCTGATAAATTGGTATTTTCTTCTCCCTGGGGAGCAACCAAGATCCATAGTCAACTATGTTCTCTTTGCACATATAAATTAAATATGACATTCTGGGTCAAATCACTCATTGTAGATTAATATTTTTTCTAAAATGATGCTACCAAACAGAATTTTGTTGTAAAGGATTTAATTATTAGTGCATTAGTTCAGATTAGGTACATATTCTAAATGTCACCAACTATCTTCAGTGCATTATACAGCTATAAAATGCCCAGCATTCATGAATGTATCTAACAATTGTTGAATCTAGTTCTTAAAGCATCTTTAAGCTTACTTCATTAAATTAAAAACTTCTGCTCTGCGAAAGACACTCTAAAGAGGATGAGAGGACAAGCCATAGACAGAGAGTAAATATTTACAAAAGACATATCTGATAATGGCTATATTTTTTTTTTGTATATTCAAAAAATATACAAAGAACTCTTAATGATAACAAAAAGCACAATCCAACTTAAAAATAGGCAAAAGATCTGAGGCGCCTGGATGGTTCAGTTGGCTATGCATCTGACTCTTGGTTTCAGCTCAGGTCATGACCTTGAGGTCATGAGATTGAGTCCCACAACAGACTCCATCCTGGACATGGAGCCTGCTTGGGATTCTCTCTCCATCTCCTTCTGCCCCTGCCCCCACTTGCACATTGGTCTCTCTCAAAAAAAAAAAGGGGGGGCAAAAGATCTTAATAGACACCTTACCAAAGATGTATAGATGGCAAAGCACATGAAGAGATGCTCAACATCATGTCATTAGGGAATTACAAATTAAATTATCAAGATACCACTGACAAAACCAAATGCTGACAAGGATGTGGAGCAAGAGGACCTCTCAGCCATTGCTGGTGGGAATGCAAAATGGTACAGCCACTTAGAAAGACAGTTTGATAGTCTCTAAAAAACTAAACATACTCTTACCATATGTTACAGCAATTGCACTTATTGGTATTTACCCAAAGGAGTTGAAAACTTATATGTACACAAAAATCTGCACACAGATGTTTATAGCAGCTTTATTCATAATTGTCAAAACTTGGAAAAAAACAAAATGTCCTTCAATGGATGAATGGATAAATGAACTGTGATACGTCTAGGAAATGGAACACTATTTGGCACTAAAAAGAAATGAGCGGGCGCCTGGGTGGCTCAGTTGGTTAAGCGACTGCCTTCAGCTCAGGTCATGATCCTGGAGTCCCGGGATCGAGTCCCGCATCGGGCTCCCTGCTCAGCAGGGAGTCTGCTTCTCCCTCTGACCCTCCCCCCTCTCCTGTGCTCTCTCTCTCTCTCTCAAATAAATAAATAAAGTCTTTAAAAAAAAAAAAAAAGAAATGAGCTATCGAGCCATGAAAAGACGTGGAGGAACCTTAAATGCATGTCACTAAGTGAAAGGAGCCCAACTTTCACAACAAGAAAGTAAAGGCTGTATGCTGTATGATTCCAACTCTATGACATTCTGAAAAGGCAAAACTATGGAGACTAAAAAGACCAGTGGTTGCTGGGGTGGGGGAGTGGGGGGATGGCAGGAGTTGAACAAGCAGAGCACAGAAGATACATAGGGCGATGAAACTCTTCTATATATTATAATAATGGCAACATGTAATTATATATTTGTCCAAACTCATAGAATGTACAATTCTGAGTCAATCCCAGTGTAAACTATGGACTTTGGGTGACAATGATATGCCAGTGTGGGTTCATTGCAACAAATGTACCACTGTGGTGTAGGATGTTGATACTGGAGGAGGCTGCGCATGCACAGGGGCAGGGGGTGTATGGGAACTCTCCACTCCGTTTTGTTGTGAATCTAAAACAGCTCTAAAAAATAAAATCTATTGAGAAAAAAAAAATAAGCAGCAGCTATATTACTTCTAAATAGACAGGCCCCCCGACAAAAAAGGAACTAGAGCCTAGAAGCAATGAACATGTTTAGAAAAAGAGGAATGAAGTTAGAAATATACTCTTTTGAAATTTGGCTGTTTGCTTAAAACAACTGGAATGCATCTAGTGGGTCAAAGGTATATTAGTGTTTAACCCCTGAACAAATTACACAGGCAATTTATAAAGCAGATCACCAAGGGAGTTTAGAGAACCTCTATTTCTACATAAAATGGAAATTAAGGGAACTATTTCAGTGACTTTTAGGGTCTGCATACATGCGTCTTACAACAGAGACACATCTTTAACAACTTGCTTCAAAAAGGCAATCGGATTTGCTGCCTTAACGAGGTGTTCATTAGGAATGATGAAAAATTTCCTAGGGATATTGAGAAGAATGACTCAAAATAGAAACCAGGAAAATAAAAAGAGGAAGATCTAAAAACTAGGCACAAAAACCTGTTATCAAAGACCAGATGTTGGGGTGCCTGGGTGGCTCAGTTGGTTAAGCGACTGCTTTCGGCTCAGGTCATGATCCTGGAGTCCCTGGATCGAGTCCCGCATCGGGCTCCCTGCTCGGCAGGGAGCCTGCTTCTCCCTCTGACCCTCCCCCCTCTCATGTGCTCTCTCTCTCTCATTCTCTCTGTCTCAAATAAATAAATAAAATCTTAAAAAAAAAAAAAAAAAAGACCAGATGAACAGAAGCAGTCAAATAGTGAACAGAAACTTAGATGATACAGAAAATGAAACCACCTCTGAAACTCTATGTTAAAGATGTAGGAAGTATAAACTATATAGCCTAAGGAAGACAAACTGGTATATGTTAATATTGTTAATTCTTTTAATTTTTAAGAATTCATCTTCAAAATCAGGTTATGAGGGCACAATCAACAACGCATTAGGTATAAAAAGGTAGAATAGGTTAATATATATATCACACACCTCAGTACTTAGCAAGAAGCCTTGATTTTTTTTTTCTTTCTTTTTTTTCTTTTTTTTGGATTATAGTATAGATACATGTCTTACCCGGTGGCACCAGATCCATTAAAAGTGTAAATTTAAAAGGTTAAGACTCTCAGTTGACAATGTTGAGTTCTACCTGAGCCCTGTGCTTCCAGAAAACAGTGAATATTAAAGGAATCCCCTCACTCTTTGTGTTCTGGAAAATGGCTTACTGCAAAGAACCATCCTTCCCCATACACTTTAGATAAAACTCACAGATGCCCTCCTTGTTTACCTATGACAAGGCCAAAATTCCCTTTCTTTGCTTCATGAATGATTAGCCAAACTGTTTTAACCCTACTGACTGATTAATCAGAACAAAATGCTTATTAGCCAAACTTTGGTTAAGCTTCTCTCCTTCCTCCAGGCCCCTAAAATACTCTCTGATCTATTTATCCAATCATGCCACTCTTTCATTCCACTTCCCCATACCCAGTTCTTTCTAGCCTTGTTGATTCCTGTCTATTAAGAAGGAAAAAAAAAGCCCTTTTTGCCTAGCCCTTGAGATGTTTGCAGATCTTCTGGTCACAGCCTTCTCCCTATTGCAATAGTCCCCCCTCCTGCTATTTCAATAAATAGTCCCTTTTCTCTCTCACAATAATCCTTTTGAATAAAATCTCTCCTAAGTCCAGGTTGGTTTTTTGTTTGACACAATACTGGCCAATGGATAAGAACATCCCTGAATCACAGATAAGAAGGCTAGAGAAACTTGGTATCTTTTATATTACCATCTAGTTAGATTCCCACATCATTAATTATGTCATCTACAACCTCTCATGTAGGTTTAAATCCTTTATTCTCCTGAAAAATTATCCCAGTTCCAACCCCCCAAAATACTCTCACCATACACCACAGATCTCTTGACACTACATAGGTTGCTGGGATGAGAAGTTTCAGTATATGCCCATGAAAAGACCTCAAAAGTCACCTTGGTTGTTAGGCAAGATCTTGTATCTATATTGCTCTACAAATCTGCTTACTGATTAAGGATGTGAGATAATGTAAAATAATTTTTTAAAGTAAACTAATTTTTTTTAAAAGAAGAGGAAGGAGTCTTTAGAAACTGTTTTGAAAAAATACCTGGCAGAATAAAGGTACTTTAGTTTCCATTTTTCAGTTTAGTGGTAAATTCTGCCCTTGAGGACTCAATGGCCTTGATGAACAAGTATGAATGAGCAATAGCACAAAAGGATTTCCTGTCCAAAAAAGAAACAAAGAAAAAATCATGTGCCTGTTTAAGAGACTTAAGTAATTATATTTATCTACCTGAAGTTATCCCTGTAATGTAACACTCACAGCATAATACGGAATAGGTATGTGTGCAAAAGCTAGAAAAAACAGCTCGTAGATTGTAATTCACAGAAGATCATCCAGTCCCTTAACTTTACCTTTTGTGGTATAAGAAGAAATAGAGAAATCCAAATTCAAATGGCATATAAAGCAGAAAAATCCAGTTAAATTGATTTATTCAAATAAACCCAGAGAAGCAGAACTACTAACATGGAAGCAATCACTAATGTTATTAAATGCTTACTGTGTATTAGACATTATGATAAACACTTTGACATAAATGATTTCATTTATTCCTCATAAATATCTTTTAAGGAATTATTATTACTCTTATTTTACAGATGAGGAAAATAAAGACTTAGATCAAGTTGCCCAAGATTACAGCCAACAAACAGTGGAGTCAGAATTTGAAGTTAGGCAGCCTAACTCAAGCACCTGTGGTCTTCAGAACCCTGTAACATTGCCTCTCAAAAAAAATGCTATTGCAAACAAAAGATGACTTAGCCTGTTTTAAACCAGAGACTTCCACATCACATAGCAAGCAACTTTAGAAATACCCCACATTTTCACATTTTTATACCCCTATCTGAGTCACATTGGATGTGTTATTCATTACATTGCTAGTCATATTACACTGTTAGTTGTAATTATGTCTCATTTTCATACTCTAATGTTTAACTGCAAGTATTAATATTCTAATAGACACAGTACTTCAAAATCACTTATTTCTAAAATGTTATCCTAATTATTGAATGTGATATGTCCAACATTTCTGGAATTCAAAACACATTAAAATAAAATGAAACCATGTGACAAATATCCATCTCAGAAGACATTAGATGGTTATGCAGATTTCCCCAGCAACCCAGTCTCTGTAACCTCTTCTAGATCTTCTCTAACCGGTACAATCTTTACTTGTAAACTACTTGGTATAGCGCTTACTGTCTTCACTATTCAACTGGCATTAATCATTTGCCTTGTATTTTTATCACATATATATCTCTTCTATCAACTATAATCTAAATTTCATGGATGGACTGAAAGAAATGGATTGGTATCATTCTTTGAATTATTACTCACAATACCAAACACAATGCTATATGTATATAATAAATGAAAGAACGAAAGAAGGGAGGGAGGAAGAGACAGAGGAGTGAAAGAAGGAAGACATTTCCTCCGTATTGAGCTTACTCAGAGTTTCTTAAGGTATCAAAGTACTTAATTTTTTTTAAAGATTTTATTTATTTATTTTTGAGAGAGAGAGAGAGCACCAAAAGCAGGAGTGAGGGGCAAAGGGAGAAGCAGCCTCCCCACCCGAGCAGGAAGCCTGATGCAGGACTCAATCCCAGGGCTCCGGGATCATGACCTTGAGTCGAAGGCAGATGCTTAACCGACTGAGCCACCTAGGCACCCCTCAAAGTACTTAATTTAGCAGAGTAAGCTTTATTTAAATAAACCTTGAAAGGAAGAAGTTTCATAATTTATTGACCTATCAAAAAGTCGACAGGTTTTAATCTGCTGGATGAATCAGATACCACATACCATAACCCTCTCCAAGCTAAGAGAAAAAATAGTACAGGAAGTCTCTTCCCCATAAATCCGACAAGAGAATTGTTTCTCAACTCTTTCAATCCTATGACACATATGTGAACTTGCAAGGACAAACCAAGACAAACAAAGAGCTGTATCCCTCTTTTCCAATCATCTATCCATTCACCCCTCCACCCATAAAATTCATATGAATTTAATCCATATGAATTCAACATTTATATATTGTATACTTACTATGTACTAGGCTCTCCTCCAGTAAAAACAGGAAAAAATAAATCCTGCCCTCATGGAGCTTACTTTCTCGTCAAAGAGAGACGATAAAATACGCAGGAATCAAACTGAGGGTTGTTGGAGTGGGGGGTGGGGTGGGAGGGATGGGGTGACTGGGTGATAGACACTGGGGAGGGTATGTGCTCTGGTAAGCGCTGTGAATTGTGCAAGACTGTTGAATCTCAGATCTGTACCTCTGAAACAAATAATGCAATATATGTTAAGAAAAAAAAGAAGAAGAAGAAGGTAGCGGGAGGGGAAGAATGAAGCGGGGGAAATCGGAGGGGTAGACGAACCATGAGAGGCGATGGACTCTGAAAAACAAACAGGGTTCTAGAGGGGAGGGGGGTGGGAGGATGGGTTTAGCCTGGTGGTGGGTACTGAGGAGGGCACATTCTGCATGGAGCACTGGGTGTTGTGCACAAACAATGAGTCATGGAACACTTCATCTAAAACTAATGATGTAATGTATGGGGATTAACATAAGAATAAAAAATAAATTAAAAAAAATAATTGAAACTGGAAAAAGAAAAGAAAAAAAAAGAGACGATAAAATAGATAAATAGTAAAACATGTAGTGTGTTTTCTGTGATAAGCACTAAAGAAAAAAAAATGTAAAGTAGGGGAGAAGAATATGAAGTATGGTGTTGGGGAAAAGATGCAGGGAACAGATAGGGCAGCCAAGGGAGACTTTACTGAGAGGGAGACCTTAAGTACAGCCCTGAATGAATATCTTAGGGGAAAGCATTTCAGCCAGAGAAAAGCAAGTACAAAGACTCAGAAGTAAGAAGGAACTTCATTGTTCGAGCAACAGTGGAAAGGCCCACAAAGCTGAAGCAGAGAAAGCAAAGGGAAAGGAGTAAAGGGGATCAGGGGGGATCAAGAGAGGGAGGCAGATATAGAAGGCCCCTAGGTCATTGTAAGAACTTTGGTTTGTGCTCTGAGATGGGAAGCTACTGGAGTGTTTTGAGCAGAGATGACATGATCTAAAGTCCTTTCTGAAAGAATCACTCTATTTGCTACAAAGAGAAAAATCAAGTGAATCTAGATTCCTAAAAGCCAAATGGAAAAAAAAATACTTCAAAAGAATGAGTAATGAACTGGGACAAATGCTGCCAAGTAAGATGAGTACTAAATGACTGATTAGGTTTTCCAACATGGAAGACACCAAAAACAGAAGCTATCTGGGTAGCATGGTAAGGAAATAATGTCCTTGGAGTGAGTTCAAGAGAGAGTGGGGGAGAGAAATAGGAGACAAAAAGAAGAGATGACTCTTTCAAGGAGTTATGCTATAAAGGGGAAGAGAAACGAGATAGTAGCTGAGGGGTAAAGCGGTTATGAGGGTTTAGGATGGGGGAAGATAAAGGCATGTTCATATGCTGATAAGAATAATCTAGTAGAGGAGAATTACTGAAACAATATTCTCAAGGATAAAGGAGATGAGATTTAGGGCACAAGGGCAGGGTTTGTTCTTAGCCTAGAATACACTCATAGGAGTAGACGTGGCAGAGTAATTGGCTTAATTACATGAAGAGTAGATGCGGTTGTGGAGGCTTGTGGAAATCACCTGATTGCTTTAGTTTTCTTTTATTATATTTATATATATATATATATTTTTTTTAATTTTTATCTTAAGTAGGCCCTACACCCAACAAGGGGCTTGAACTCATGACCCTGTGATCAAGAGTCACATGCTCTACCAACTGAGACAGCAGGGGCCCCTCATTGCTTTAGTTTTCTTAGTGAAGGAACATAATCAACTGAGAATAAGGATGTGAGAAGAGATGCTAGATGTTTGAGGACAGAGGTATTGTTACAAAACAGTCCTCTAGGAGAATGGAAGAATTCATAGCCCAGGGATACTTGATAAGGTTGCTGGGCAGCATCAGGGCCCCTTGAGGAAGTGATCATGAATTTAAAGTGAAACCAGTAAGCATAGTTGTGTTTCTTTCTCTAGCTATGTTCAGTGCAGAAATGCTCGCACTGAGACAGAGATCTAGATTTAATCTAGGATTACAATTTAGCCAAGAAAGTAAAATGAACTGAAAATGTGATAAAGGAACTGGGGGGAAATGCAAGGGAGCGGTTTTAATTATTGACCATGAAACAAACTGAATAGGTGGGTGGGAAATAAGTACAAGAGAGGGTGAGTGACATTTAAAAAAAAAAGTGGATTGGAGATCCTGGTGGGATCCAAGGATTATTTAGAGTCAGAGTGAGCCTGAAAGATAGGAATGTGATGGTTGGAGAGTGGGACATACAGTACTCCCCCCACCCTTATCCATGGGGGATCCATTCCAAGACCCCCATTGGAAGCCTGAAACTATAGAGTACCAAACCCAGTAAATGTTGTTTTACCCATACACACATCCGTATGATAAAGTTTAATTTATAAATTAGGCACAGTAAGAGATTAACAATAATAAAATAGATTATAACAATATACTGTAATAAAACTTATGTGACTGTTGTCTCTCTCAAAGTATCTTATTGTACTGTACTCACCCTTCTTCTTGTGATGATGTGAGATAAAAGGCCTACGTGATGAGATGAAGTGAGGTGAATGATATAGGCATTGTGACACAGCATTACGCTACCACTGACCTTCTGATGATGGGTCAGGAAGATCTTCCGCTGAACCACAGTTGACCATGGGTAATTGAAACCATGGAAATCTAAATAAGGGGGTACTAATGAGAATAAGGTGGGGGGACTACTGTATTAAGATAAAAGAGTTGCACTTATTGGTAATACAAGACTGAGAATATGAAAAAGGGAGCAAGTGACAAAGGAAAGATTAAATTACTGTAGGAGGATAGGAACTGAGAGATCAGGGTACTAGAAGGATCATCTGTATGAATGCTAAAATCACAAGAATTATGATAGGAGTACAGTTAGAGCAGGAGAAAGCCAGGAGCTGAAATTTGACTGAAACAACAGGAAATGGCAGTGGGTGGTATAATCTGATAATGTGAGATGCAAAACTGAGCATTTTGAGAATGGGATGAAAAAAATGTCTGGAAGCACTTATTAGAATCAAGAAGGGGTCATCGACTCCCCCCTCTTGTCCCAGTGGTACTAGGAGAGTGAGAGAGAAAACAGCCACCACCAGCCATACCTGTGTTCTGCCCACCACGCTCCCAAATAAACACTGTTCTTCCTCATTTTCCTTTACATCTTGGTCGTCACTATCTGATTCATCAAAACTATCAAAAAGAAATGAGGAAATTCAAAACCCTCTGATACATCACAAGTACTTTTTAAAGTATCATATTGATTCAGTCCCTATGTAGATCAAGCTATCATATTATTACTAAAGGGTTTTCCAATTCTTGGCAAAGTATAGAATTTTCAAAATTGTATAATAGATATATGTTACAGTTATGGGAGGAAGACATACAGATGGCCAAAGGACACATGGAAAGATGCTCAACATCACTAATCGTAAGGCAAATGCAAATCAAAACCACAATAAGATATCATCTCACACCTGTCAGAATGGCTAAACTCAAAAACACAAGAAACAAGTGTTGGCAAGGATATGGGGAAAAAGGAATTCTTGTGCACTGTTGGTGGGAATGCAAACTGGTGCAGCCACTGGGGAAAACAGTATGGAGGTTCCTTAAAAAGTTAAAAATAGAAGTACCATATGCGGGCGCCTGCGTGGCTCAGTCGGTTGAGCAACTGCCTTCGGCTCAGGTCATGATCCTGGAGTCCCGGGATCGAGTCCCGCATCGGGCTCCCTGCTCGGCGGGGAGTCTGCTTCTCCCTCTGACCCTCCTCCCTCTCATGCTCTCTGTCTCTCATTCTCTCTCTCTCTCAAATAAATAAATAAAATCTTAAAAAAAAGAAGTACCATATGCTCCAGTATCACACTACTGGATATTTACCCAAAGAATCAATTCAATTCTTTTCAAAAAGATATATGCACCCCTATGTTTACTGCAGCATTATTTCAATAGCCAAATTATAAAAGTGGCCCAAGTGTCCATCAACAGATAAATGGATAAAGAAGATATATAGACACACACAACGGAATATTACTCAGGCATAAAAAAAGAATGAAATCTTGCCATTTGCAACAACATGGATAGAGCTAGAGAGTATAATGGTAAGTGAAATAAGTCAGTCAGAGAAAGACAAACACTACATGATTTTACGCATCTGTGGAATTTAAGAAAGAAAGAAAAAGAACAAAAGAGAGACAAACCATAAAACAGGCTCTTAACTATAGAGAACTAACGGTTACCAGAGGGGAGGTGGCTGGGGCAGTGGGTGACATAGGTGATGGGGATTAAGAGTATACTTATCCTAATGAGCACCGAGTAATGTATAGAATTGTTGAATCACTGTGTCGTACACCTGAAACTAACACTATATGTTAACTATATTGGAATTTAAATACATAAATAAGCAAATTTTAAAATAAATAAAGTTAAGGGGGATTCTTTCTTGTTACATGAAATCTTCCTACTCTTTCCTTCCATTTGACTTGCCTCACAAGTCGCCCCCCTCACTCACTCACTCTTCCCTCGCTATGCTGACCGCAAACGTCCATTAAAGCAACTGCATACATCTCTTCACCGCACCTGCAGCCCTTAAAGTTCAAACATGACACGCATCACCCCCAATTACCACCTTTAACAAATACTGAGTGAACTTCCACTTCATGCAAGAACCTGTGCTGTGGAACATTCCAATAGGCCCTGCTTGTTTAGACTGCTAGGGAAGAAAGTAAGTAGACATGTAAACAAGCTAAACTACCCACCAGATGAAAACAAGGGCTCTGACGCATGTTTAAGCATATGCTGAAGGAGCGGGGCAGCTTCCCAACCACAATGACCTCCGCCCTTCCCGAACCACCACCATTTCCGAGGCACCGTCAGACCCAATCCCGTCACCCTTCTGCCCCTTTACTGTCTGGCCCAGTCACCTCGCTGCCCCTTCTGGAACCTTCCTCCATCTCCATAACTGTTCTACTTTGTCCCTCGCACCGTGCTGCGCGCTCCTCCCTCAATATCCGAGGCTCTACTCTCTCTCTCAACAAGTCTTGCTTCCCCACCTCTGTCCCCTGAGGGTCCCAGCGTGGACCCCCTGGGGCTCCCAGGGGTGTCTCCCTCCTCCCGCCTCACGGCCCGAAGGCCCTAATCCTCCGGGATCAGTGGGTCCTCGCCGCAAACCCCACAGCCCCTCGCGCAGTCGCGCGTTCTCGCTCCGCCGCCTTCCCGGCCTCCCACGCGGCGAGGCCCCGCCCCCAGGTCACCTGACCGAGGCCGACCCTCCGCCCACCGAGCCCCGGGCGCTGGTCGAGCGCTGCACCCAGGCTGCCGCTGCCGCCGCTACCACCGCCGCCGCCGCCGTCGCGGCGCAGGGGCTCCGGGGCCGCGAGGAGCGGCCGAGCTCGCTGCCGCCTCTGCGCCGACTGGGCAGCCTTACGGCCCCACCGCTCTACCCCACCTCACAAGGGCCTGTGACCTCACCCGGCCGGGCTCGGCGGCCTGGACCCGAATGGAGGGGCTGCTCCCCGCGGGCTCTCCTCCGGGCACCTCAGTTTCGCCCTCCATCCTGCACTCCCTACCCTTCCTGCTGCTCTCCTTCTCCGGTGCGCTGTCCCGCCCTGGTCTGACCGCTTTTCAATGTTCTCTTCTATCCATCCTTTGAATACTTCCCGCCCTCCCTTCTAAAACATTCCATCCTTCTTGGGTTTCTACTACTCTACGACGGACTTCGGCGCAAGGTCCCTTGTTCCGCTACTTTGCAGAAATTTGTTCCAGGCTGCCTTTCAGACGGCTAACGCTTCCTTTGGGAAGAGATACTTTGTTTTTCTTTGAAAATCAGCTTCTTGTGTGTGTGCATCCTGCAGACCAGATGATATTGGTAAAAGACACAAAGCGATTTTTCATGGCTTTCCCCGATTATTGTGTCACTAAAATTTAGGAATCCAATTCAGTGAAATTAATCATTTTTAAGGTTTGCTAAACTAAATTTAGTAAGTGTTCTGTCAAGCAAAGAGCGTTTTGCAGTACTCTCCCCAAAAAGCCCACGATTTGAGGTATATGTTCTTTACGCAGAGGTAAATTTATTCACATGAATTGATTCATTGTTGGTGGATCTCCGTTAACATTGTGGTGAACAGCATGGGCTTTAGAGACAGATCTATTCAAATTCAGTTATTCAGCCAATTATCCGAATTACTTACTGTATGCAGTGGAGCAAACTTCTTAGGCTCTCTAAGCCCCAATTTTCCCATTCTTTCAGGATTGTGATAATTCAAAAATGTATATGTAGTGCTCAATAAATGCTAAAATAATTAATTCCTTCGGAGATACTATTGTGCCTGTTTGTATCTTAAATCCTGCTTGTAGGTATTCTTTAGTACTTTTATCATGTATGTGGTTTATCTCCCATAAGTCTATAAATAATCTGAGTGCTGAGACCATGTCTTTTTTTTTTGTAAACACCCCACCCTCCATTCCCTACTTCCCCACCCCCTACACTGTTTACAGTCACATCTATTAAGGGACTCAGCCCGTTTTCCACCTATTCATAAACCATCAACTTCTAATGTGTAAGGATTATAATGGTTTCGGTCTGTGTGTTGACCAACAGATTGTGGATGCTTCACAAATATTGAACACTTGTGGTTTTTAGTACTGAATTTATTGACGAGTTAGTTTCTGTATTAGTAGGTTTCACAGGACCCCCCCCCCCCCCAAAGTAGCACCAAGAGTATATTGGTTAGTATTAGATTCTTTTACCAGTAACAGAAAATCCCTAAATAATAGTGGCCAAACAAGATAGACTTTTATTTCTCACATTTAGGAGATTCAGAAATAGCCACTTGGGAGGCAAGATAATTGTTTACACAGTTGCAGGCACACCATCTTCTATTTAATTGCTCCACTGGCTTTCATTCCAGTGGCAGCTTCAGGGAGGTATGACAGAGGACCCTTCAATCAGACAAAAGCCTCTGTAAAGATTTTAAGGTTATGTTTCTTGGATCCTCTCATTCAAATAATACGCCTTCGAAGAAGCTTAAGGCTTTTGTCCTTCTGCAGAAGCCCAAGGTACAAAAAGATTTAGCTCAAAGATATTTATGGGTAGGGCTCTTATCTAATGGACTGAAACCCAAAAAGATTCAAAGGAGATTCATAATTTTTTAGACTATTGTATTGTCAGAAACCCTGCTAGCTTGGGCTGAAAGAGTCCAAGTACAAAAAGGAAAGAGGCCTTTTGGCCCCCAAGTTCTGTAAGCAGGAAGCAGGCCGAGAAAACTACTTAGATGTAAACACATGCTACCTTTAATAGAAAAATGACTTACGGCGTAAAACCAAGAGCCTAGAGGGTGGAACCAAAATCCATGAAAAATTATTCCCAGGCCTTGAATGTGGAACTATAAACCTGTACCCAGTGACCTGCTATGGACCAGGGACTTCTGTGAACCTTCTGTATTTCTGACTATTGGAACAGGAGTGTCTGTAGTACCCTAACTTTTACATTGGTTGTTGTAGGAAGGAAGCATATAGCTTTTTTCTGTATGACTTCAAATTGAGAGGTACTGTACTCAAGTGGCTGAATATAAGGAAATATATCCAAAAAGCTTTGTCTGCCCCAAGACCTATTTAGAGGACAAGACTCTGAATTTTGAGTGAATGCTATTATGAGTTAAGACTCTGGGGTCTTGGGAGGGGTGAGTGCATTTTGCGTATGGGAGGACTATAAATAATTTGTCACCAGAGGGTGGACTGTGGCCGTTTTAAAATATGTCCACAAATTCTTTGGTGTATTAGTTCCTTCTTGTTACTGTAACAAATTACCACAAGCTTAGTGGCTTAAACAACAATTTATGAACTTACATTTCTGGAGATCTGAAGTTCAAAATTGGTCTTACAGGGCTAAAATCAAAGGCTGCTTTCCTGAAGGCTCTAGAGGAAAATCTATTCCTTACCTTTTTCAGCTTCAGGAGCTATATGCATTTCTTGACGCATGGCCACCTCATTCTGACCTGTTCCCATCATTACATTTTCTACTCTCATTCTGACCCTTTACCTTCCTCTTATAAAAACCTTTATGATATTAAGGCTACCCAGATAATCCATGAGATTTCCCTGTTTCTGTCCTTAATCACACCAACAAAATCCTTTATTCCATGCAAGATAACATATTCACTGGTTCTAGGGATTAGGACGTGGATATCCTTGGGACGGGGGTGGGCAGGGGCAACAATTCTATCTACTTCAATGCTTGTTATCTTCAAAAGATGGCATCGAGTCTACTCTTCTTGAATGTGGGCTGGATATAGAAGACTACTTACAATGAATAGAGTATGGCAGAAGTGATAATATGACACAAAACTAAGTCATGGGGGCGCCTGGGTGGCTCAGTCGGTTGGGTGTCCAGCTCTTGATTTCAGCTCAGGCCATGATCTCAGGGTCCTGAGACCAAGCCCTGCATCTGGCTCCATGCTCAGTGGGGAGTCTGCTTGAGATTCTCTCTCCCTCTCTGTCTGCCCCTCCCCTGCTCATGCTCACTTGCACACTCTCTCTCTCTCTCAAATAAATCTTTAAAAACAAAAAACTAAGTTATAGGGGTGCAGTAGGTTAAAGGACTGACTCTTGGTTTCGGCTCAGGTCATGATCTCAGGGTCATGAGATCAAGCCCTATGTCAGGCTCTGTGCTCCACACAAAGTCTCCTTAAGACTCTCTTTCCCTCTCCCCCTACCCCTCTCTGCCATTCTCTCTCTCTCTCAAAT
This sequence comes from Mirounga leonina, assembly GCF_011800145.1. Lineage (NCBI taxonomy): Eukaryota > Metazoa > Chordata > Mammalia > Carnivora > Phocidae > Mirounga > Mirounga leonina. The sequence goes on along the minus strand of NW_023270708.1, from coordinate 989,198 downwards.
AAATAAATAAATCTTAAAAAAAAAAAAAAACCTAAGTCATAAAAGACATTGCAGCTTCCTCCTTGCTCTCTCTTGGATTACCCACCTAGGGAGAAGCTAGCTGACATGCCACAGAAACTGCAAGATAGTGTTTGCTATTTTAAGCTAATAAATTGTGGGGTAATTTGTTATGTAGCAATAGATAACTACTATAATCCCTTAGGTCACATCCTGATCCATGATGTCTGCTTAAATTCTAGCTATTATCTCTACATTCCAGCCTTCCTGAAGAAGGGGAGAAGAAAGGTATGTTCCCTCCCTTAAGTAGCATTTACTGGAAGTTGTATGCACCTCTTTCATTTACATCTCACTTCTTTGAGATGGACATGGCACACCTAGCTGCAGGGGAGGCTAGGAAACAGGATTTATTCTGGACAGCCATGTGTCCAACTGAAAATCAGGAGTTTTAATATTATGTGAGAAGGGGAAAACGGGGGGAAAATTAGCAACCTCTGTCACAAAGGGTGATTATAAGAGTCGGGAAAAGCGAAGTCTAGCATACGTCCATCAACATTTTTCCTTTTTCTTAACAAAGTAGTTTCATTGGCCACCAAATGCTATTTACACACCCAGCACTCTGCTCTCTCCAAAGATTCATGCCAATTGTGTATGAGTCACAGGAAAACCCAACTAATATATTACGTAAACCACAATGAATAGTGAAATTTTTTTTCTTACAAAGTTCTTTTCAGGGACAATAATAAAGAATAATTTACTGGGGGGCGCCTGGGTGGCTCAGTAGTTCAGCATCTGCCTTCGGCTCAGGTCATGGTCCCAGGGTCCTGGGATCGAGTCCCACATCAGGCTCCCTGTTCGGCGGGAAGCCTGCTTCTCCCTCTCCCACTCCCTCTGCTTGTGTTCTCTCTCTCACTATGTCTCTGTCAAATAAATAAATAAAATCTTAAAAAATAATAATAATTTACTGGGGAGATTTTGCTTAAAGGCTCTTAAATTTCCTAAATGTTGATTTCTAGATTTATATTCTATAAGCATGCTTTGATGCATTGTCAGAAAATACACAGCTGATGGAAATTGTTTCCTCTGTGTAAGAGATTGGAGAGACCTCACTATGACAGCAGTTGCAGGGAACACAATCATGTTCCTGACAATTTTCTTTTCACATACTAACCATTCTTGGGTAGCCACATTAAGTGGGCTTTTAAATTTTTATTTAACCATATAGTTAACCCCCAGAGGATCACAGGGAAAGAGAGGAAAAAAATAAAACAAGACAAAACCAGAGAGGGAAACAAACTGAGGGTTGCTGGAGGGGAGGGGGTGGGGGAAATGGGGTAACTGGGTGATGGACATTAAGGAGGGCACGTTATTTAATAAGCACTGGATATTATATAAGATGATGAATCACAGACCTGTACCTCTGAAACCAATAATACATTATATGTTAATTAATTGAACTCATTAAAAAACGGGATAAAATAAGACTTTTAAGTAGAAAAAAAAAACTATAGTTAACCCCTATCACAAGGATTTAAAACTACTTCCTTGTATGCTTCAGTCAAACTACAAAAAATTAGAAATATGTATTTCCAGAAATATATTACAAAGCCAAATAGAAATTATTTTTCAACAAGTATTAAATGGCTTCCTTGCAAAGCATATGCTATTGTTTCCTTACATCAGTGTGAAAAATGAGTGCACTGTGGCTCCTACTATAGAGTTCAGACTACAGAGGCCAAGAGTTGGGGGATTACTAATGTGATTTGACATACAGATTTTTATTTCATTTTCACAGAAAGTCCTCCATTTTCTTTCTCTTTTTTTTTTTTTTAATTTTATTTATTTATTTGACAGAGAGAGACACAGCGAGAGAGGGAACACAAGCAGGGGGAGTGGGAGAGGGAAAAGCAGGCTCCCCGTGGAGCAGGGAGCCCGATGTGGGGCTCGATCCCAGGACCCTGGGAATCATGACCTGAGCCGGAGGCAGACGCTTAACGACTGAGCCACCCAGGCGCCCCGAAAGTCCTCCATTTTCATCCAGACATTTAGTCATCAGTCGCCATGACATAAATAAAACACAGTGACTCTTACAAAATTTCACCATAAAAGGACTCAGTCTATGTTCACGTAATCTTTTTATGATGTCATGCACTATAATGTGTTTTTAAAAATGTACATTATGTAAGGAATGCAAGACTTAAAGGCAAAGATTATGAGTGTCCTGTAAAGTAACTTCAATCCCACACTGTCGAGGCTCAGTACATTTTAAATAGCAAAGTGAAGTTACAAATTCTAAAGTCTTATCCTATAGAATGATAGTGCAAATAATGAAGATATTGATCCCATCCCCTGTAAGTAAAAGTTCTTCTTAGATGCCTGCCAAGGATCCTGTTAGTTGTTGTTTTTCCCTGTGATTTTGACCTATTACTTCTTTTAGTTTTTCATGGGAATTGGTGGCTGACAGTGAACCCAAGAATTAACTTAAAAAGTTAATTTTGATCACTTAACTTGGAAAATGGATCAAAAGTAGATTTTCATTTTATGTGGGTAGATACTTGGTTTTCTTAATCTACCAGCCAAGCTCTGTTCATAATTTTTAGTAACTGAACTGACTTACTGCAAACTTATTAAGCCAGAAGGATAGGTATGTGACTCTTTATGTCAGTGGTTCTTTTTTTTTTTTTTAAGATTTTATTTATTTATTTGACAGAGAGAGACACAGCGAGAGAGGGAACACAAGCAGGGAGAGTGGGAGAGGAAGAAGCAGTCTTCCTACGGAGCAGGGAGCCCGATGCGGGGCTCGATCCCAGGATCCTGGGATCATGACCTGAGCCGGAGGCAGACGCTTAATGACTGAGCCACCCAGGCGCCCCAATGTCAGTGGTTCTTAGACTGGAGTATGCCACAGAATCACCAGGAAGGCTTAAAGAGAATGCTGGGCCCCACTCTCAGGTTTTCTGAGTTAGTAGTTCTGGGGTGTGGCCTTTGCATTTTCATTACCAACAATGTTAGTAAACTAAAAATTCCCATATGATACAGAGGCTGCTGGTCCTGGGACCACACTCTGAGACCTAACTCCTTAAATAAAAGTTGGGCATTTAAATGATCCTGGAAATAATTTGCCATTAAGCCTTTATTGTACCGATTTATGCCTCCTGCAAACAAAACCGGAGCTAAACTGACAGTCTGTTCTATTGAGGTTGCACAAGTTCTAAAAAATCCCCAATTAAAAGCAAAACAACTCTAACTCTTAGAGCGTAATAACCTACTGACTTTGAAAATGTTATTAAAGTCTAAAGAAAAACTCTGGACCGAACTTCAGTTCCCATAGCAGTCATCCTTCAGTTACATTTGGAAACATGCTTGTTCTAAAATAATCATTTTTGAGGCAATGACACTTACTCTTTTCACCCAAAGAAAACAGAAAGTACAACACAGGAAGAACTGGGCAGCCTTAGGTCAATTCGTTTTGGAAAGCACATTTAATTCACTGTTGCACAACTCAAACAGAGGGGGTGGTTGGGAAGTCAGGAAGGCACCTAAGTCATTTCAACCAGGAATACTTAACAAAGAGAAGTATCTTGAAATCATGGGTGGTCTAAGAATATCTGAGAGGTAAAGAACTGACTCCTTATGTGACAACTTGTCAGGAATGTTCAAAGCTTCCCGTTACTGTCCACAGACCCTGAGATTGAACATAAATTATCTCCAGATGAGCTGAGCATGAATAACCTTTTGGGGCCGTGCCAATGCCAAAATACTATTTAGATGTTCACCCTACATGAGGCCAGAACTGACTGCACTTCGTTATCTCGTGAACAGGTTCCCCCACATACAGACAAAGGCTTAGAAGCCTTGTTCCAGAAGCTCAGACAAGAGTCCTACCATTTTTTTTTTAATCTTTTAAATATGTTCTTCCTCCTTTGATACAATTTCTTCACATAAACCATCTTATCTAAAGAAAATATCCAACTACTACTCTAATGGACTCTTGTCTCAGTAGGCAAAAGGTATAGTTAGGTTTGAAACTTCTTGGATTCAACCCTCGACTGTACCCTTCAGTAAAGGGTAATCCATGGATGAGACAAGGCTCAGTCATTTGCCCCATTCCTAATTCCAAAAGCTTATTCTCAATGTTAGCCCACAGATACAGAATACATATTTCAGCTACTTTTATAGATGCCTTTTCCTTATACATGGATGCAAATGTGTGCAAAGTGAAATAAGAAATAATAAGCTAAGTGGAGCTTGAGTGCTACATCAGGAGATGTAACTGCTAACAAATGTCGGGGAAGGGGTTCTGAGAGAGAATAGAATGAGGCTCTTTTGTTGAGAAAGGTGATGTGGAATGACATCTGCTCTTGCCAAAGCCAGGTCTCTCAGGTCTCCCAACTAAAACAACAACCAGTAACATCTCACAGAATCTTAACTCCATGCTCGATGCCACGGGAAGTCCCAGCATCTTAGAATATCAACACCGAAACAGACCTTCTAGAGTGACTGGTCCAAACCTATCATTTTCCAGAGTAGAAAATTGAGCCCCAAGGAGAAGAGACTCGCCTTAATTAAGGTTAAAGATTCCTTAGCTGCAACACTGAGGCCAGGACTTAGATTTTCTGATCATCAGACCACTCTCTATAGGTCCTTCCCTTTTTCTTGATGGAATGGGGGTAAGGGTGGTGAGATTAAGGTAAATACCAACAGAGCAAACAGCTATGGCTAGGAAAAAAGAAAAGCCTGTATCCCACCTCCTCAGAAAAGGCCCAGCATGCCCCTGGGTCCATCCCCATAGGCTTCCAGGATGAGCGAGCCCTTACAGACCCAGTGACAGAGCAGCAACTGCCTATGAATGACGGCAAGTGGGAGGGTCTGTATCCAGTCCAAGTCTGTGTGGGTTTGTTTGTTTTTTTAACACTCTTCTTCCTCACCACCAAATAAAGTTACAAATATAATGCAAGTGTGATTATATACATACTCCTTTAGATTAAGCAAGCCTCATCATGGTTTCAGGTGACCCAATGAGAAAAATAAAATAAAATTGCACTTCTGGCCTCTCGGATTAAAGACTGAGTTAAAATGAGGCTGCCCAGCCCACAGGAGAATAGGCCACACACGCCAATACAACTGACCCAGCATTCCAAATGTGGCATTTATGCCCAGCAGACTCAGAGAGCCATGGGAACGATTCCTTCACCCAAGGACAGCCAAGAGGTAGATAAATGCAATCAGCCGCATGGATGGATGGATGTAGCACACAGAAGCACCAGGTTGGGTGTGTGCAGGTGCCCTGGACCAGGGGCGGAGGGCCTGAAGGGTGGGGCCAGACCTCTGGCTCTAATCACAGCACTCTCCCTGGGAGGAAAAGTGTTTGGTCATGAAAGAAATCCCCAGGATGTAGCAAATGTCTACAGCAGTGGGAGTGTGGAAGTAGAAGGTAAAGAAGCAATGCTGGTCTAAGGGTGACACACTTCTTCTAAAGGAACTTCTAGCGTGGAGCTGCCGATGAGACAAATATGAAGGGTGATGATGATGAACTGGGGGACCGTGGCACATTCATGCAGGCCATGCATGACCCCTGAGTGGCCCTACCATCCTCACTCCCCACAGAACTGCTAGCAAGATTTCTCCTTCAGCCTGAGGGAAGGGAAAGGAGATAAAGGCCCAGATGACACAAGGCTGCCAAGCCCAGCAGTTGCTATCAGAGCTGCTGAGCGTCAGGCCCAAGAACCATGAACTCATAGTAGAGTCAAGGTCCCTTTCTCTGGAATGAGAGGCTCAGCCCTGCCCTCCTCTTCAGGAAGAAATGGCCAGAAAAGGAAAGCTGGCTTCTCACTGAGGTAATGTAGAACACTTGCTCAGCTGTGTCGGTCACCCTCAGGTTAAGCAGGAAGAATCCCTGAAGGAGGCATTCTGTGGATGGCTGAGGAGCTCCGCTTACCTGGGACATACCACAAGTTTGAAATTACACATTCCCCCACACGCAGCACACTCACATGGACACACGCACAGAGACCCACACTTCCACAGACTGATGTTCTTCCAAACCACCCCACGCCCAGCCCCCAATCCCGCCCCACAGATATCGTTCCCTGTAAACATGACAGCAGAGATGTCCACAATTCTGGGACAGCCTGATAGTGATCTGAGGATGACTCCTTGTCATTAAGTGCCGCGGTAGGTGATGTTGGTGAAGGTGGATGTGGCCTCTTTGAACAGTGGGTTGTTGGCCTATGGAGAGAACAGAGAAGCAGTGAATTCCTCACCTCTCCCCTTCCCTCAAGGATTACATTTCGTCTGAAAAGTCTACCCAAGACACCCTTCTCTGGGATATACCATTGATGAACCACTTAATGCTCATTGTACCCCATATTCACCCTTAAGATGGGAATGGATAGGAAATAAGAGCAGAGGGAAGATGGAAAGCCATCCTACTGCTATTTCTAAGGGGCTGAATCCAGCCCATTACTTTTTGGGGGATCACCAAACATTTCAGGATCTCTTTTTGCCAGTATTGATTTCTTGCCTCTCTCCTGAACTCTCTCTTTTGCCCTTCTCCCTATTTTTCCTTCCTTGTGACCATGCTGGGGGAAGTGGGCAGAGATGGGAAATGTAGCAGGTGGTAGCTGAAACCGAGAGGACAGCTTTTGCTCAAAATAATTTTAATTTGTTCTCATCTCATCCCTCCAAGCACTACCCACAAATTGTCATGTTAGCAAGAAAAAATAAACCCTCACTGGGTTTCCCAAACTCTTTTCTTTTCTCTTCTTTTTTTTAAGATTTATTCACTTATTTGGAGGGGGTGGGGCAGAGAGAGAGAATCTCAAGTCTCCCCCTGGACATGCATGGAGTCAAACAGCCATTTGGAAGGTCCAGAAAAAAGTTAAAATGTGGAAGATGAACCAAAGAAGAACAGAGTAAAATTAAATATACAGAAAGTTCTCAGTAGATGATTGTTTCATTTAATTCTATCAGGATAAACTACAGGGAGGATTTTTTTTTAAGATTTTACTTATTTATTTGACAGAGAGAGACACAGCGAGAGAGGGAACACAAGCAGGGGGAGTGGGAGAGGGAGAAGCAGACTCCCTGCTGAGCAGGGAGCCAATGAGGGGCTCGATCCCAGTACCCTGGGATAATGACCTGAGCTGAAGGCAGACACCTAACTGATTGAGCTACCCAGGCACCCCAAGGATATTTTTTAAGAGGCTGGCCCAAAAAGTAATTCCTATCATAACTTAATTCCCTCCCACAATCGGGCAAGCTGCTTAAGCTCTCTGTGCTGTTTCCTTATCTATAAAATGGGAAAAATAATGCTGCCTCCTATCTAGGGCTGTTACAGGGATGGAAGAAGTTAATACCTAAAAATCATTTAGAACAGTTCCTAGTATATGGTGAATCCTCAGCAAAAGTTAGCTCTTTTTTTTTAATTTTCTGTTTGTGTTTAATGCTTTGGACTTCATCAGGATATAATGTATTATATGTTCTCAGTGTAGAATTCTCAAGTTTGTCCTATCTTCTTCAACTGGAGAAGTCTCTTTTTCATTGCATCAGTGTCCAGAGCAGAGCTGGGCCCTACCTGTGTTCAGTCAGTACTCACTGACATGACTAGTTGTCACTATGTGGTAGAGAGAGAATCGGGTGGGGTTTCCAGGTATAATAAGGACAATGGGACCATCTCCTAATTTCCAGAACAGAGGCTAACAGGGAAATTATGGGCTAGCTGAACCTGGCCACCCTATGCATCTGCAGCTTCCATTTGAGGCTCTCAAACCAATGACTTGAGAAAATGCCGAGCCCAGCCTCTTACCGTGTCCCATTTTGCTCTGGCTCTCTCTTCCTCAAATTTAGCAAACTCCTTCCGGTCATGGATGGTGATGAGGAGCTTCCAGATGAGCAGAGTAGCAAGGCCAATGAGCAAAATGGCCCCCATCACTGAAAGCAGGACCACCAGGATGTCAGGACCCTTGGGACACTCTGTCAGGAGAGAGCACAGAGCAGAGAGGTTGTGAATGTAGCAGGAATCACTTAAACTGGTTATGAATAGATCTTCCTGACCAAGAAAGAAATTACTAGAAAGTTCTCTAAAGGAAACAGGACTTAGGAAATACAACTAATTTTTTAAAGGAAGGGGTGTCGATCTTTAAGACAGCAGTAATCTGTTCTGAGTGGTTTAAGTCAGAGGTCATAAACAGGTCACCCATGGCAGAATCAAACCTATGTAAGTGTTCATTAAAAATCTGATTTTATGTTAACTACACCGGAGTTAAAAATAAAAACTTAATAAAAAATTTTTATTTTGTTGGCAACATTGAATAATCAGGAGATTATCCCCCTGAAATTTCAGATTCTTCTTTTTCTCTTTAGGAAAAAAAAAATCAAAAGGTCTGGAAACACTGAACCCACAGGGCAGCCCTGGTGAGATGTGAGGAGCAGCTGTCCCCATTGGATGGGACACATTTTCTAGTTTGCCAGAATTCTCACCATCCTCTTTTCTCCACTAAACAGAGGCAACAGGTAACTTATTGAGGCCATGCTACCTTGCGCTCTGGAGTTAGCCTGCCTGGGTTCGAATCCTGGCTTACCACTTACTTTGCTATGGGACCTTTGATAAATTATTTCACCTTTCTGGGTGTCTGTTTCCTATTTCTCCATACATTTAAAGAACTCAGAAGACTGCCTGGCACAAACTCAGTGCTCAATAAATATCAGCTACTGTTATTACTGGCCTTCCTGTTATATCTGACTGTTTTCACTAAGTTATGTACCTAGCTCCTGTAGGCATTTGTGTTTGTTACCCTGATTTAGGTATGTACATCCCTGAGGGCTGGATACCTAATGACCTTGTTAGCATACTTAGAGACCAGGAGGCCTGCCAACCAAGAGAATATTTTGGGCTCCTTCCCAAAATATTTCATCATCTAAAATCTTAACCCTATTGAGAGCTGACTTCCTGTTCAAACCCAGTCAACAACCAACACAGACAGAGGTGCGTCACCCTTCTGAGGGCCGAGCTGAGTGTGCTCCATGGAGCTCTGCTTCCCATAAACCACAGGTGTCTGATGGGTGACCTCACTCCAGTGACTTCTCAGGTGTTAATGTAATTAGGTATTTGGATATATGAGTATTGATGGGTGTGGAGAGGAGGTCACACCCACTTTCCACACTGTCTCCCACCTTCTTCTCTAAACATATACTCTGTGCTCACCACACATGACCCAAAAACAACCACCAACACAAACCCAAGCTGGCTCTTTCCCAAGCCACCAAATTACAACCTGTCTATAATTAAAGAAGCATCTGGAGAGAGGCTCTGAGGTCCCAGTGTCTGAGTTCCCAGGAGTGAAGGGTCCCAGTTCTTCTGGGAAAAACAATTACAAATTCTCTGGAAGATAGGGCTGACCCTCAAACCTCAAAGTAAAATCTCTTCAATTCTGTATGCCAGTATGGACAGGACAGGTAGAATGTCAAGAGATCTTCAGGGAAAAGCATCTGTTAAGCAATTGTCCTTAAGGGGGTGGATGGCAGGCTTCCTGGAAGCAGAGGACAAGATCAGGTGGTCTCTAGAAAGCTCTCCTAGCCACAGTGATGAGGACCCATGGTGGGGACCTGAGGTCAAGAAAGATTGGGTAGGACTAGCAGATTATACAAAAGTATAGGAAGTCCAGTTAAATGTGAATTTCAGATAAACAATGAATAACTTTCTAGCCTAAGTATGTACTAAATATTGCATGGGATATACTGTATTTTCCAGGAAACCCTATGTGAGAGTGATGAGGACCCAGCTCAGGGGATCCCACTCTATGCAGGCTGAACACCACCCAGCCAATGCCAAGCCCTTTGGTAGTGCTCTCTCTGCTGCCCTGAAATGGTCCAGCCCTTCAGGGAGAGCATCTACAAGGGCATGAGTTAAAGAAGAGAATGGGAATAATCTTCTATACTCCAGGACCTCAAGTGCTACATTCTGCTTGAAGCCAGAGCACCTGAAAATGGTTGGAGGTGGTGGGTGAGAGGAGAGGCAGAACTTGGAATTCCAGGGCAATAAGGTATTAAATGTAGGTCTGGGATCCCATTTCCCAAGGTGGAGGAAGGGGTCCACATCAGAAAAGTTACCCCCCATCCAGGGGTTATTTGTACCAGCTCAGGTTATCACCATCTTTATTCCCCACAACTCCAGGTAAGGAGATCCAGTCAAGAACATCAAGCCAAAAGATTTTGGTAAGTGATATAGCAGAAGCATCAGTAAGGATTATTGCAGCAAAGACGTAAAGTAATGTTAAACCCAAAAGCAAGAACATACCGCCCTTCTGAAAGGAGAAAGGACAAAGGTACAGATATGGTGGGTATAGAAAAATCCATGAAATGTGTTAATACAGGTAGATGGGAAAGTGTGGGGGGTCACGGCCAAATAATCCACAGATACATATCCAGACTCTTCCCTTTCCCCTTCCCATGTTAGCTTTCCCTTGAGTCAATAAAGAAAATGAAGGCCATACCCTTTCTTTTTTTTTTAAAGATTTTTTATTTATTTCTTTGACAGAGAGAGACACAGCGAGAGAGGGAACACAAGCAGGGGGAGTGGGAGAGAGAGAAGCAGGCTCCCCACAGAGCAGGGAGCCCAACGCGGGGCTTGATCCCAGGACCCTGAGATCATGACCTGAGCCAAAGACAGACGCTCAACGACTGAGCCACCCAGGCGCCCCCATACCCTTTCTTTACCACCCTTCTTCCTTCTAAAGGTGAGAGCCCTGGGCAAGGCTGGTGAACAATATCACAGATGGGGCACCATGCTTTCCTCTACCCATGGAGCCAGCAACACCCTGGCTGACACAGGTGTAGCAGAGCTTCTTCCCCCTTTTGCCCCCTTCCTTCTCCAAGCAGCCCAAATTCTCCTAGCAGGTATCAAGAGGTATACAAGCCTGCCTGTCTCCTAGGAATAATCAGTCCTATGAATTCACTCAAAAACCATTTATCAAGTATCTTCTTTGTAGATGACTGAGCCAAGTATGGATATAACAATAGATAAGACAGTCCCTGTGTTCACGGAGCTTGTGATCTACTGAGAGAGATGGGTGATGAAAGAGGCAATTTAATGGTGTGATGAAGGCACTTCTAAGGGAAGCACAGCTGCTCTGAGCCCCCAACCGAATCAGCAGCATGGATGCCAGAGGAGGTCTGAGAAGGCTCATTAGGGGAAGTGATGTATCCAAAACAGAGGCACTCAAATATTGGGGTGTTTCACACTTGCTGGGAGCACTAATCAAGAACACAGAGGCAGGCGCCTGGGTGGCTCAGTTGGTTAAGCGACTGCCTTCGGCTCAGGTCATGATCCTGGAGTCCCTGGATCGAGTCCCGCATCGGGCTCCCTGCTCGGCAGGGAGTCTGCTTTGCCCTCCGACCCTATCCCCTCTCATGTGTTCTCTCTCATTCTCTCTCTCTCAAATAAATAAATAAATAAAATCTTAAAAAAAAAAAAAAAAAGAACACAGAGGCTCATGGAAGTAGGATGGGGCTCAGGACTCTGGGTTCTTTTTAACAAGGGGGAACATACAAAAGTTTGAGACCCACTTTTCTAAAGCAGGGACTGCAAACTATGGTCTGGGAGCCAAATGTGGCTTGCCATCTGTTTTTGTAAATATGCTTAGGCTCATACATTAAATAGATGCTGCTTTCCTGTTACAACGGCAGAGTAGTCATGGCAGAGATCACATGGCCCACAAAGCCTAAAATATTTAACATCTGGCCCTTTGCAGAAAGAGTTTGCTGGACCCTGGTCTGAAGGAAGATCTGAAGGAATTCCTACAGCTGTTAAGAATGTCAAGCAACCAACTGACTTAGTCTCTGCCTTCAGACATTGTTCCTTCATTCCCAAAAGTTCCTATCTAACCCCTGCCATAACATAGTCCTTGTCCCTCAGCAGTGTCATTATTGATTTACATGCACCTCTCCCCTGGCCTGTGAGTGCCACATCTGCTTTATCTATTGTGATACTCCCAGCACTGAGTCCACTGCCTGATATATAGTAAGTACTCGAAAATATTTTCTAATTATTCATAGCTTAGTCTGTTGTTTAAGAGAAAGGAAGGAGACAGAGGTAGTAAGGGGAAGCAAGCAAATCTACTGTGGTTAGATGGTGACAAGCCTGTAGTTGGTCTGTGTGTATGACAGATGGGCTCCTCCTGCTTCCAGAGGGCCTTGAGAGCAAGCACCCTCTTTTCAGTGTTCAGGGCACCTTGGGTGGGTGCCTCAAACCCGGCACCATGTCTCATGGTCAACTTGGTAAGGTCAACACCTCAAAGCATCAGGCCTTCCTCTGAAGCAGCAAGCAGGTTGCTCTTGGCAACCACCTAACTTTTAGTAAAGCAGATGCTGAACAGTCCTAGACTTTAAATTCCTTACTTCTTAACATTGTCATCTCAAAAAATGCCATAATATATTTTGTCCCTTCATGGGATCCATATCTACCTTCTTTTTTTTTTTTTTTAAGGTTTTATTTATTTATTTTAGAGAGAGAGAAAGCATGACTGGATGGAGGGGCAGAGGGAGAGGGAGAGAGAGAATCTTAAACAGACTCCACACTGAGTGCAGAGCTCGACGTGGGCTCAATCCCATGACCCTGAAATCATGACTTGAGCCAAAATCAAGTCCGCCATTTAACCAACTGAGTTACCCAGGCGCCCCCCTCTACCTTCTTCCTTTCCTTACCCACCTTCTTATTTTTCTATCTCCTCAATTAGCAAAGTCGCTTTCTCACTAATATATGTATTTAAATATCACCCATACTCCAATGACAGGCCCTAACTTATCACTTGTAAGGTCAGTCTTAAACTGGCTGTTCTGTGTAAGAGGAGCGATGGATGGAAATTACTGCTTAACATGGCCCTTAGGGTTCACTCACCTGGCTCTTCTACCACATAGAGAATGGACTTTCCACTCGAGTCTTCATAGTACTGGAATCTGACGACACAGTCATCCTCATTCTTGTATGTACAATTCACTGCATCCTTCCCAGTATCCTCTGAGGAAGGGAAAAAGATGGAAAAATGAAAAGCGAGTCAATTCCTGGAATATGGGGCCATCTCCAAGTCCCAGTTATGAGACTTCTGAGAAAGTATGCAACAGGAAACCCTATGCCTGACGTTAGGCAAGATGTCTAGATTTGAGATGGCCTGGCAATTACCTCTAGATGACCCTCACTTCTGTATTTTGTCCCTCACAGGCCCTTTTTGGTTCTTATTCCTTCCTCTGGAAGGGACATGACATAACACATTCCACGGTCTGATTCAAAGCCCGGCCCTCCCACCTGCCAGCTGTGTAATACTAGGGAAGTTACTTGATCTCATTGGCTCTCTCTTTCTTCATCTATAAAAGGAAAATGATACCCCACCTCACAAGGTTGGTAGAGAACTAAATAGCATAAAGTAAACAGTACCTAACACACAGTGGGTGTTCCCTTCCCTCTCTTTCCCTTCTCTGCTTGCCCAACGATTCTTAATAATTCATTGACTCAGCCCTTATATTTCTTCCATTTCTGCTTCTGATCCAGTGCTCCTCTCAAGCCATCCCTTCTTCTCGGACTCCCATCATGTTTTGTAGGCTTCATCCCTTCTGATTCTGAAACCTCTTATTCTGACAGGGAAACGATAAGTACCCCTCCATCAGCTGCACTATATCCTCCAGTGATGAAGCCGGATGGGTAAAACTGACACATGATGAGGTTAAGCAAATGTCCCAAGGTTGCACCACAGGTGCATGATGGAGCAGGACTAGAACTTGAGTCTCAGAGCACATCCTACAGACTTGAACCCAACAGGCCTTCAGAAAACCAGTGGTATAAGAGTACAATGGAAAGGGTAAGGATTTCCAGATTTAGTTCTAAGCTTAACTTGTTTGGGCAGATTATGTAACTTGCCTGAAATTCCATATCCTCATCTGTAAAATGAAGATAACAGTACTACAGTTCTACTTTACTAGGTTGTTGAGAAAAGGATAAGATGGTGGGTATGAAAGGGCACTTTCATAACTTTTATAACTCATACAATTCCATACAAACAAGCATTCATTTTTATGATTATCATGGCATGGGGGGAGGAGGTATGAGAAATACTTAATCAGCTAACCTGTGATATCCATCTGGTCTAGGTAATAAAAACATCTCACATTTCTCTCAGCAGTTTCTCCCCACTGAGCTAATCATAGCATACACCCAGTCTCTTCCAGAGGAAAAGCTGTGTCTTCAAACTCAATCCCCAAATCACTATCCTCACTCCCAGCCCCACCTCTAATATTAGCCAAAGGGTCCAGAGATCTGACCCTTTCTGTAAAACCCCAGCCAGAAGCTGACTGTGTCTTACTATGGCTCTCACTAAAAAACATGTTTCCTGCCTTCATGGGAGATGGCTATCTCAGGAGAGATTACCATCTCCCTGCTACCAGCCAATGCCTAGCTGATCCAGATAATCATATCAGATGTGCTGACAGCAGCAAAGATTATCTCCTTTTAAGTCAAGGTAAAGTACAAACCAGAGTAACTGCAAGCAAGAGTTTCGCTCCCCACTGTATTTTTATCTGTCTTATTCCAGGAAGGGCTCCATCATGAGTTTAACTACAAATCCATAAAGGTAAAGGTTTCCCTCCAAACCAGCAAAGCAGTATGCCTGGGCACTGTTTAACACTCTTCGTTAAGTAAACTCAGTAAATGCTTTACTAGCTTCCTAAAATGATGCCTGTCACTCTGTGCCTCAGTTTCTTCATCTGTAAAATGGGATGCATTGTCTTCTTTTCCTTGAGGGGGTAAAGTTAGGGTCTGAAATCAGGCATACTTTAAAAGTTATTTATAGGATCTTGCTGAGTCTGTGGGTGCTGGGAAGCAGAATGGGGAGGGACTGTGGAACCAATGAGTAGAGGTGCAAGAGGACTCAGGGAAGCCAGCTTTTATGGAGTGCCTAGCAAGCATCAGGTCCGCACAACATGCCTTTGAGGTGGGAATTATTCTTCCATGTTACTGATGAGAGTTGAACAGTTTCTGGGGTTAATTGCACAATTTTAGAAGCTGTGTTTGTGTGTGTGTGTGTGTGTGTGTGCACGCAACTCTGAGATACACTGAACTTACTAAGTTCCTTCACAGACTCGATCTCATCACGACAGTAACGGTGGCAGGTATTGTCCTCATGGAGGGCTCCTCGGTCAAATTTCTTACACTCCACACACTCCCTAAAAGAGAGAGGACACAGAGATTAAGACAAGGGAAGAGCAAACTTACAAGGCTTCAGTCCGGCTCAGACCTCCACACACCAGAAAGCTGCTCCACCTCAGAAAACAAACAGCTGTACCACAATCCCGGGGGCCCAGAGGGTCCGGTCTGTGAGCTCAGGGTGGGAGGCCTGGCAGGCAGAGGGCCCCAGCACCATCATTAAACTTCCTCATGGCCCAACCGAGAGTATGACAGGAAGTGAAGCCTATGCCAGACTGGGGAGCCTTAAAGGCAGAACCGGTCATGTAATCTGGTTGCCCAGTGCAAAGGCAAATGTCAGGTCCCTTGTTTAAAAATGACTAAGAGGGCACCTGGGTGGCTCAGTTGGTTAAGCGACTGCCTTTGGCTCAGGTCATGATCCTGGAGTCCCTGGACTGAGTCCCGCATCGGGCTCCCTGCTCGGTGGGGAGTCTGCTTCTCTCTCTGGCCCTCCCCCCTCTCATGTGCTCTCTCTCATTCTCTCTCTCTCAAATAAATAAATAAAATCTTTAAAATAAAATAAAATAAAATAAAAATGACTAAGAATTACAAGACAGGGCCAGCAGAGCGGTAAACCAAGTGCGGGGCTCTTCTACGCACGGGGCGCTGTACAGATGCACAGGTTTCGCACCCTAAGAGTCCAGCCCTGCTTAAAGTGGCCAGAGAAATGGCAGGAGCATCCCCTGACTCCCAGATGAGTGAAGTACATGCTCGTGACCTTCTCCCGTCTCACAGTGTCCTTCATAACTGCAGCCCCACATCTCCCACAGAATCAGAATATCAGCACAGGAACATTCCCCTGGAAGCTCTCTGGTTCAGCCTTCCTCCCAACTCAGGGATTCAGGGTGCCAGCCCAGGAGAGCGGGTTTCTCCACCTGGAGTCCCCAGGGTGTTACTTTGGCCCCTGCCTGGTTGGCTCCCCCTCCGTTTCCCCACCTCTTCAGCGGAAAGAGGAAAGCTAGCCTCTTAGCCGCAGGGGACTCTTCCTCCTAAAGCTCTGGTGAGTAAGGGACAGACCCTGGAGGAGTGGGAGGGCGGTGGATTCCAGCCTGGGGGACCCTCTCCCTCCTGCCAGCACCCCGCTCTCTCCAACTCGCTTCTCAGCCCACTCACTTCTTAAAGGTGCAGGCGTCGGGGCAGGTGGGGCACTTCTCGCAGGTGTCCCCGTAGGAGCCGGGCTGGATGCACACGCAGCTGCCGCACTCACACTTGCCACGGCCGCTGCACAGCAACCCGTTGCTGGACATGCAGGTGTCCGTGCGCGTGGTACAATTGCAGTAGTAGCCAGTCCAGTCTGAGTCACACAGGCAGTCCCCACAGCTGCACTGGCCGTGGCCTGCAAGCACACAGCCCGAGGGGGCGGCAGCAGGTGAGGGTCCCCACCTCCCCCCGCCCTCCTCCTGTCGCCCCTCGTCAGCACCGCACTTCTGTGCTTTCCCTCCATCCTCCCCGGGCCAAATCCACTGCCTGCCCTGTGTTCTCCTGGCGTTTACATGGGCCTTTATTTTAACCCTTACGATCAGCCCATTTGCCTGCCTATCTGTTTCTCCTTCTAGACTGTGAGCTCCACGATGGGAGAGGACGTATGTTTGTCCGCAGGGAGTGATTAGCATAACATCTGAAACACAGGAGGCAGGCAATTAATGTTTTGTTTATTGATCCATTTACTCAACAAACACTGCTTGAGCTCATGCTGGGCACCAGACATTCAGCAGTGAACAAGACAGGCAAGGCCCCTGTGGCCCTAGAGCTTATGTCCTAGCTAAATTCCTGGAAAACGTACACGTTCAGCGTGTGCCCTGTGCTTTATTAGCAGAGTATTGCAAAGAACCAGCAGCGCTAGTAGGAAAGAGCTATTCACTTTACTGCAGGAGTGTAGGAATGGGAGAGAGGGGCCTGGGGTGGGGGTTAGGTTGGTTAAATGCAGGTTTTAACTCTTGGTGCTACATCCCCCTAATTACTTAACAAGGCTTGAAAACTTGGCTCCCAAACTCAGAAGAAAAGGTGACTCATTCTCAAGGATTCTGAATCAGGAAGAAGTGGATGAATAATAAAAATCTGATTGTTTATCAGAGGAAAGGCAGGGAGCAAGGGGGAAGTAACCTCAATTGGTCTGAAAACCACACCACTTGTGTGAGAAATGGGCCCCAAGATGGTGGAGGAGAGGGAGGTGCATGGGCAGGCTCAAACGGCCGCTAGCTGGCACCTTCAGCATCCCAGTGACAGCCAGGCGAGCGGGGCCCCACAGTGTCCACTACACCCAGCTTTTAGTGATGGCTCCCGGACAGGGAAAGGCCGACGCCAAGGGGACTGGCAGCACTCAGAGGCCTCGGCCTCCTCAGAAACCCCTGTCCCATAGTGTTCCCTTTGTGAGGCCCAACAAAGTGATCTTTGAGAAGACGGTCTGCCAGGCCAGCCCGAGTGGCAGGCTAGAGCCAGCAGGCCCTGGCAGGGTCCACCCAAAAAAGGAAGCCACAGTGTGGTAATGTCACAGGATGGGCACCCCGCCAGCCAAAGGGTGGCTGAGCCTGGGTTCACAGGGAAGTCAGAGGAGGGCGGTGAGGAATGAAGAGAAAGTGTAAGAAAGAGGAGGGAAATAGGAAAGAAGGCAGCAGGGGAGGGGTGGAGATGAGGGAGGGGGAGGGGAAAGGGAGGAGCAGGCCTTTCAGGTCCTGTGGAAGGCAACCACTCTCCCTGAACAGCTTGACCCTCTGGGCTGATGCTTAGCTCCTCTCCCCTGCTTTATGAGCCAGCCCTTTGTTTGACATCCTACTTCCTCCATGAAGTCACCCAGGCTTCCTCTGCCTACAGTGAGTCTCTCTCCAGTGGACTCCTATAACTATTCCCCAAGGATACCTCACTTCCGAGACCGGGCAGGTTCTGCCTCATGCTGTGAATTATCCTTAGGTAAGTTAATTAAGGGCAAAACTGTCTTATCCATGCCTCTTGATCCCACAACACTACAGCACAGAGCCTGGCTCAGGGGCGCCTAATCAATCTACGCTCATGGATGTGGCAGGTGGGGAGTCCCTTGAGGACAAGGATGCACTCCCTGGTGTTTGAGGCAGGGGTGCTGATAACATGTAACCACAAAGGCCATACCCCGGTGGGGAGGGGGGAGGGGGAAGGCCAGAGGCTGGGGAAATAGCCAAGTGGTAGCGTGCCACCCTCATGGGCCACGGCTTGTGGCAAAGAATAGACCACAGGCCAGCAGCTCTGGAGAGAGACAGTGGTGAACAGGTGTATAAGCTGAGCAGTCAGGAATCAGGCATGACCCCTGTTCACCCATTTGGACTGAGTGCCTGGCACAGAACAGGTGTTCAATAAGTATGTGTCCCTGAGTATCTGTCCCTGGAGAGTGTGATGGTGGCACCACAGGATCTAGGCCCGAAACCAGTAGGCACACAACACTCTGGCTGGAAGCAGTGGGGGGGAGGCCTCTCAGAGACTACAGTGGCTGCCTGGGGTTCCCTCATGAATTAAGCTGGAGCACACGGGGGACAAGCTGTTCTTGCACTGGTAGGAGGCAGGAAGCAGGCTGCTGACCCAGGCAGCTTTGTTTTATGGCTTCGGGGCAGCCAGCAGCTGAAGGAAACCCACTCTGGATGGGATCCCTCCCACAGGGCGTCACACCAGACCAGGAACCACGAGGCACAGAGGAGGAGTAGACCTCCCTCTGTCCTTGGTGCCCCCGAGGGGCTGTCTGTAGGCCTTTCCTAGGACAACCCTCTCCCCATGGTCTCCCACATCAAACTTAACCAATTCCCTTTGGCACTTTGAATACGATGTAAGTACTATTAAGTATTACAATGAGCTGAAATTCCTGCCTCACCCTCTAACTCAAACTGCTGTTTGTGTGTGTGTTGGTGTGTACCTGATCTCTCTCTCCCTATCATTTCTCTCCCATCTCTCGATCTCTCACTCAAATTTTGTTGGCTTGAGTAAAGGAAACAATGTTGCAGATCATAAAAACAAGCCATTTTTATGTTACTAGGGCATGTTTTAGAATGACACAGATTCACCTTTCTAACCAAGCTTTCTTAGACTGATGTTAAAGTGAACACCTAGGTAGATTAGCTCAGCTCATTAAGCCCCAGTGCAAAGGAAGCCAATCTGAGTCATAGATTAGATCACCATAGAAGCCAATTATAATCTGTTGATTGGCTACACAATACACCCAAAAACCAATCCCAGCCAGTTTGCAAATGTCTTCGATCTGTCACAAGAGGGATCAAACCTCAGTGATCATAGCGCAGCAAAAACCTCTCCCCAGTGCCCCAGGAACTACTCAGACATGCTGACTCTCAGGATAAAGACTAACTCACATTACTTTGATTTCTTCTAGCTGGAGAAGCATCCTAGGAGTGGTCTTCCGGGCAAGGAAAAACCAGCTTGAGATTTTCAATGGGCCTCAAGATTTTACAGAATTTTGTCATGAGAAGGACAAAACCTCAGTATCCTGCAGGTAGAAGGACTTGACATCGTAATCCTCCATCTGTAGGCTGGACCCCTCAATGGCAATGCTTTCTAATTTATGGGCTGTCCAGCGTGCCAGCCACTAGCCACATGTGGTTCCTGCGCAAAAGAGGAACTGATGTTTTCATTTTTCACTCCATTTAAATTTATTTAAATTTTGCTTAAGTTATCATTCCATTTGATGAATTTAAATTTAAATAGCCACATGTGGCTACGACACTTGACAGCACAGACCTGGGACAGTAGTGCCCAGAGTGATAACAAAACAGTGCTGACATATCATCGGAGTTTGCACTTTTCCCGCCATCATTCCAAGTGTCTGGGCTCCTTACATGTGCTCCATCGTCTCGCTTTTTTTACTATTGTCCAAGTCTCATGATGAAAAGACAAATTCACGTAAAACAAATATTGCTGGGGCGCCTGGGTGGCTCAGTTGTTAAGCGTCTGCCGTCGGCTCAGGTCATGATCTCAGGGTCCTGGGATCAAATCCTGCATCAAATCCTCTGCTCAGTGGAGAGCCTGCTCCTCCCTCTCCCACTCCCCCTGCTTGTGTTCCCTCTCTCGCTGTGTCTCTCTCTGTCAAATAAATAAAATCTTAAAAAAAAAAAACAAAAACAAATATTGCTAACTTTGCTAGATAGTCTGATAGCATATATTCTCCAAACCTGTAACTACCAAAAATCTAATTACCATCAGTCAGTGATTTTTTTTTTTCTTACCTAAACATAAGCGGTTGGTCCCTATCCTCGAAAGGATTAGGAACCAGTATTAGAAGGGCAAGTGAAAGAAAAGAAGAAAACTGCCTTCACCTTCGCGCTTCCCCACTCAGCCCCAAGCTATTCTAGGAGGGGAGTCCCTCGGAGCCCAAGCTCACTTCCGCTTCTGTGTGTACCCCAGGAGCAAGGACTTGGGGAGCTGGGAGGGGTTAAAGAGAACTTCCTTCTGCTTTCTGCCGTGGGAGCGGAGCACCACCAACACCATCCACTCGGCTCTGCCTGCCCGGCCTACCCGTGGCCACCCGAGCCCTGGCTGGAAGTTTCCAGGGGCCACAGATGCGTGCGCGCGCGCGGCGACGGGGACGGGAGCGCGCGCGGCGACGGGGACGGG